>NC_142688.1:64204285-64532500 GCF_056320005.1 Nelumbo lutea | reverse complement strand
TTGCCTCACCAACTAGCTAATTAGACGCGAGCCCCTCCTCGGGCAGATTCCTCCTTTTGCTCCTCAGCCTATGGGGTATTAGAAGCCATTTCTATCTGTTGTTCCCCTCCCAAGGGCAGGTTCTTATGCGTTACACACCCGTCCGCCACTGGAAACACCACTTCCCGTCCGACTTGCATGTGTTAAGCATGCCGCCAACGTTCATCCTGAGCCAGTATCGAACTCTCCATGAGATTCATAGTTGCATTACTTATAGCTTCCTTGTTCATAGACAAAGCGGATTCGGAACTGTCTTTCATTCCAAGGCATAACTTGTATCCATGCGCTTCATATTCGCCTTAGCCATCTCTACCCCCTCACGTCAATCCCACAAGCCTCTTATCCATTCTCATTCGATAATAGTGAGGGAGCAAGTCAAAATAGAAAAACTCACATTGGATTTAGGGATAATCAGGCTCGAACTAATGACTTCCACCACGTCAAGGTGACACTCTACCGCTGAGTTATATCCCTTCCCTACCCCCATTGAGAAATAGAACTAACTAATTCTAAGGCAAAGGATCGAGAAACTCAACGCCACTATTCCTAAACAACTTGGAGCCAGGCCTTCTTTTCACACTATTACGGATACGAAAATAATGGGAAAAATTGGATTCAATTGTCAACTTCTCCTGTCGGAAATAGGATTGACTACGGATTTGAGCAATAGCACATAGTTTCATAATACCCATACGATTTTCCTTATCTAAATCGAGTAGGTTTTACATGAAGAAGATTTTGCTCAGCATGTTCTATTCGATACGGGTAGGAGAAGAACCCGACTCGATATTGTTAACAAAAGAGAGGAAGCAGAACCAAGTCAAGATGATACGAATCAATCCCTTCTTCTTGTGCTAAAGATCTTACCATTTATGAAGGAACTAGAGTTACATCTCTTTTTCATTCAAGAGTTCTTATGTGTTTCCATGCCCCATTGAAACCTCAAAAAATGGACAAATTCCTTTTCTTAGGAACACATACAAGATTCATCACTACACAAAGGAAGGATAGGATAATGGTTACCCCACCATTAACTACTTCATTATGAATTTCATAGTAATAGAAATACATGTCATACCGAGACAAAATTTGTAACTTGCTATCCTCTTGCTTAGCAGGCAAAGATTTACCTGCGTGGAAAGGCTGATTCATTCGGATCGACATGAGGGTCCAACTACATTGCATTGCCAGAATCCATGTAGGACTGGTGCGAACAGTTGGTCCACAAAGACAAAATGTAGGACTGGTGCCAACAGTTCCTCATGGAAGAAAGGACTCACAGAGCCAGGATCACTAACTAATACTAATATAATAAAAAAGAGCTGTCTTTTCTGTATACTTCCCCGGTTCCATTGCAACTGCGAGCCTTACGCAATCGATCGGATCATATAGATGTCCCTTCAACACAACATAGGTTATTGAAAGGATCTCGGATGACCCACCAAAGCACGAAAGCCAAGATCTATCAAAAAATGGATTCCTATTCGAAGAGTGCATAACCACATGGATAAGCTCACACTAACCCGTCAATTTGGGATCCAATTCGGGATTTTCCTTGGGAGGTATCGGGAAGGAATTGGAACGTAATAATATCGATTCATACAGAAGAAAATGTTCTCTATTGATTCAAATGCTATAGCTATGGGATACGGATAGAGGAAGAGGAAAAAAAATGAAGATTTCACATAGTACTTTTGATAAAAAAATCAATCTGATTTATTTTGTACCCTTCGCTCGATAAGAAAATGGGTCAGATTCTACAGGATCAAACCTATGGGACTTAAAGAATGATGGAAAGGAATAAAAAGAAAAGAGAGGGAAAAAAATAAATAAATAAATAAGTAGAAGAACCCAGATTCCAAATGAACAAATTCAAACTCGGAAAGGATCTTTCTGATTCTTGAAGGATGAGGAGCAAAGGAATTGATCGAGAAAGATCTCTTGTTCTTATTATAAGATCATGATTGGATCCGCATATGTTTGGTAAAAAGAATAATCTTCTCCTTTGAGAAGAATCAAAAGTGGAAAGTGTTGAATTGGAACATGAAAACATGACTGAATTGGTCCTAGTTATTCTTCGGGACGGAGTGGAAGAAGGGAGTAGATTCTCGAACAAGGAAAAGGATCCAATGACTTCGAAAGAATTGAACGAGCCATATGAGGTGAAAATCTCATGTATGGTTCTGTAGAGAGACAGTAAGGGTGACTTATCTGTCAACATTTCCACTATCACCCCCAAGAAACCAAACTCTGCCTTACGTAAAGTTGCCACAGTACGATTAACCTTTGGATTTGAAATCACTGCTTATGCCTGGTATTGGCCATAATTCACAAGAACATTTTGTAGTCTTAGTAAGAAGAGGAGGAAGGGTTAAGGATTTACCCGGTGTGAGATATGACATTGTTCAAGGAACCCTAGATGCTGTCGGAGTAAAGGATCGTCAACAAGGGCATTCTAGTGCATTGTAGATTCTTATCCAAGAATTGTATCATTTGATGATACCATGTGAATTGCTAGAAACATGTGAAGTGTATGGCTAACCCAATAACAAAAGTTTCATAAGGGGACTGGAGCAGACTACCATGAGACAAAAGATCATCTTTCTAAAGAGATTCGATTTGGAACTATTATATGTCCAAGGTCCAATATTGAAATCATTTCAGAGGTTTTCCCTGACTTTGTCCATGTCAACAAACAATTCGAAATACCTCAACTTTTTTAGAACAGGTCTGAGTCAAATAGCAATGATTCGAAGCACTTCTTTTTACACTATTTCAGAAACCCAAGGACTCAATCGTATGGATATGTAAAATATAGGATTTCCAATCCTAGCAGGAAAAGGAGGGAAATGGATACTTAAATTAAAGTGAGTTAACAGAATTCCATACTCGATCTCATAGATACATATAGAATTCTATGGAAATCCGTATTCAATGAAAGTTGTATGTACGGCTTGGAAGGAGATCTTTCCTATCTTTCGAGATCCACCCTACAAAATGGGGTCAAAAAGCCAAAATAATTGATTTTAGCCCTTATAAAAAGAAAAATGATTCTTGAATCTCTTTCTCGCTCATGTCACGTTGAGTACTACAGAAGAAAAAATTGCCAAATCTGATCTAATTTATCGTAATCGATTAGTTAACATGTTGGTTAACCATATATGAAACACAGAAAAAAATCATTGGCTTATCAAATTATCTATCGAGCCGTGAAAAAGATCCAACAAAAGACAGAAACAAATCCACTATCTATTTTACGTCAAACAATACGTGGAGTAACTCCCGATATAGTAGTAAAAGCAAGACATGTAAGCAGATCGACTCATCAAGTTCCCATTGAAATAGGATGTAGACAAGGAAAAGCACGTGCCATTCATTGGTTATTAGGGTTATCCCAAAAATGTCAGGGTCAAAATATGGCTTTCAAATTAAGTTCCGAATTAGTGGATGCTGCCAAAGGGAGTGGCGATGCCATACGCAAAAAGGAAGAGAATCATAGAATGGCAGAGGCAAATAGAGCTTTTGCACATTTTCGTTAATCCATGAATGCTATGCTGTGTACTCAGCCTAATATTGCTCATTGCTCAGGCAGTGAGTGTGGTAAGTATGTTTCAGTCTAACCCAAGTTAGGAGCATTGGATAGCTGTGAAAAACATACTCATGTTCCTTCGAAGGACAAAAGAGTTTTGTCTACTATTCAATGGTAGTTCACCATAGATCCAAGGATATACTGAAGCCTACTACTAGTCAAACCCAGATGGTAGAAAGTCTACTTCTGTTACATCTTTATTATGGGGTCCTGTGTAGTAAGAATAACAGTCCACAACCCAAGCCGAGCACATTGCTGTAAGTGAGTTTGCCTATGGATGAAGTGGTTCATCTTAGAATTTGGAATAATACCACTGTTGTGTGACAACACTAATAGTAGAGGGAACGTCCAAATTCAAAAGGTAGCACTAATGGAGAATGTGGCAGACCCATTAACTAAGCCATTGACACAAAAAGTATTGGAGAAACACGTGGAAAGTATGGGACTCCAACATGTACCCGATTAGACCTAAGTGCAAGTGGGAGCTATTAGATAGTTATGCCCTTAGCTCTAATCTGATTGATGTACTTATTGTCATTTATTGTAAATGAATAAAGTGCAAAATCGATTCATGTTACTTTGGTGTGTTTCTGTGTAATACCCTTAAATTGGACACTTATGAGTTTCGTGTTAGTTTAGAATCTTCAGAGCCGTTGGATAGATCTGGGGACATTTATCCTGCCAAGGTTGACATTGATGTGCCCCCAAGTGGGTTGGGGTGGCTTGTCTCAACTGCTAGGGTGAGACCTGAGGTACGTCTCGTGTGGGTTTTCTTGAAACCCTGAACTAGACCAAATTCCAATATTGCCCTGGACCTTGGAGACAGATGGGCAAAACTGGAATGTTACACTTGACCCCTAGACTCGATTATGGTATTGCACTAGGTGTCGGATTAGGCTATCTTTGATATGCCAATCAGTGAGATCCTTAGTGGGGGTCAAAACCTAGGTACACTGGGACAGTCTGAGAATTCACTTGAGTGGGTGATCATAGTGACAAGATCAGCCCCTTTGTCAAACAAAGTGAATGGTCGGGGAATGCACTCTCTCTTATGGAAATCTAAACTACCGATAGTTGATTTTAAACATATGAAAATTTGTTTTGCAAAATATATTTATATAGAGATATACATATATATTATGGTTTCACAAAATGTTTGCAAAAGGTTTTAATTCATGGGATCCATGTGAGTAGAGAGTGCAACATGATGAGTACATGGTTTACTTATAATTTATGTAGTTTTTGTATGGATTTTATGCCGGTTTGATTGAATTTCACCCCATTTTAGCTTGATTTCAAGAAAGAATTCAGGGGAAACCAACTCAATAAAAAGAAGGCATAAAGCAAGAAAAGAGAGCCAAAATTTAATTAATTTAGCCCAGCCCAACCAAGAGAGCAATGAAGGAGCAATCGGTCCATGCAGCCCATGCTACACTCTTTGGGAGAACCCAAACAGAGAGATTAGCAAGAAGGTTAAATTCGGCCTAGCAAAAGAAGGCCCATTTCAGCCCAAGAGAAGCCTAGAGTGTAGCCAAAATATGCTCAAAACTCAGCTAAATTGCAGTCCAAAGTGCAGCCCAAAGGGAGCAAGGGGCGGCAACTTCTAAAAGCTTCAAGAAGGAGAAAAGGGGCAGCACTCTAGAAGGTTCAAGAGGGTTGAAGTGCACCCAATACTAGAAGTTTCAAGGGAGGCCTCTAGACTCCTTGAAAGCCTATAAAAGGAGGTCTCTTGAAGAGGGGAAGGGCTCAATTAGGGTTCAATTGCTTGAGTTCAAGGCTCTCTAGTCTCTTGGGTTTGAAATTCAAGAAGAGGAGAAGAGAAAGCTAGGTGCAAGAAGAAGAAGGAGATGATGAGATCCAAGCATCTAAGAGAGAAGAAGGTGAGTTTGAAGAAGGGGAAGATTGATTGAGAGATCTAGGTTACTTTCTTACTCAGTTTTTTTTTTTTTTTTGTTTTCTTTGAATTCGAATTTAGGTTTAGATCATGTAATTTCTACTTCTTTATTTCTTTCTTTCTTGCTGTAATGGAGATTGAATGCTATAAATTTACATTATGTAATTAAGTTTTCTTGAATCATTCGAATGGATTAGATCTGCCTTGATGTTTCTTGAATTAGAGAATTGATTGTAGAACTGATTGGATAAATTGTTCTCTTACAAATCTAGATCTGAAATTTCAGATATAAGATTTGTAATGTCTGAATTGCTTAAGAAAGAATTCAGACATTCATTATTCAGTTTGGCTAATTTGTTCTAACCTCTTGGAATTTCTAGAGTGCTTGAGAGAGATTCTAGAAATTTGGATCTACTACTCATGAACTGAATTGAATGCAAGGTTGGAGACAACTTGCACAATTCAGTTGGTAATCAATTCAATCTGAATTGATGCCCTTGAAGTGTTCAATCTAATGCATGTATGAATGGTTAGATTCTTGATAGAGATATAAGAATCGTCATTCATGCATAGGATAAACAAGCACTTGAAAGAGGCTATTCATTACCTTGGGATTTTAGCAAAACAAGGCTGAATCATACTCCATTCGAATGATCTAAGAGGGCAGATTGTTGAATCATGAATTTGTAATTTTAGCCTATTCTCTCAACTTGAATGTAAGGTGTTTGAATCAATGGCTATTACGTAGTTTGTAGTTTAGATTTACAGATTTGAAATAGATTTAGAATTTGATTAATCAGATAAGAGCTGGCTGGTTTAGTATTAGTAGTTGCTACTTAAATCTTCACGGGAACGATACTCTATTCATCTCTTTATTACTTGAGTGGCTAGTGCACTTGCTAGTGTCACAATGACCCATCAAGTTTTTGACGCTGTTGCCAGGGATTTATTGTAGCAATATTAGGAACCATTGGCCATTCTTAATCTGATTTGTAAATTTGCATTCATTGCTGGTTTTCAATTCTACATCTTAAATTTCAGTTTTGAATGCAATGGCTTCATTGATGGAGCCAGTTTCCTCTCTTAATACTTGATTGCTCCATCTTTAATTTCAGTTTTAGTTGAGTTTTTGTAGATCTGATCACTCTTTTTTTTTTAGCTTCATTATCTCAAAAGAGTACAAATCTGATCGCATTACTTGTTGTTTCATGAATTCAGCAATCAGATCTGCACTCACATAAAAAGATTTTGGTTAATTTACTTTCTTTTGTTTTAGTTTTCTTCCATCTTAAAAGAAAAAGAAAAAAATGGTATGTCTGCTTTCGAATCTGAGCTTCAGATCTGAGATCCGATCTGAAATTCATATCTAAAATGGTGTGAGTACAGGTTTGATTTCAGGTCTATAACTCACCCCCATTCAAAGATACATCAGGACTAATGAGAAGCAAGCTAGAACAACTATTATACAGACCTAAGATCAGTGGTATTGCATGATTTTAGACCTTATATACTGATCTCAGATCTGTATGCACCAATACACCCTGCTAAATTTTCATATTAGCCCTGATATTTGTAGTTCCAGCTACTGAACTTAGCATCAGTAGCTGCTGAATTGCAAAATTACAGATCTGAAGGTGTAAGGGAATCTTACATATACCCTTATAAACTTCAGATCCCAAGGTGTAGAAATCATGTACAACATCTGTACCCTATTAGGATGGTGGTGTGAACTCAGATTGCAGATTTGAAATCATTTAAATTCAGATCATAGTTCATCTGAACTCAGACCTGAACTCGTCTAACTCATATCTGAATTCGGCTGCTATCAGTAGCAAAGGTTGCAAACCTGATTTCAGGACTCTACAATTAATTGATGTATACAAGATATACAAATAGGAACTTCAAATAAGAAGCTTAAAGCTCTTGATTCCAGCCCTAATTCAGATCTGATTGCAGTATATGGGAAGCAAGTTATATGGAAAGCAAGGTAGAATAAACCTGATTTGGAATCAATGGATATGCATGGATTTAGACCTGATACACTGATCTGATCTTAGGTTATGCATGATTTCAGACCTG
Organism: Nelumbo lutea; assembly: GCF_056320005.1. Lineage (NCBI taxonomy): Eukaryota > Viridiplantae > Streptophyta > Magnoliopsida > Proteales > Nelumbonaceae > Nelumbo > Nelumbo lutea. The sequence continues at coordinate 64,524,899 of NC_142688.1, read as the reverse complement.
ATCCACTGATTTCAGATCTGAATACACTTGCACCCATTGCTGAATTTCTATATCAGCCCTGTCCTAGTATCAAATAGTTGTTGTATATGATTGAATAAGTAGCTGCTGCAATTTCAGCTGCTGTAAAACTTCACAATAACCACTGATTTCAGCATCAGTGGCTACTGTAGTTGCAGATCTGATTTCAGGTCTCTGTAATTCATTGCTGCATACATGACATATAAGTTGGGACTTAAAGAAGAAGCCTAAAGCTCTTGGGTTCAGTCCTATTTCAGACCTAATTGCAACAGATTTCAGACCTACTTATTGATATTAGGCTTGGAATTTGCATTTCTGTAGGTGGCTGTTCTCAATAGCTAAGATTTCAGATCTGTGAAAGTAATTTTCATTGCTGAAGATTGCACAAGGTTTATACGAGTTGGAACTTAAATAAGAAGCTTAAAGCTCTTGATTCCAGTCCTATTTCAAATTTAGTTGCAATAGATTTCAGATCTATTTATTGATGTTAGGATTGGAATTTTGTATTCTAAATAATTGCCTTGTACATTTCAATTTTTTTAGCTCTGCATACATTGCAAATTTCTAATTCTGCATCTTAGAATTCAGATTTTAATGCAGTAGCTTTCATTACTGATGAAGCTGGTCTTCTTTCCTATTGCTGAATTGCTTCAGATCTGATTACCTTACCTGTCATTTCTGTAATCACAAATCAGATCTAAACTCAATATAGTTGCTATAGATTCAGTAGTGTAGCTGCTCTTTTTGTTCTGCTTCATCTTTGGTTTCTATTTTAGTTTAGGTAATCTAGTTGATTACTGATTTTGTTTGTCTTAATAAAATAAAAAATAAAAAACTGCTGATTTGATTTCATAGGCGGCTAGTGCAGTTCAGATCTGATTATCTTAACTATGATTTCTGAAATCAGAGATCAGATCTAAACTCATTATGGTTGCTATAGCTTCTGCTCTTTTTGGTCTGCATATCTTATGAAAATAATGTGGATCAGATCTGCTTACCTTACCTATCACTTCTGCAATCAGATCTGAACATATACCAAATCATATCTGATGACACTAGCAATAGAGTGATTCAGATTTGTATCTTCAATTTTGAGTTTCAGATCTGTATCTATGGTATATACAGGTCTGAAACTTTGCTACCATGCATAGTATAGCCACGGATTCAGATCTGTATACACTAACTCTTATTGTTGAAATCACATATCAGACCTAAGCACACTTAACTGTCTTTTTACAGATTGATTTCCGTTTTGTACAGCTCTGTATACAACATGCTTCATTATTGATCAGTGGTTTGTCTCACTGGTTTGCTCAGTTTTTAATAGCCACTTTCAATAAGAAGCTTAGACTTGACACAGTTAGCTGAACATAGCTATTCTATCTACTGATTTCAGACATAAACAGTGACTTGTAATAGTGGAGTTTCAGTAGCCACTGATCTCAGCTATGAAATCAGATTGGTACAGTAAGAAAGAATTTGTAAAATTGCAGTAGCTTTCAGATCTGATCTCAGATCTATGTAGAACTGATGCCTGAACTGCAGGTACAGATTTCAGATCTGAGTAGAAATGTTTCAAACCTGTATACTGATGGTGTGGCTGCTGGGATTTCAGATATGATATTGTATACTGTATACTGAGAAATTTTTTCTTTGTAAATTGCAGTAGTTAACTGATTTCAGATCTGATATTGAGAGAGAAATTATAAATTGCTGTCCTACTCTCAGTAGCTACTAAATTCATATCTATACATTGATATTTAATAGCTTTTTAGCAGTTCAGATCTGTGCAATTAATTTTTATTGCTGAAATCAAGAGGTTTGTATACTACCTAAGGTTTATCTAGATTGGAAACCGAGGAGCAGCCTAAAGTTCTTGATTTCAGTTTTGTTTCAGATCTGTCTGTAGTAGATTTCAGATTTGTTGATTGCTTGGACTTTTGTATTCTTAGATAGCATTCAGTCTTTACCTTGTAAATTGCTATTAGATTAGGATTACTTATTGATTAAATTATTTAGATTTTTGCCTTTCTCATTTATAGCATTTCACTTTAGATAAATTTATTTTAGAATGTTAGTTGGAATACAAATTCTAATCTCTCTCCTTCTAGTATATGATGATTTTCAACAGAGAGACTCCTCATCAACAGAGCCATTACAAAATTTGAAAATAACCTTCAGGGAGTCCTCTATACCTCTCTCTTTACTTGATGATGCTCTTGCTGGATTTATTGTTACTCCCTAACACTAGGAACATTGGGGACAATGTTCATCTTAAGTGTGGGGGAGTTAGGCTGAGGCCAGGGTGTGGGGCTAGAACCATGCACCTCATTCACCCCAATACACACATGTAGGCAAAACATGACCAATTAGACTGAAACCCCTCAAGTTCATTACTGTTTATTAGGTGATTTTAAAGAGGGAGTACAAAGAGTTAAGGGAGACCAATGTATGTATCAGTTTTTATTCTTGTGAATGATCCAACTTAATACATGCATGAGGTTAAGGGGGCTGAATATGTCTTTCATCATGACTAGCCCTAACTACCTTCATGCATATGAAAGTACTTGATTCCATCATTAATGGTCAGTCGAGCTAGTTCACTTCTGAACTGCTGATGCATGAGATTCAAAAAGTGCAAAAAAGACAAAGTCCAATTGACTATGCTATTCTGAGCTGAATAGTAAAACTAGCAGCTTGGAATATGAGTCCTGTTATCTGCCTCAAGCCTGTGACCAGTGTGAGATGGAGCATAAAATGCATTCACACCAAAAGAAGAAGAAAATGGTGAGATAGAGCATAAAATGCACTCACACCTAGAAAACAATTGAGGAAAGAAAAAGATAAATTAGTGACGACTGAGGTTCAAAGGACAAAATGCAATTAAACTCTCAATGAGGTGCAGTTACAGATTCGAACCTAGTTCAAATTGATGGTTAATTTTTGCAATCAAGGAGCTGATCTACATATTTAACGGGAGTGAAAACTAGAGCTTGAAGAGTCTCATATTCTCTCTCTCCTTGGCTCTTATGCATGTGTTAAATAGTAGTTTATATGAATAGGAGCTGAATACTTATAAAATGTTTCCTGACCACTCATTGCAATTCCCTCCTACAAACTCATCTCGTAAATGGTGAGAATAAAATGGGGGGGGGGATGATCAGTTTATGGCTGATGTCTTTGCTTGAGGACAAGCAAAAGCTTAAGTGTGGGGGTATTTGATGAGTACATGGTTTATTTACAATTTAAGCAATTTTTGTATGGATTTTATGCCGGTTTGATTGAATTTCACCCCATTTTAGCTTGATTTCAAGAAAGAATTCAGGGGAAACCAACTCAAGAAAAAGAAGGCATAAAAGCAAAAAAAGAGAGCCAAAATTTAATTAATTTAGCCCAGCCCAGCCAAGAGAGCAATGGAGGAGCAATTGGTCCATGCAGCCCATTCTACACTCTTTGGGAGAACCCAAAAAGAGCGCCTAGCAAGAAGGTTAATTCAGCCCAGCAAAGAGGAGGCCCATTTCAGCTCAAGAGCAGCCTAGAGTGCTGTCAAAATACGCTCAAAACTCAGTTAAGTTGCAGCCCAAAGTGTAGCCCAAAGGGAGCAAGGGGCGACAACTTCTAGAGGCTTCAAGATGGAGAAAGGGGGCAGCACTCTAGAAGGTTCAAGAGGGGTGAAGTGCACCCAAATCTAGAAGCTTCAAGAGAGGCCTCTAGACTCCTTGAAAGCCTATAAAAGGAGATCTCTTGAAGGGGGACATTTTCAAGGATCAATCTTGAAACATAAACCAAATCAAATCTAAAACTAGAAGTAGGAGAGGGATATACCTGATACAGAGAAACAATATCTCCCAATGGAAGTGTTCACGCCCAAGGAAGGAACCAAAGACTGTTCCCACTGAAGATGGCACAGTGTAGGATGGAACAGAATCAATTGGAGACAACTTGCACAATTCAGTTGGTGATCAATTCAATCTGAATTGATGCTTTGAAGTGTTCGATCTAGATCTGAAACTAGAAGTAGGAGAGGGATATACCTGATACGGAGAAACAATATCTCCCAATGGAAGTGTTCATGCCCAAAGAAGGAACCAAAGACTACTCCCACTAAAGATGGCACAGTGTAGGATGGAGCAGAATCAATTGGAGACAACTTGCACAATTCAGTTGGTGATCAATTCAATCTGAATTGATGCCCTTGAAGTGTTCAATCTAATGCATGCATGAATGATTAGATTCTTGATAGAGATATAAGAATCATCATTCATGCATAGGATGAACAAGTACTTGGAAGAGGCTGTTCATTACCTTGGGATTTCACCAAACCAAGGCTGAATCATACTCCATTCAAATGATCTAAGAGGGCTGATTGCTGAATCATGAATTTGTAATTTTAGCCTATTCTCTCAACTTGAATGTAAGGTGTCTAAACCAATGCCTATTAGGTAATTTGTACTTTAGATTTTTAGATTTGAAGTAGATTTAGAATTTGATTAACCAAATAAGAGTTGGCTGGTTTAGTATTAGTAGTTGCTACCTAAATCCTCGTGGGAATGATACTCTACTCATCTCTTTATTACTTGAGCAGTTAGTGCACTTGCTAGTGTCACAATGACCCACCACAACACTATACCTTGCAGTCGAGGGAGAGGTCCTCTCTTGTCGTGTAGAGTATGACCGTTAAGGGCTAAAAAGTTAAGTGTAATACCATTTAGGGATTATAAACTTAATGGGCTAATCTCACATCTACCTACAGTTCTTGGGCCTTCATAAAATGGTTGGACCCAAGGACCATTATTTTAAATGTTGGGCCCATTAGGAGCCTACACTCATTGACTCAGGGGTTCACTGTATTCAACAATTAATTCGGCCAGGCCTTGTAACAGAGGGTAGGCTGAACTCATATGGCTTATGTGGAGATCAATGACATGGTCCAATGCCATACAAAGAGAGCCAAGCTAGCTAGCGTTAAAAGGAAGTGAGTTTGAAAGCTTAATGGACCTAAAGTCCATTTTGAACTGGGTTAATTGGATTAATTAAATAGGGGGCGAATCTGGGTATGGATCTACAGATAAGGATAAGAGGATAACTCTTATCCACTTAAAGAGTCTAAATTGAAATAGAGATTTGGATAAGAAAACTTTTAATTTGATTAGGAGTAGCTGATCTTGATCTTCAGGTAAGATAAGGGATTATCTTTATCACTTAAAGAGTTTAGATCCAAATAAAGATTTTGATCAAGAAACTCCTAATCAGATTAGGAGATTGACTCTTTAAGGGTTATATATAAAGAGGAGGGCGAACTGAAAATGATATGTACACAATTCTACAACTTTCTACTTATAGTTCTCTCTCTCTACTCTTGTCACCCTACCCTATTCGATCTCCACCTCTTGGGGTGATCAAGTTGGGATCTTGATATTGTTTCTTGGTGGAAGAAACCACTTGCTGGTCCTGCCTGACCCTAAGCTGTGTCATCTTTAGTGGATGAAGGATTTGATACACTCTTTGGGTGTGAACACCTACATTGGGTGGAGCTTTTTATGTGGATTCCATATCAGGTATTCCTCTCCCTAATCCTGGTTTCAGATTTGGTCCAGTTTGTTTCAAGAACGAACCCTGAAAAATGTAGTTTTTCTAAATCAGGGAATAGGATTCCCGGATCGGAGAAAGAAATTTTTGAAATTTTGCCCAGCCACCCTACATGGGTTGGCCATCCATATGATTGATCTCCCATCCCTTTATTGGTATCAGAGCCTGGTTCAAGTCTTGAACCAAATCTGGACCAGATCTGAACCTATGCAAATGAGCAAAAATTGTTCTACCCAATTTACGCAAGTTAACTGTTTTCTAAGAAATCGGTTCTCAATAATGGATGTGTAGATATGAAATTAATACTTTATTATTGTTTAATGATTATGGAATGATTTTGTAATTGTTTCTTGGACTCTTGGGTTGTCGTGTGATGGATATCAATTTCTTTAAAGGTGGCATGATTTGCACACCCTACAATTTTTCATTCTATTCATTTTAGTTTGTAAATAATTTTTTTTTTATTTTTAGATAAAGTGTACAGGATTTATGTGATGTAATTAATAGAGAATTAGGTTTTTCTATTTTTTTTATGTCTGAAGACTTGTAGGAATGCGTTGATGAAGAGAAGACCTTTTGTAGTTTGAGAAACTACAAACTGCGAATTGTAGATAACAATTTCACTATCTATGATTAACCCTTTATTTTGCAGGTGAGAAATCACACGTACATCCCTCTGATATGTATTTTTGATGATTCTTGATTATTTTTAATCAGCTGTAATTAATTTTAAATCACAATCTTGAATTGGATCTTGCAATGGACACCAAATCCTATGCCGGTTTGACCCAAGATTGGTCCAAACTGGTTGGACCAAACCTGTGGTTCAATAGGGGTCTATTCTCAGCCCCAAATTCTGATTTGGGCCAGGGGTTTGATGGCCCATTACAAGATGCAATTTGGTCTACCTTGTAAAACCCAATTTTTTTAAGTTAAAACTGCATTAGCCCTAATTCACCATAATTACTATATTGGCCGAACTGCCTTTTGCAAATCAGCCCATATACCTAGATAATGTTATATGATAATATTATGGGATTTAGTTGGCTGATATTGATTTAACTTAATTAATTTAAGGTTTTACAATTGATTTAATTGATTTGATCAATTATGTGTTTGTTTCATGCATGTGATGTGCTACGTACATGGACCATAAGCACTTGGCCCATGTTAATTTGATAGTGGCTCTTTCAACCACAATGGCAAAATGCACATCATTACCATGGTGTCCTTAAGATCATTGGATGATCTCCCTTCTTGATAGGCTCCACAATAGATTCCTCCCTGAGAGGAACCATACGGAACCCTAACCCGTTTAGGGCCCATCTAAATATGACTTTGAGAATTCTAGTGGGAGCTACTTTGGTTTGACCTAAATAAATAACAAGGGCATAATTACTCATTCCCTCTAGAAAAATATAAGTGCATGTGATAGCGAGATTTATATGATGAATTCTATAAAGCCTTTCATCATTAGCATGAAGATGGCTTATCAGTAACGAGGAGATGCACCCTAAAATTAGTGAGACAGTTGGATTGTTTCATAAGATGATAGGGGCATCATAGACCGATGTGAGAGGGGCCTATCATAAAATGGAAGACTCTCTCATAGTACCATGACGTTCACGAATATGATGGGTAAGAACTTACTAGATAGAAAGGTTTAACCTAAAATGGCAATGAACCTTGTCTGATAGAGGCCAAAGAGAAAGCTCATAAGATGAGTGGATATGATCCTTCATAGAAGGTGGTGTGGTTAAGCAGTTGAAATAGTTGACTCCATGCACTGTATGCGATTTCTCACATTTCAAGAGACATAACGGCAGTCTTCATCCCTGAGATGGGAGGGAAATTTTAGATATGAATAAATGGAAATTGAACAAAAATTAAATGCTATTTCTTTGTAGATAGCATGAACAAATCAGGTTGTGGACTAATAATTTGCTTTACCCTTTATCAGAAGTGGCAAACAGACAATTCGCCAAATTGTTGGATGATAATAAGCTTAAGGGCCCAAACTATGCTGACTAGTTTTGTAACCTTATGTTGGTTTTAACGTCCGAGGAATTGGACAAGGTTGCTAAAAACCCTGCTCTGTATCATTTGGGTGATAGGACTTTTGAGCCCATACAAAGGAATATCAAGAATGGGAATAGAAGAACTTTCAGGCTCGGTGCCACATCATAGTTTCCCTAAAAAATCTGATACAGAGACAATTCGATCAGATCGAAGTGTCCAAGGATATCTTGGAAAGTTTAATGACCATGTATGAAGAGCAAAATCATTCTACTCGACAAAAGGTCTTAAAGCTATTTATGACCACTAAAATGACTGAGAGCCAGTTCATGACCATTGTCTAAAGATGATGGGCTACATCAATGAACTGGAGCCTCTTAGGTTAGGGCTTGATCATGTCACCAAAGTTGATGTCATCCTAAACTCTTTGCCTCTCTCCTTCAATCAGTTTATCATGAATTATAACATGAATAAGCAAAATGTTAGCCTTTAGGAACTTAGCAATATGTTGTAGAGGGCTGAAGAATTGGTAAAGAAGGATAAGCCCATAGCCATGCTTATTGAAGGTGGCAAGTCGGGCAAGAAGAAAAGGCAAAGAAAAAGCCTCAGAAAAAGGTTAGTGTGGCTACCCGACCTAGAGGGGGGGTGGATTTGGATATGGAGTTTGGAGTCGCCACCTAAATTTTTTGAATTGGGAATTTAGGAAAACCCAAGATTTTTCAAGAAAGACATTTTGCTTTCTTGGTGACTCATTGCCCAATGGGGATGAGATTCTTAGGGTCAGAGGACCAAAGTATGGTGTGAGAAGGTGTTAGGCACCCCACACTCGCCCGGTTAAACCGGCCTCTACTTTACCTAAGTTCCAAGAAACATTTAATAATTTTAGGACTTTGAATATATTAAAGAAACATGTATTAAGCACGACAAATGAACTAAGAAAAGAGCTAATGAGTTGTTTTAAATTAAGAGGAACAAAAGTAAATGACCAAACGTGACAAATAATTCAATTAAAGAACAAGTAATTATGAAAGATGAGACTAATTAAAAGAGGTAAAACTAATGAGTAAGGGAGCTAAAACTAATCTATGAAATTATGATAACAAAAAGAAGAGAAGAAAAGAACTATATTGAATGAAAAACTACGTTAAAAGGTACTAAATTAACAAAGTGGATAATGGTGCTAAGAGTGTGCCAAAACCAACACATTAATTAATGAAATGTCTAGGAAATTACTCTAAAAAATACCTAATACCCAGAAGTGATTCCTAGAGATGGCCTATGATTATTTTAGAATTAAATGAACTAAATGCATGGATTGATAACTAAAACCAAGTTAACTTTCTACATGTATATGTAAACATTATTGATGCACCCTAATTTCTAATGCATTTTTTTTTTTGTTTAAGAATACTAAATGCTTGGGGTGAAAGCCTAACGATTATAATGCAACAATTGTGACTAGAATTGAAATAAAAATGAATGAATGAATAAAGATAAATTAAAGAAAGGAAACGTTAAATGATTACTAGATTAATAAAGATTAGTAAAAGCTATGAGATGCAAATGCACATGTAAATGATTAAGAACTCTAATAATGTCACGTTCTGATCCTACTTGACTACTACTGATAACAGAGTAAAAAAACCCCAAAAAGTAATCAAACTTAAAAAAAAATTATAAAGTTCTAATTTATTAAAAAAAAAAACAAAGATTCAACTTATATTCATATGGCACTAACTAATGGAGGTAACGATAAATGAAATACAAACTAATTTGTAAACCTATTTAGTAAATCATGTCTATAAATGAATAATATCATCTTGATCTGATCTGTAATAGGAATAGAGAAAAAGATTATAATGCTTAAAGAAGAACAAGTAACTAACTTACAAGTAATTAACTTTCTACAACTTATGAACCTTGACCATGTTTGACACCGCCTCTTGCAGTCCTTTGTGTGTCTCTTGCAACAACCGTTCTTTCTTTGAGTCTTCTTGTTTAGACATTCATTGGAATTGTGAGTTGTCACTCTGTGTAATTTGTAGCTCAAGGTATAGAGAACACTGCTGGAGATGTATATGCTTCACTGAGCCATTCTTTGTTTCAAGAATGCTTTCAGCTTTGTCTCTTTGATGTATACATGACTTAGGGAGCTCTTAGACTGAAACACTGATATGGGGAGACTCTAGGGACATGAGAGATAGTGGAGAAAGAGTGTAGGATATGGGTTAGGGAAGCTTTTTGCTGCTTGGGACGTAAAGGGGGTATTCCCTACACTAGTGAGTGTAGGATCTCTAGGCTTTCTTGTGTGTTTTGGATGTAAGAAAGGTTATAGATTTTTTGAGAGGGGAATGGAGGATGAGATTGGTGATAAGGGAGATCAATGGCTGATGCTTAAATGGTTTTTGGTGGGAGATTGATCGAGAGAATGGGCTGTCAAGACAGATTTGTGAGAGATTCTCTCAATCAATTAAGACAAAGAGTGAAAGATTTCACCAATTTACCTAACTTAGACATTCCAAGTGTAGGTGATTGGCTTGATTGATTGGAGGCTATAGCTGGTCAAATCTTAGATTTCTAAAATGTTTCTAGATGCTGAAGGGACGTTTGGGTCATGGAATTCCCTAGTTTCGAAGTTATTGTGAAGAGGATTCTAAACGGAGGGCCCAGATCGAGTCTAGCTTCGGGTCTCAAGATGGAGGGGATAACAATGTCGGAATTGGACAATCTTGGTACCGTTGGACTCAGAATTTCGAGATCTATACACATATAAGGTTGGATTTCAGATTTTATGGGGGTTAGGATTTAGGATCAGAGATGATCCCAATCAGACGATCGAAATCAGTTCTAATTTTGGGTCTTGAGATGAAGGGGTAAGCGGTGTCGGATTTTGGTGATCTTAGTGTCATTGGATTCAGATTTTTGGGCTCTACATACTTATGGTATCAGATTTTGGATTTGATGTTAAATGAGGATTAGGTTTAGAATGGCTCCGGTCGAACGATCGGAATCAATTTTGGCTTCGGGTCCTAGGATGAAGGGGTAAACGGTGTTGGACTTGGGTGATCTTGGATTTGGATTTTCAAGCTCTTTGTACCTATAGTTTTTGATTTTTTATTGGGTGTTTAATGTGGTTTGGGGTCAAATTGACTCCGATCGGTGTTGGACTTGTGAGGCCCTTTGATTGAGCCAAGGACAAATGTAGGCTTAAGTCTAGCCCATGGTGAATCCAGCGAATCAAATTGTTGTGATAAATTGTGAGGCCTTTGGCTTAGGCCAAAGTCAAATGTGGGCCTAAGACTAGCCCATGGTGCATCAATGTTCAGATTACCCGTAGTTGGGTCAGAAAGTAAGTAACCTTGCTCAAGTAGTTGTAGGGAGTCTTGAGGCCTAAGACTCAGGCCTTGATCAAAGATGGACATGGGTGTCATCCATGGTGGGTCAGGAGGGTTGAGAGGCATACCTTGTTGGTGATCCAAGAGTTCTACCTTGATGTATAGGTTAATGAGAAGATCTGAATCAATCTAGCCTAGGAGAAGCTTGATTTGCTTAATTTCTTATAGGAGATCTAGGGTCATTTCTTCTGCCTTTGAGTCATAGATGAGCTTAAGATTAGATTGATCTAGGTCATGGCTAGCCCATTCTGCATGATGGGTTCCATGTTGCATCTCTAGACTCAAGTTGTTAGTTACCCCCAAGTGCAGTCGATCAGGATCATGGTTGACCCGCTCTTGATGTTTCCTGCCTTCTGGTTCTCTCCTAGTGGTGGGGTCTTGGTTAACCCAATTTTAGCTTCTCTTTCCTTGCCTTTTTCCTTGCCAATCTTTTAGTTCCATGATGAGGATAGGCTCTAGATTGTTCTATTGAGGGTCTTGGTTTACTTACCCTATGTCATGCCAGTCTTCAGTGTATGTGTTTGAGATGGTCTCTAGGTCAGCATGCTTCAATTCTAACTTTTCTTTCCATGCATCATGATAACCTTCTGATTCAATGATGAGGTCTTGATTGAACCAATTTGAGTCTTGCTCCACTTTCCATGTACCGTGCCATATGTCTATGTCTTGCTTCATACCATGTTGATCTCCTATACCAAATTCAGAGGTAGCCTACTAAGATTGTAGGGCAGAACTTTGCCCCTAGTCTAGGCCTATACTAACATTTTCTTGCCTCCGATTTGTGGAAATCACTTGAGTTGAGGCAATAGAACCCTGTTTTAAGTCTAGTTGGTCAGATTGCACATTATGTTATTCTTTTTGAACTAGATTGTTGATGTCAATCTACTTTATGGGCGTGATGATATGAGTTGGATCGAATGGTTGATCTTCTTCATATTTCTATTGCATCACAGTGATAATGTGCATTACCATTTTGGGGGGGTTCTTCTCCTGACCTCTGAATTGGCTTGATGAGTTGGGTTGGATCAAAAGCCCTATCTTCTTTAGCCTTTGATACAACTTCCACTGATTGGATGGACTTGATGTACTTGGTGGGATCAAAATGTTGCCTCTTTTGTTGCATGGTGCTGACCTGATTACTTGGTAGGGCTTGGGTCGACTTGTCCTCATAGATTGTTTGTTGAGGTTTACTGTTTAGAGATGGTGCACTATACATCATTGCTTGAGTTCGAAGCTCACTACCAAGTTTGTCCACCTCGATTCCTAACGACTCGACATTTGTGATTTCAATTGGTTGGATGAGTTGGGTTAGATCAAAACCCTTTTCTTCTTTAGCCTTTAATACAACTTCCATTGATTGGATGGGCTTGATGTACTTGGTGGGATCAAATTGTTGGCTCTTTTGTTGCATGGTGCTGACCTAACGACTTGGTAGGGCTTATTGCAGCTTTGTTGGGCCTTGAGGATCAATTTGATGTTGGTCTTCTAGAGCTAGGATCAACTTATTCTCACAGATTGCTTGTTGAGGTTGACTGTTAGGAGGCGTTGTACTATAGGTTGCTGCTTGAGTTTGGAGATCACTCCCTAGTTGGTCCACCTCAATTTCTAATGACTTGACATTTGTGATCAGCTCATCGTCAGATGAGATGTCAATTGCTGGTGATACCTCGATGGTGGATGCATTACCGGCTATCAGAGAGTCTTCCACTTGGCAACCTACAGAAACTAGGGCTTGAAAAGTAGGATGATAAGTCAAAGTCAATCTGCTATCATATTCTTTATTCAAGCTCTTTTAGACCATTTAAATTTGGTCCTCCTCACTAGGCCTCTTAAGGATTTGGGATGCCTAGGTCCTCCACCTATCTATGAAGTCTATGGTTGATTCTTTTGCTCCTTGCTTGACTAATTCTATTTTATGCCTTGACAATAGGATGTCTGTGTTATACGAGAAGTGGTTGACCAATGCGTCAACTATACTTGGCCAAGTCTTCACTAGGCTAGGATTGGTGTTCATTAACCAAGTTGCAACTTGTCTAGTTAGGCTCCTAAAGAATGATTGGGCTAGAAGTTCATCAGTTAAGCCCATGGGCCTTAGTATTTGTTGATACATTCTAATGTGGGCCCTTAGGCATCCTGTCCCATCATATTTGTCCATGTTAGGCCACTTAAATCCTGGAGGTAGCCTATGTCCAGTAATCAAGTCAATGTCTACTAAGTTAAGGTTGTTGCCATGCAACATGCTTAGCCTTTGCTCTATGCGGTCTAACCGTTGGTCCAACCCTAGGACGATTGGGGTCATGAGCAAGAAGGTTGCCCCTTGCGTGGAATTTTGGGTTGATGGATGTGTTGGAGCAGAGGACTAGGGTGTTTGGGTCTGGATCCGTTTGGCTATTGTTGCCCCCTATATTGGGACTTGGGCTTGGCTTAACTGGACTGGCATTGGTGAGGGATGGATTGGACAAGAATACCCTTGGATGGGTTGTATTGGAATTGTGGCCTGTGATGGCTAGGCTTGCCTTGGATGGCCTTGAATGGGCTGAATTAGCATTGATGGGGCTTGGGAAAGTTGAGTTTGATTGTATTGCCCCTGGTTGGGCTGAGTTGGGGTCCATGATGGTTGAGCTAGTGTATTTTTCCCCTGATTGGACTGAACTAGCATAGATGTGGCCCATAATGGTTGGCTTTGATTGTACTACCCTTGGTTGAACTGGATTGGCATAGATGTGGCCCACGATGGTTGGGCTTGAGTGATTTGACCTTGGTTTGTCTGAATTGGCATGGATGAGGTCTATGATGGTTGGAATTGAGTGATTTTCCCTTGGTTGGGTTGAATTGGAAAGCACGGGGACCATGAAGTTTGGGCTTGGTTGGGTTGGACTGGCATAGACGTGGCCCATGAATGTTGGGCCTGAATGCTTTGCCCTTGGTTGGGTTGGGCTTGATCATTGAACCGGAGCTGTTTTACTTCACTCTTGAACAAATTTATTTGAGTTTGCAAATTTTCCATATGGTTCTGGTACATCTGTTTAATAACCCTTAGGTATTGTGATAAGTTCATACTTGGGTTAGGTTGACCTTGGGTTGTAATCATGGTTTTGGGTTGTGCAGGTTTTATTTGAAAGAAAAGGAAGAATTGTACCTGAGTGGGCCCGTAACTGCTCCTACCTGCCTACTTAAGCAATGAAAAAAACAAGAATACAAATGCAACAAAAAGAAAGATGCTAGACAACAAGAACTAAGTGCAAATAAACGACAAATGCAAATAAGTACCAATGAACTAAAATGCCTAGTTGGGACTCTTAAGGGTAGTTGCTAGGGCTCTACATGCAAGGGCTTGGGCTTGTTTCTATAGGCTCCTAAGGGGTGTAGGGGAACCTTAGTCGGGTCGGGCTTCCCATATACGTCAAGGCAAGTCTTGGGTATGTTGTTGAGGCCTCACCTCGTATATCTAGAGCCACTAACCTTATTCAAGCAATAGTTGGATATGCCAGAGGTTAGAGAAAAGGGTCCGCCTCTTTCTAGAATGGTTGTCCCTAAGCAATCATACCAGTGGTTGCCTATAGTCAAGTCAGAAGGACAAGATGCAATGGAATATGTGTGAAGTGTGTGCATCATGTGTGCAGCCCCAAAATTAATGAAATATCGTTGGAACTTGATTTTTTGAGTTTGGTCCTTTTAGAAAATTCCCAGTGGAGTCACCATTTGTGGCTACCTGACCCGGAGGGGGGTGGATTTGGATATGGAGTTTGGAGCCGCCACCTAAATTTTTTGAATTGGAAATTTAGGAAAACCCGTGATTTTTCAAAAAAGACATTTTGCTTTCTTGGTGACTCATTGCCCAATAGGGATGATATTCTTAGGGTCCGGGGACCAAAGTACAGTGTGAGAAGGTGTTAGGCACCCCACACTTGCCCAGCTAAACCAGCCTCTACTTTACCAAAGTTCGAAGGAACATTTAATAATTTTAGGACTTTGAGTATATTAAAGCAACATGTATTAAGCACGACAAATAAACCAAGAAAAGAGCTAATGAGCTGTCTTAAATTAAGAGGAACAAAAGTAAATGATCGAACATAACAAATAATTCAATTAAAGAACAAGTAATTATGAAAGATGAGACTAATTAAAAGAGGTAAAACTAATGAGTAAGGGAGCTAAAACTAATCTATCAAATAATGAAAACAAAAAGAAGAGAAGAAAAGAACTACATTGAATGAAAAACTACTTTAAAAGGTACTAAATTAACAAAGTGGATAATGGTGCTAAGAGTGATTGCCAAAACCAACAAATTAATTAATGAAATGTCTAAGAAATGACTCTGAAAAATACCTAATACCCAGACGTGATGCCTAGAGATGGCCTATGATTATTTTAGAATTAAATGAACTAAATGCATGGATTGATAACTAAAACCAAGTTAACTTTCTACATGTATATGTAAACATTATTGATGCACCCTAATTTCTAATGCATTTTCTTTTTTGTTTAAGATTACTAGATGCTTGGGGTGAAAATCAAATGACTATAATGAAAGGGATGAGAGATCCATCATATGAATGGCTAACCCCTGCAGGAAGGATGGGTGAAATTTCAAAATTTTCTCTCTCTCCCATTTGGGGATTGCATTCCCTATTTTAGAAAACTGCATTTTTAAGGATTAATCTTGAACCAAACCGGACCAGATCTGAAACCAAAAGGGAGGAGAGGGATATACCTGATACGAAGTAGTAGTAACTCCCAATGAATGTGTTCATGCCCAAGGAGAAAACCAAAACTTGCTTCCACTAAAGATGACACAGTGTGAGGGGAAGTAGGATCAGCAGAATGACTCTTCAGCAAGAACCAAATTCTTCAGCAAGAATGGAGTAGAGGGCTGGTGAGCACGATTTCTAATGCCATTGTGCCACCTTTTCCTAGTAGGTTGGAAAAATCTAAGAAAGAAGAGTGCGAGCAAGAAGTTTTGGAGACCTTTAGGAAGGTGGAGATAAATATTCCTTTGTTAGATGCCATCAAGCAAATATTGAAATACACAAAATTTTTGAAGGAGTTGTGCACTAACAAAAGGAAGCTAAGAGGTGATGAGACGTTAAGGGTTGGGTAGAATGTGTCAGCTGTCATCAAGAGAACCTTGCTGATCCAGGTATGTTTACTTTACCTTGTGTGATTGGCAAGAAAAGAATTGAGCATGCCATGCTAGATTTAGGTGCATCTATCAATGTCATGCCATACTCAATCTATTGTTCTTTGAATGTGGGTCCATTGAAGGAGACTAGGGTAGTCATTCAATTAGTGGACTGTTCTAATGCTTACCCTGAGGATATTGTTGAAGATGTTTTGGTGTAGGTTAATGACCTAATAGATGTGGATGAGGGTACTCTCTCCATCAAGTTTGACAGCGAGATTGTTAATTTTAACATTTTTGAAGCAGTGAAGTACCCCAATGAATGTCATTTAATCTGTTAAGTTGACATTGTTGATTCAATTGTGCAAGAAATTTTTAAAGAAAAAGATATGAATGAGGAGCTCGAATTGAGTGCATAGTTGGATATGAATGAAGAGTTAGATTCATCCTGTGAAGCTTCGGAGCCAATATTGGAGTCAAGGTTAACAAATTCTAATATTCCATCATCGTTTTCTCATAAGAAATTGTTACCCTCTGTTTTGCAGGTCCCTATTCCAAATTTGAACCCACCCATGATGGATGAAAGGGGAAGACACCGGAAGTTGCAACTGCAAAAGTTAGAGGATCCGGTTTATGATGATTAAAAAACAGGGAAGTTTGTTTTTTTCTTTTTCTTGTTTTTGCATCTATAGTTTAGTTATTTTCCCTTTTCTCTTTACATTTCAACAATGCATAGATTAAGTGTGTGTGTGGGGGTATAGGATCTGATAAGTAGTATTTATTTTAGTTCAAAAAAAAAAACTCAACTCTTTTGGAATCAATTGAAACAATGTTCTAGGAAGATTCTTGTGAGCTGAGTAAAGAAATATGATCAGGGAGTACACCATTCATCTGAAGCCATCCCTTTTAAGCTAGTCCTAAATTCAGGTTCAAGTAAATAGGGTAAATACTTCACCATTGCCACAATTAGTAGGATGGAGCATAAAATGCACCTACTAGTCAAGTAATCCGATGGTAGGATGGAGCATAAAATGCACCTACCAGCCAAGTCATCTAATAGTAGGATAGATCATAAAATGCACTTATTAGCTAGCAATTCAAACAGTAGGATGGAGCATCTAATGCACCTCCTGACCAAGTAATCCAAAAGTGAGATGGAGCATCTAATGCACCTCCTGACCAAGTAATCCAAAAGTGAGATGGAGCATAAAATGCACTCACTTCTTCAGAGGAGAAAAAAAGAAAATAAAAAGAGAGAGAAGATAAAAATGGTTTTCCCTGATTTACTACCTGGTTTGCAGTAGCAAGAATTGGATTGATTGATGAATGAGTCGTGTATGGCTTGGTTGTGTTGATTTAATGGTTCACAATATTTAACCTAGAATATTTGTGGAAAAAGATGAAGGAGAGTTGAGTTTAAAAATCGGTAGGATAGTTAGTTTGTTCTTGTTCTATATTTTCTTGAGTTTTGTCTTGCCCGAGGATGGGAAAAGCTTAAGTGTGGGGGGATCTGATGTGAATAAAAATGATCAAAATTTTATCCCTAAATATTCATTCTTCTACACTTAATTAACACTTAATTGGACTGATTACTCTTGTATTTCGATTCAGGGCAAGCAAGAAGGCGATAGGAGGGAAACAAGGCTAATCAGATGATTTTGCACAGTCTCGGCACCGTTCAGTTATCTGGGCATAACTCTCACATCCAGACTCCGATTGGGATGATTCAAGATGCACCAGAAATCTAAGGGAGAACTCCATAATGTTTATGTTCTGGGTTTTGATAGATTCGGTCTGTATCAAGGCCAAAATCAGCCCAAAGTCAAAGCAAATTCATAGAAAAGCCTAGCTCATAGCTGAAGCCCAATTCCCAGAAAAACCTTGTAGCAGCCTAATCTTTTAAAGAAGCCCACATCGAATTCAAGAATAAAGAGTCTTATCAGATTTGAATTTCAAATGTAATCCTAGAAAGATAAGAAGATTGAGATTACTAGATAAGAGATATGATAGGATTAGATCAAAACTAATTAGGACTTTTGATTTTTGAGATTGAACTCCTAAAAGGAGTTGGAAACAGCCCCTCCTCCTAAAACTATATAAAGCGGGGCACAGACTAGCTTTAGGCATCAAGCAATGAATCAATCCATCCATCTTGGAAGCAAAGCAAGAAGGAGATGACAACCATGTGTGGCTGAGCTTCTTTTTTCTGATTCAAGGGGAATTTCTGGTTCAATTGTGTCATCGTGAGGTTATGTGCTTAATTTAAACTCTTGTTTTTAATTCAAGTATTTGTTTATTCTTGTGCATATTTTTATGGAAGTTGATGTTGATTAATCTGACAAATTAATTAATATTGATCTTCCTATGGCTATCCATGATTCGATGATCTGTAATTGTCATGAATAGTGGTACAAGTAGCAATTAGGTTAATATTTTTGTGGATCAATTGTTCGTGACAGCCTTTGACCAATGTGTTGGCATGTTTTAACCTAAAGGGAATCAGTGAAACAAAATTTAATAATTGCAGCTATATCAATTATTTTAATTTTTGTTTAACTGCTTTCATAAAATTTATTGCTATCATTAATTGATATGGAATGCTATCGTGCCCAGTCGGTTAATGATAAGTGTTGATCGAATGCTGGGTTGGGTCAACTAAACTAGGAAGGTATAAGGTTTATTATGGCCATCCTAATAAATCTAAAAGTTAAATGCTTTAATTGCAAGATTGCTATTTTTAGCCTAGGATCGGTGATCAATTGACCCAAATTGAACCCTTGGATCAGAGTTTGGTAAGAGTAAAATCTTCCTTGTTAATTGTTATTTGCTATTTTGTGTTAATTGTTTTTTTAATTTAGAAATTTAATTAATTGAAATTTCCACTCTTTAAATTGTGCATTTGGTTGAGAAATTAATTGCTGGCTCCCTGTGGGATTCGACTTGGTACCACTGTTACTACAATTCGTAGTGGGGGACTAGAATTAAATCTGAGGGCTTCGACAACCCGTCAGAATTTTGGTACCGTTGCTGGGGAGCTATTTTAATTTCTTAGTTTCATACCTTCCATTTGTGCTAACCTCTTTTGTTTTATGACTCGTTCTTCTCAAAAAGGTGAACTAGAATATATTCCTGAAATTGAGAGGACAACCCATTGTTTGAGAAAGAAGGCTAAGCAAAGGAAGGGTCATTCACCTCCAAGGGTGAATTCCGATATTGACTTGACAACTTGTGATAGAGCTATTTTTGAAGAAGAAGAAGAGATGGTAGATAGAGAAAGAACACTAGGGGAGTTAGCTGCACCAATCCTAAATCAACAGTCTCTGTGCATAGTATATCCCACTCTTGAGGTAGCTTTTGAACTTAAATCAGGTTTAATTCAATTGCTTCCTATTTTTCATGGTTTTCCAAGCAAGGAGCCTCACAAGCATCTTAAAGAGTTCCATGTTGTCTGTTCAAGCATGAAACCACAAAGTATGACTGAGGAACAGGTAAAACTAATAGCTTTTCCTTTTACTTTACAAGATAAGGCAAAAGACTGGTTATATATTCTTCCTCCTGGTCCAATATGTACATGGGATGAGATGAATAGGGTGTTTTTAGGTAAGTATTTCCCTACATCACTAGCTGCAAATATTAGAAAAGAGATTTGTGGGGTAAGGTAGTGTAGTGGTGAGATACTATATGAGTATTGGGAAAGGTTCAAACAACTCAGTGCTAGCTGTCCACACCACCAAATACCTGAGCAGCTCTTAATTCAATACTTCTATGAAGGACTCCAACCTATGGATAGAAGTATGGTAGATGTAGCAAGTGGAGGAGCCTTAGTCAACAAAACACCTGAGGCGGCTTGGCAATTGATCTCCAACATGGCTGAGAACTCTCAACAATTTGGGGCAAGAACAGATGGAGCTATCAGACATGTTAATGAGGTAAGCCATTCTAATCTGGAAAGTCAAATTTCTGATCTACGGTTTGTGGCATATGCTCAATTCCTGGGCATCCTATGGACATGTGCCCATCATTGCAAGATGATTCAATGCAACAAGTCAATGCCGTAGGAGGATTTCTTGGGCAACCTCAATGCAAATATGATCCCTACTCTAACTATTACAATCCTGGGTGGAGGGATCATCCCAATCTGAGCTATGGAAATCAAGGAGGGCCACAGAGATTCTAGCCTCAAGCTTTCAACAAACAACCTCCAATTCCATCACTTAACCAAGCCCAAAATCAACCCTCAAATTCAGGTATGTCTTTAGACAAGATAGTTAAGGCTCCAGCGACTAACACTCAATAATTCCAACAGGAAACAAGGGCTAGCATCAAGGACTTAGGGAACCAAATCAGTCAACTTGCTACTTCTATTAGCAAGTTGGAGGTGCAAAACTCTGGAAAATCACCATCACAGATGGTGGTCAATCCCAAGGAGAGTGCTAGTGCAATAGTGCTGAGAAGTGGGAATGAATTGTAGTCACAACTTACTTCACCAAAGAAAGTGGCTGAAGAGCAGAAAGAAGAGGAAGAACAAGATCCACCTAAGAGTTCCAATAAGGTAAAGTCTGATTCCCCTTTACCTAAGATTTCTAATGCCATTGTGCCACCTTTTCCTAGTAGGTTGGAAAAATCTAAGAAAGAAGAGTACGAGCAAGAAGTTTTGGAGAACTTTAGGAAGGTGGAGATAAATATTCCTTTGTTAGATTTCATCAAGTAAATACCAAAATACGCAAAATTTCTGAAGGAGTTGTGCACTAACAAAAGGAATCTGAGAGGTGATGAGAAGTTAAGGGTTGGGGAGAATGTGTCAACTATCATCAAGAGAACCTTGCCAGAAAAGCATGCTGATCCAGGTATGTTTACTTTACCTTGCGTGATTGGAAAGAAAAGAATTGAGCATGCCATGCTAGATTTAGGTGCATCTATTAATGTCATGCCATACTCAATCTATTATTCTTTGAATTTGGGTCCATTGAAGGAGACTAGGGTAGTCATTCAATTAGTGGACTGTTCTAATGCTTACCCTGAGGGGATTGTTGAAGATGTTTTGGTGTAGGTTAATGACCTAATATTTCCAGCTGATTTTTACATCTTGAAGATGGAGGAAGACACTATCACAAATTCAGCTCCACTTCTATTAGGTAGGCCATTTATGAAAACAGCCAAAACCAAAATAAATGTGGATGAGGGTATTCTCTCCGTCAAGTTTGATGGTGAGATTGTTAATTTTAACATTTTTGAAGCAATGAAGTACCCCAATGAATGCCATTTAATCTGTTCAGTTGACATTGTTGATTCAATTGTGTAGGAAATTTATGAAGAAAAAGATATGAATGAGGATCTCGAATTAAGTGTACAATTGGATATGAAGGAAGAGTTAGATTCATCCTATGAAGCTTCAGAGCCAATATTGGAGTCAAGGTTAACAAATTCTAATATTCCATCATCGTTTTCTCATAAGAAATTGTTACCCTTTGTTTTGCATGCCCCTATTCCAAATTTGAACCCACCCATGATGGATGAAAGGGGAAGACACCGGAAGTTGCAACTACAAAAGTTAGAGGATCCGGTTTATGATGATTAAAAACAGGGAAGTTTGTTTTTTTCTTTTTCTTGTTTTTGCATCTATAGTTTAGTTATTTTCCCTTTTTTCTTTACATTTTAATGATGCATAGATTAAGTGTTTGGGGGGGGGTATAGTTTGTGATAAGTAGTATTTATTTTAGTTCAAAAAAAAAAACTCAACTCTTTTGGAATCAATTGAAACAGTGTTCTAGGAAGATTCTTGTGAACTGAGTAAAGAAATATGATCAAGGAGTACATCATTCATCTGAAGCCATCTCTTTTAAGCTAGTCCTAAATTCAGGTTTAAGTAAATAGGGTAAATACTTCACCATTGCCACAATTGGTAGGATGGAGCATAAAATGCACCTATCGGTCAAGTAATCCGATGGTAGGATGGGGCATAAAATGCACCTACCAGCCAAGTCATCTGATAGTAGGACAGAGCATAAAATGCACTTATTAGCTAGCAATTCAAACAGTAGGATGAAGCATAAAATGCACCTCCTGACCAAGTAATCCAAAAGTGAGATGGAGCATAAAATGCACTCACTTCTTTAGAGGAGAGAAAAAGAAAATAAAAAGAGAGAAGATAAAAAAGGTTTTCCCTGATTTACTACCTGGTTTGTAGTAGCAAAAATTCGATTGACTGATGAATGAGTCGTGTATGGCTTGGTTGTGTTGATTTAACAGCTCACAATATTTAACCTAGAATATTTGTGGAAAAAGATGAAGGAGAGTTGAGTTTAAAAATCGGTAGGATAGTTAGTTTGTTCTTGTTCTATATTTGCTTGAGTTTTGTCTTGCCCGAGGATGGGAAAAGCTTAAGTATGGGGGGATCTGATGAATAAAAATGATCATATTTTTATCCCTAAATATTCATTCTTTTACACTTAATTAACTCTTAATTGGACTCATTACTCTTGTATTTCAATTCAGGGCAAGCAAGAAGGTGACAGGAGGGAAACAAGGCTAATCGGATGATTTTGCATAGTTTTGACACCGTTCAGTAATCTGGGCATAACTCTCACATCCGGACTCCAATTGGGATGATTCAAGATGCACCAGAAAGCTAGGGAGAACTCCAAAACTTTCACGTTCTGGGTTTCGAATGATTCGATCTGCATCGAGGTTGAAATCGGGCCCAAAGTTGAAGCAAATTCGTAGAAAAGCCTTGTAGCAGCCCAATCTATTAAAGAAGCCCACTTTGAATTCAAGAATAAAGAGTCTTATCAGATTTGAATTTCAAATGTAATCCTAGAAAGATAAGAAGATTGAGATTACTACATAAGAGATAGGATAGGATTAGATCAAAACTAATTAGGACTTTCTATTTTTGAGAATGAACTCCTAAAAGGAGTTGGAAACAGTCCCTCCTCCTAAAGCTATATAAAGGGGGGGGGGGACTAGCTTTAGGCATCATGTAATCAATCAATCCATGCATCTTGGAAGCAAAGCAAAAAGGAGACGACAACCATGAGTGGATGAGCTTCTCTTTTCTGATTCAAGGGGAATTTCTGGTTCAATTGTGTCATCGTGAGGTTGTGTGCTTAATTTAAATTCTTGTTTTTAATTCAAGTATTCATTTATTCTTGAGCATATTTTTATAGAAGTTGATGTTGATTAATCTGCCAAATTAATTAATATTGATCCTCCTACGGCTATCCATGATTCGGTCATCCTGTTGTGGGCCCGAGAATAGGATCTCGTCACAGGTTGGTCCACGGGGAGAACATCTAGCTTTCCCTTGCCCCTCCCTTTGCGTGCAGACCCTATCGTGGTGACCTAACGGGTGATTTGTCCAAGAGATCACCCTAACTCTTCTCAACTCTTCTCTTGAATGAAATTCTTGGATGCCTTTATTCATTAATGATGACTCCTTAAATAGGAGATTACAAGAGCCTTGCTCTTAGGGAGACTCCTTGTTGAATAGGGAGACCTCCAACTCTATCTTGATAAGATAAGACTAATAAGATAAGATAAGTCTCTCTTAATCCTAATCTAATAAGATAAGATAATCTCTCTTAATCCTAATCTAATAAGATAAGTCTCTCTTAATCCTAATCTAATAAGATAAGATAATCTAATATACTAACTTAATAACATAAGAATAACAAGATAGTCTAATCTAATTTGCTGAATGGATAAGACTGTTGCTGCCGAATTGGATAGGATGAGAACACTAGACCATTGCTACTGCTGCTCCCAATACGCATCCACATCATTACTCCCCTCTTCGACTACGAGCTTGTCCTCAAGCTCGAATTCAGGATGGGTGTTGGGAAACACCATCAAAGGAATCCTGGATAGGTGGAATGACTTTGCCCTCCTGAATTGAGTTCCAATGAAGAGGGTTCATCCTCATCTTCCTCTTGTTTCACTAGGAGGCAGAAAAGTCTCTTGCACTTGTGCCCTGCTGAGTAGAGTTAATCGCAACTAAAACATTGTCCCCTCGCCCTACGTTCCTGTTAGACAGTTTTGTATGCCCTTAGCTTTAATCAAAATGATGTACTTTATGAGTTTATTGTAAATGAATAAAAGTGCATATTTGATTCTATTAGACAGTTTTGTATGCCCTTAGCTTCAATCAGAATGATGTACTTTATGAGTTTATTGTAAATGAATAAAAGTGCATATTTGATTCATGTTCCCTTGGTATGTTTCTGTGTAATACCCTTAAACTGGACACTTAATGAGACTCGTGTTAGTTTAGAATGTTCACAGCCAGTGGGTCGGTCTGGGGAGACCTATCCTGATAAGGCTGACACTGTGGTGCCACCAAGTCGGTTGGGGTGGCTTGTCTCAGCTACCAGGGTGAGACCCTAGGCACATACAGTGTGGGATTAATTGAATCTTTGAACTGGACCAGATTTCCAGTATTGCCTTGGACCTTGGAGATTGATGGGCAAAACTGGAAAGTTACACTTGACCCCTAGACTCGATTATGATACTGCACAGGTGTCGGATCGGGCTGTCTTTGATGTACTAATCAGTGAGATCCTTAGCGGGGGTCAAAACCTGGGTATGTTGGGACAATCCGAGAATTCATCTGAGTGGGTGATCATAGTGACAGGATCAGCCCCTTTGTCGGACAAAGGTAATGATCGGGGATGCACTCTCACTGTTGGAAACCAAGACTGCCGGCAGCCGATTTCAACCGTTGAGATTTGTTTTGCAACGTATATTTTATATGAGATATAAAAGTATATATATAATGGTTTCTAAAATGTTTGCAAGAAGGTTTTAATTCCCGGGATCCATATAAGTGGAGAGTGCAACACTGTTCCATGCAACCGAAGGAGAGGTCCTCTCTTGTCGGGCAGTGTATGATCATTAAGGGCTGAGAGGTTAAGTGTAAGACCATTGAGGATAATACCTGATGGGCTAATCTTGCATCTGCCCATAGTCCCTAGGTGTTACAAGGTGGCTTGGCACAGGGACCACTTATGGTAAGTGTTGGGCCCATAGAGCCCATTCGATGGGTTTCAGGGGGTGCATTGTCTTTAACAGTGTATTCGACCAGGCCTTGTAACAAAGGCTGCGCCGAACCCATGTGGTTGATGTGTAGATCAATGCTTGGGTCCCACGCCATACAAGGAAGCCCTACTGGGCAGCAGTTAGGAAGGTTAAGTGAGCACATAAGCTTAATGGGCCTAAAGCCCATTTCAAACTGGGCTATTTATTTAGTTAATTAAAGGGGCGAATTCTAAGATGGATTAAAAGATAGGATAGGGTCTTAATCCTATCCACTTAGAGTGTCCAGATCTGAATGTGATTCAGATCTAGAAACCTCCTAATGGGGTTAGGAGAAAGCTAATCTAATCTGCAGATAAGATAAGGGTTTATCCTTATCACTAGAAGAGAAGGCTGATCCAAATATGATTTGGATAAGCAACTCCTAATGGGATTAGAAGTTGATCTTTTAAATTACCAAAAAAAGGAGGGGGCGGCAGCCTTTAGGAGATATACATAAGATCCTCTTTAGTGCTGAAATCAAGAAGAGAGTTTTCTGCACCCTGCGAATACTCTCTTGCTGCCTCCCTGTTCTTGCCGCCCTGTTTTCCAGTTCGATCTCCAGTTGTTGGAGAAGTCAAGATTGGATCTTGACATCAGTTCTTTGAGAAAGGATTGAAAAGGAAGCTGTGCTCACGTACCATTCTACTGATTCTTGCGAAGGACAGAGTTCTTGGGGAAGAACACTGCTGATTCTGCTCCATCTTGCACTGCGCCATCTTCAGTGGGAGCAGTCTTTGGATCCTTCCTTGGGCGTGAACACCTTCATTGGGAGATATT
Organism: Nelumbo lutea; assembly: GCF_056320005.1. NCBI lineage: Eukaryota > Viridiplantae > Streptophyta > Magnoliopsida > Proteales > Nelumbonaceae > Nelumbo > Nelumbo lutea. The sequence goes on along the minus strand of NC_142688.1, from coordinate 64,498,910 downwards.
ACTTCTCCGTATCAGGTATAATTCTCCCCTATTCCTTTTGGTTCAGATCTGGTTCAGTTTAAGGTTCAAAAATGATCCTTAAAAATATGATTTTCTAAATAGGGAATGTGATTCCCAGTTGAAGGGAGAGAAAAATTTTTGAAATTCGCCCCCTTATTCCGCAATCTTTGGGCGTCCGTGGGATGGATCTCTCATCCCTCCAGATTCATGTTCCCTTGGTATGTTTCTATGTAATACCCTTAAACTAGACACTTAATGAGACTCGTGTTAGTTTAGAATGTTCACAGCCAATGGGTCGGTCTGGGGAGACCTATCCTGACAAGGCTGACACTGTGGTGCCACCAAGTCGGTTGGGGTGGCTTGTCTTAGCTACCAGGGTGAGACCCTAGGCACACACAGTGTGGGATTAATTGAATCTTTGAACTTGACTAGATTTCCAATATTGCCCTGGACCTTGGAGATTGATGGGCAAAACTGGAAAGTTACACCCGACCCCTAGACTCGATTATGATGCTGCACTAAGTGTCGGATTGGGCTATCTTTGATGTATCAATTAGTGAGATCCTTAGCGGGGGTCAAAACCTGGGTATGTTGGGATAGTCTAAGAATTCATCTTAGTGGGTGATCATAGTGACAGGATCAGCCCCTTTGTCGGACAAAGGTAATGATCGGAGATGCACTCTCACTGATGGAAACCAAGACTACCAGCAGCCGATTTCAATCGTTGAGATTTGTTTTGCAAAATATATATTATATAAGATATAAAAGTATATATATTATGATTTTGAAATGTTTGCAAATAGGTTTTAATTCCCGAGATCCATATTTGAGAGAGTTTAACACTATTCCTTGCAGCTGAGGGAGAGGTCCTCTCTTGTTGGGCAGTGTATGATCATTATGGGCTGAGAGGTTAAGTGTAAGACCATTGAGGATAATACCTGATGGGCTAATCTTGCATCTGCCCACAGTCCCTGGGTGTTACAAGGTGGCTTGGCCCAGGGACCACTTAGGGTAAATGTTGGGCCCATCGAGCCCATCTGATGGGTTTCAGGGGGTGCACTGTCCATAACAGTGTATTCGGCCAGGCCTTGTAACAAAGGCTGGGCTGAACCCATGTGGCTGATGTGTAAATCAATGTTTGGGTCCCATGCCATACAAGGAAGCCCAACTAGGCAAAAGTTTGGAAGGCTTGATGAATACATAACCCTAAATGGGCCTTAAGCTCATTTCGAACTGGGCTAATTTGATTAGTCTTTAAGGGGCGAATTCTGAGATAAGATCAGCTGATAGGATTGGGCCCACACCCTATATACAAATACTCATAAACAATGAACTGAATGAAAATCAATTAGATCTCACAATTTTGTAGAACCAAAGCTTTCCTAACCTTCAACCAGAAAATAAAAGCTTACACACTCCATGGAGAAATTGTAGTTTCCAAATGAAGAGGGCGCATTCTGCTTTCTTCCTCCTTGGTTGCTGATTGCTTCCTTGGAAGATTGATGCTATGATGGATGATGCCTCCCTTGCTTGTCCGCCCCCTATATATAGCCTTAGGAGGGGGTTGTTTCCAGCTCCTCTTAGGAGTTCTTTCTCCATTGGGAGTCCAATTCCCTAATGGATAATGCCTAGATTAGATCTAATCTATTCTTATCTCTAATTAAGAATTTTAACTAAGATGGACTCTAACTCTTTCTTTCTTTTTCTTTTTAGAAATACAGCAAGAGGTTGACTCTATTAGGACTCTTTGATGACTCATGCCTCTATCTCAGCCGAATCCTATTAGGATTGATGGAGTGGGCCCACTTCTTTGCATGTTGAATTTGTGTTGGTCTTCTCCAATGGGCTGGGCTTTGCTGCAAGCTTCTTTCTACCCAAATCGTGATTTTCTACATAAAATCCAATAAAATCTATTAATTAATATTTCCTACATAAAACACAATAAAATCTATTAATTAATTTACTAATTAAATAAGAAAAAAATACAAATAATATGGAAATTATGCACACTATCACCCCTGTAGTGAGTTACACGCATGATTTGAAGCCCTAGAGTCAATACACCAGGAAGCAGAAGTGACCAACAAATTGGTCTCTATGATAAACGATTCAAAATTACCTTGCTTCTTAGCCTCCAGATATTGAGGACAATTCCTCTTCTAGTGGAGGGTCAATTTGTAGAAGTGACAGGCATCCGATGTCATATTTTTCTTCTACTATTTAGTTTTGATACCCTTCTTCTGAGCCTTCATTTTAGCCTTCCGCTTTTCTTGCCTGATTTTCCACCTTTAACAAGCATGGCTATTGGCTTATCCTTAATCAGTTCTTCAGCCCTTTGCAACATATCGTTGAGTATTTGAAGGCTAACATTTAGCTTCTTCATATTGTAATTCATGATAAACTAATTGAAGGGCAGAGGTAAGGAATTGAGGACAACATCAATTTTGGTGTCATGATCTAGCCCTAACCCGAGAGCCTCCACATCATTGATATAACCCATCATCTTTAGACAATGGTCATGAACCTATTGGTTCTCGGTCATCTATACGGTCATAAACAATTTTAAGACCTTTTGTCAAGTAGAACAATTCTACTCTTCATATGTAGTCTTCAGACTATCCTATATATCCTTGGACACTTCAATCTTGTCAAATTGTTGTTGTATTGGATTGTCTAAAGAGCCTATAATATAACACCAGGCAAGAGGGTTTTTCTCTTCCCATTCTTGATACTCTCTTATTCGGGCCTCAGAATCCCTGTCGCTCAGATGATCCAGAGCAGGGTTCTTAGCAATTTTAGCAATTTCTCAGATGTCAGAACCAACGTAAGGTTTCAGAACCAGTTAGCATAATTAGTGCCCTTGAGTTTGTTATCATCCAACAATTTGGTGAAGTTTCCGTTTGCCATTTATGGTAAAGGCAAGGTAGATTTATAAGTCCACAACCTAATTGGTTCATGTCATCACATAGAAATGGCTTTTAATCTATGTTCCATTTCCATTTTGAGCATCTCTGAGATTCCCTCCATTCTCAGTGATAGAGACAATTGTATCTCTGCAAATGTGGGAAAACCACATAGGGTGCATGGAGCCAACTGTTTCAGCTACAAAACCCCATCACCTTCTATGAAAGATCTCATCCACTCATCCTATGAGTTTTCACTTTGGCCTCTATTAGACAAGGTTCATAGCCATTTCAAGTTAAACCTCCTCTGTCTAGTAAGTGCTCACCTATCATATTCGTAAACACCAAGGTAACATGAGAGAGTCTTTAATTTTAGGATAGACCCCTCCCACATCGGTCTATGACACCGCTATCATCTCATGAAATAATTCAGCCAACTGCATTAGCAGATGGATAGCCTTATTTTATGGTGCATCCCCACCCACCAATACATCCAACCTTTATACTAATGATAGAAGGCTTTTAGAGAATTCATCATATGAAATTCCCTATCACATGAGCTTATATTTAATGGAAGGAAGGAAAAACCCCCTAGATCTGATTTAGGTCAAACCAAAGTGTCTCCCACTGACTTTCATAAAGCCAGATTTAGATGGGCCCTAAATGGCTAGGGTTTCGCATGGTTCCTCTTGGGGAGGAAGCTGATGTAGGGCCCACCATGCAGGGAGATCATCCAATGATCTTAAGGACATGATGGCAATGATGTGCATTCAGCCTTGGTGTGCGAAAGAGCCACTATTGAATTAGCATGGGTCCAAGTGCTTATGGCCCATGAACGTAGCACATCACACATCCATACATCACATGCCTAAAATCCATAATTGATCCAATCAATTAAATAACTATAAAACCCATATATAAAGCCCATTTAATTTCATAATATTACTGATTCATATTATCTAGGTATATGGGCTGAACTGCAAAGAGCAGTTCGGCCCATATAGCATTTATGCTGAATTGGGCTAAAGCAGATATAACATATTAAAACTGGGTTTTACAGATGTGGGCCAAATTGCATCTTGCAATTAACCATCAATCCCTTAGCCCATATAGGAAATTTTAGGGTTAAGAACAGCCCCCATCGAACCATAGATTCGGTCCAACTAGTTTGGTCCAATCTGGTTTGAATGGGTCTAGGGTTTGATGTTTAATTCAAGATTCAATTCAAGAAGATGATCTGAAATTAAACAACTGATAGATGAAATTCAAGAATCAGTAATAAAAAAAAGGGGGCTGTTCACAAGGCTGCCACCCTGCAAAACAATGATCAGTTCACAGTATGTAGTTTTGGAAACTGCAAATCATAGATTGCTGAAACCGAATCTGTGAAATTCTCTCCTTTACATTTTCAGCTTCATCTTCAAATGAAATAAAAATAGAAAACCTAATTTTTCTATAAATATTACATCAGATTCGAATACCTATGCATTCCGTCTAAAATTAAAAAATAAAATAAAATTAATTACAAACAAAGAATGGAAAGAAGAAATTGCAGATTTCATGCACCAATAAAAGAATTCGATCTCCACCATACAAACAACCTAAAATCCAAGAAAAATATATAGAACAGTTCTAAATATAAATCAGATTAGTAAAGATTTAATTTCAGATCATTTGCCCAAAAATTGGGAATCAATTTCCTAGAAAAACTTTAACTGTGCAAATCAAGTAGAACACCTTCTGCCCATTTGTGTAGATATATATCTAGTTTAATTCGGTTAAAGATTTGAACCTGGCTCTGATACCACTAAAAGGGATGAGAGATCCATCATATGGATGGCTGAACCCTGCAGGAAGGTTGGGCAAAATTTCAAAATTTTCTCTCTCTCCCATCTGTGAATCACATTATCTATTTTAGAAAATTGCATTTTCAATGATCAATCTTGAACCAAACCAGACCAGATCTGAAACCAAAAGGGAGGAGAAGAATATACCTGATATGAAGTAGTAGTAACTCTCAATGAAGGTGTTCACGCCCAAGGAGAAAACCAAAACTTGCTTCCACTAAAGATGACACAGTGTAAGGTGAAGCAGGATTATCTAGACGACTCTTCAGCAAGAATGGAGTAGAGGGATGATAAGCACGACTTCGGATTGCTTCTTCTATCAAGAAGCAATATCAAGAACAATTCTTGATCACTCCCACAAGTGGAGATCAAACTGGGTAGGGTTAGCAAGAATAGGGAAAAACTTTGCAGTTTGTTGTCTTGTCTGGTGTATCTTGTTAGACAGTGTATGCCCTTAGCTCCAATCAGAATGATGTACATTATGACATTTTATGTAAATGAATAAAGTACATATTTGATTCATTTTATTATGGTGTGTTTCTGGGTAATACCCTTAAATTGAACACATATGAGACTTGTGTTAGTTTAGAATCTTCACAGCTGTTGGGCAGATCTGGGGAGATTTATCCAGCCAAGGTTGACACTGATGTGCCACCAAATTGGTTGGGATGGCTTATCTCAACTGCCAGGGTGACACCTGAGGTACATGCACTGTGTGTTTTCTTGAAACTCTAAACTAAACCAGAATTCTAGTATTGCCTTGAACCTTGGAGATAGATGGGCAAAGCTGGAATGTTACACCTAACCCCTAGACTCGACTATGATACTACACTAGGGGTTGGATTGGGCTATCTTTGATATGCTAATCAATGAGATCCTTAGAGGGGGTCAAAACCTGGGTATGTAGGGATGGTCCAAGAATTCATCTGAGTGGGTGGTCATAGTGATAAGATAAGCCCCTTTGTCAGACAAAGTGAATGATCGGGGATGCACTCTCTCTGATGGAAACCTAAACTGCCAGAAGTTGATTTCAATCGTTGAAATTTGTTTTGCAAAATATATTTATAAAGAGATATACATATATATATATATATATATATATATATATATATATATATATATTGTGGTTTCAAAATGTTTGCAAAAGGTTTTAATTCCTAGGATCCATGTGAATAGAGAGTGCAATACTGTACCTTCAACCGAGAGTGAGGTCCTGTCTTGTCGGGCAGTGTTTGATCATTATGGGCTCAGAGGTTAAGTGTAAGACCATTGAGGGTAATACCTGATTGGCTAATTTTGTATTTGCCCACAGTCTTTGGGTTTTTATAAGATGGCTTGACAAAAGGACCCTTTAGTGTAAATGTTGGGCCCATTAAGAGCCCATGGTGATGGACTCAAGGGTTCACTATCTCCTACAGTGAATTCGGCCAGGCCTTGTAATAGAGGCTGGGCTGAACCCATGTGGCTGATGTGTAGATCAATGTTTAGGTTCCACACCATACAAGGATAACCAACTGGGCAGCAGATTGAGGGGCTAGTGAGTAGATTGACTTAGTGGGCCTAAAGCCCAATTCAAATTGGCTTAATGAGATTAATTAAAAGAGGGCGGTTTTGGGATTTAGATTAGTAGATAGGATAAGGGACTATCCCTATCCACTCAAAGAGTCTACATCCAAATAAAGATTTGGATTAGAAACTCCTAATTTGATTAGGAAGGCTGATCTTTATCTATAGATAAGGCTATAAATAGAGTCCAGATCCAAATAAAAGATTTGGATTATGAGAACCTCTCTTTAAGGCTATAAATAGAAGAACAGGGTGAACATCTAAATCACCTAGCAGATTGCTGAATTCCAGAGAGTGACAACACAGTTTGATTGCATTGTCTTCTTCTCTCCTACTCTTGATGCCACACCTGTTCAATCTCCACCTGTGGGAGTGACCAAGAAAGGTTCTTGATATTACATTTTGGTAGAAAAGGTAATCTGAAGTCTTTCTCACCAGTCCTCCATCATATTCTTACTAAAGAATTTGGTTCTTGATGAAGAGTCATCCTGCTGATTCTGCTTCATCCTACACCGTGTCATCTTTGGTGGAAGCAGTCTTTGGATTTCTCCTTGGGTGTGAACACCTTCATTGGGGGTTATTATTACTTTGTATCAGGTATATCCCTCCACTCCCTTTTTGGTTATAGATCTGGTCCAGTTTGGTTTCAAGATTGATCCTTGAAAATGCAGCTTTCTAAAATAGGGAATGCAATTCCTACATGGGAGAGAGAGAAATTTCTGATGTTTTTCCCAACCTTCCTGCAGGGTTCGGCCATCCATATGATGGATCTCTCATCCCTTCAGTGGTATCAGAGCCAAGTTCAAATCTTGAACCAAAATTAACCAGGTCTGGGTCTGCGCAAATGGCAGACTAGTGTTTAGCACAGATTAGCATTTTTTAGGAAATTTGTTCCCAGTTTTTTGGGCGATTGATCTAAAATTAAATATTTATAAATCTGATTTATATTTAGAATTGTTCTATATATTTTTCTTGATTTTTAGGCTATTCGTACGGTGGAGATCGAATTCTTTAATGGCACAAGAAATCTACGCACCTACTGTTCTTTTCATTCTTGGTCTGTAATTAATTTTCTTTTTAATTTTAGACGGAATGTATAGGAATTCAATTTTGATGTAATATTAATACAAATAGGTTTTTCTATTTTATTCCATTTGAAGTTGAAGTAGAAAGCGCAAGAAGGAGAATTTTGTAGATTAGGGTTCGGCCATCTGCATTTTACAGTTTTGTAAACTGCATACTGCGATCTAACTTTTGTTTTGCAGGGTAGTAGTCCTATGAACAGCCCTCCTACTGATTTTTGATTGTCTTATATCAATAATTTAATTTCAGATCAAGTTCTTAAATTAAATCTTGAATTAAAAATTAAACCCCAGACCCATTCGAACCAGATTGGACCAAATTGGTTGGACTAGAATGGGTGATCTGTTGGACAAAACTACTCCTAATTCCTGAATGAACTTCTTCATCCAAATAGCTTCTTTAGCAGCTTCACTTTCGGCAATGTATTCAGCTTCAATCATGGAATCTGTAGTGGAACCTTATTTGATACTTTTCCAACTAACTGCACGGGCCCCCATTGTAAAGATGTACCCAGATGTAGACTTTCTATCATCTAGATTTGACTAGAAATCGGCATCAGTATACCCTTGGATCTGTAGTGAATTACCATCGAATACCAGACAAAACTCTTTTTCCCTTCGAAGGTATTTCAGTATGTTTTTCACTACTGTCTAGTGTTCCTGTCCTGGGTTAGACTAGTATCTACTCACCACACTCACTGTTGGAGAAATGTCAGGACGAGTTCACAGCAAGGCATACATGATGCTCCCTATGGCTGAGGAATAGGGAATCTCCTCCATGCCCTCAATCTCCTCGGGAGTCTTGGGATACATACCCTTGGAGAGAGTGACTCCGTGCCTAAAACGAACATTTCCTTTTTTGGAGTTCTCCATACTGTATCTCTTCACAATTTTATCAATGTATGTAGACTTAGATAATCCTATTATGCTTTTTTATCTATCTCTATAGAGTCGAAGCCCCTAGATAAAGGTGGCTTCTCCATGATCTTTCATGGAGAATTGCTGTGAAAGGCACAATTTCACTGTAATTAACATTCCTACATCATTCCCAATGAGTAGAATGTCTTATACATATAGAACCAAGAATGTAACCTTATCCCCACTGGTTTTCTTGTAAACATAGGGTTCATTCGGATTTTGCTGAAAGTCAAACTGTTTGACAGTAGAGTCAAACCGGAAGTTCCAACTCCTAGAAGCATGCTTTAGTCCATATATGGATCGATTAAGTTTGCATACCATATGTTCCTAACCTACAGCAATGACTCCTTGCGGTTGCTGCATATAGATATCTTCAATAAGATCTCCATTTAAGAACAAAGTTTTGACATCCATTTGCCAAATCTCATAGTTATAGTCGATTCCCTCTTTCTGAGTGTACCCTTTCACCACAAGATGAGCTTTATAGGTCGCAATGTTACAATTTGGGCCCTTCTTCCTCTTATAAATTCACTTGCAACCAATTGTTCACTCCAAAGGGTGGGTCCACAAGAGTCTAGACCTTGTTGGTCTGCATCGAGTCCATCTCGGCTTTCATGGCATCTACCCACTTCAGGGAATCTATGTCCAACATGGCTTTCATATAAGTCGTGGGATCCTGCTCGCTTGTCGTGGCTTCCATGAAGTAACTTTCTTGGTCATAGTCGTAATGAACTGGAGGCCTGATATCTACGTAGACCTTCTAGGTTGATCTGAAGGGATAGGAAATCCATCATATGGACGCCCAAGATTGCGGAATAAAGGAGGGCGAATTTCAAAATTTTTTTCTTTCCCTTAAACTGGGAATCGAATTCCATATTTAGAAAATCATATTTTCAAGGATCATTCTTGAACCATAAACTAAACCAGATTTGAACCAAAAGGAGGAGAGAGAGATATTACCTGATACAGAGAAACTATCTCTCAATGGAGGTGTTCACGCCCAAGGTAGAAACCAAAATCTGGTCCCACTGAAGATGGCGTAGTGCAAGGTGGAGCAGAATCAGCAGGTCCTTCCTAAGAACTTGATTCTTCCCAAGAATCACCTGGATGACTTGTGAATACAGCTCCTACCAATCTTTTCTCCAAAAGATTGGAATCAATATCCAATCTTGATTTACCCCAAGGAATGGAGATCGAACTGCAATAGGTGGCGGCTACAGGAAGGAGGCGGCTAGAGAGTATTTGCAGGGTGCAAAATTCGCTCTTCTGTGATCTCAGCTCTAAAGACAAGATTGTTGCTGGTGAGTCTCTTGGATGTTTAAAGGTTGCCACCCCCTCTTCCTTTTATAGACTTAAAGGGATCAGCTCCTAATCCCATTAGGAGTTGCTAACCCAAATCATATATGGATTACAAGTCCCTTTAAGATAAGGGATAATCCTTATCTTATCTGCAGATTAGATCAGCCAGCTCCAAATCTAATTAGGAAGTTTCCAAATCTAAATCTCATTTAGATCTTGGACTCTCTGAGTGGATAGGGTGTGGGCCCAATCCTATCAGCTGATCTTATCTCAGAATTCGCCCCTTAAAGACTAATCAAATTAGCCCAGTTCGAAATGGGCTTAAGGCCCATTTAGGGTTATGTATTCATTAAGCCTTCCAAACTGTTGCCCAGTTGGGCTTCCTTGTATGGCATGGGACCCAAACATTGATCTACACATCAGCCACATGGGTTCAACCCAGCCTTTGTTACAAGGCCTGGCACACTGTTATGGACAGTGCACCCCCTGAAAACCCATCAGATGGGCTCTATGGGCCCAACACTTACCCTAAGTGGTCCCTAGGCCAAGCCACCTTGTAACACCCAGGGGTTGTGGGCAGATGCAAGATTAGCCCATCAGGTATTATCCTCAATGGTCTTACACTCAACCTCTCAACCCATAATGATAATACACTGCCCGACAAGAGAGGACCTCTCCCTCGGTTGCAAGGAACAGTGTTGCACTCTCTCAAGTATGGATCCCAGGAATTAAAACCTTTTGCGAACATTTTGAAACCATAATATATATATATATATATATATATATATATATATACTGTTATATCTCATATAAAATATATTTTGCAAAAAAATCTCAATGATTGAAATCGGCTGCCGGCAGTCTTGGTTTCCATCAGTGAGAGTGCATCCCCGATCATTACCTTTGTCCGACAAAGGGTCTGATCTTGTCACTATGATCACCCACTCAGATGAATTCTCAGACTGTCCCAACATACCCAGGTTTTGACCCCCGCTAAGGATCTCACTGATTGGTATATCAAAGACAGCCCAATCCGACACCTAGTGCAGTATCATAATCGAGTCTAGGGGTCGGGTGTAACTTTCCAGTTTTTCCCATCAATCTCCAAGGTCCAGGGCAATACTGGAAATCTGGTCCAGTTCAAAGATTCAATTAATCCCACACTGTATGTGCCTGGGGTCTCACCCCGATAGCTGAGACAAGCCACCTCAACCGACTTGATGGCACCACAGTGTCAGCCTTGTCAGGATAGGTCACCCCAGACCGACCCACTAGCTGTGAACTTTCTAAATTAACACGAATCTCAATAAGTGTCCAGTTTAAGGGTATTATATAGAAACATACAAAGGGAACATGAATCAAATATGCTCTTTTATTCATTTACAATAAACTCATAAAGTACATCAATTTTGATTGAAGCTAAGGGCATACAAAACTGTCTAACAGCTCCCACTTGCACTTAGGTCCAATCAGGTACTAGCCGGAGTCCCATGCTTTCCACGTGTTTCTCAAACACTTTCTGTGATAGTGGCTTTGTCAATGGGTCTGCTACATTTTCCACTGACGCTACCTTCTGAATCAGGACGTCCCCTCTACCAACAATCACCCGCAGTACGTGGTACTTCCTCTCGATGTGCTTCGACTTCAAGTGGGCTCGTGGCTCCTTAGCCTGAGCAATGGCTCCATTGTTGTCACACAACAACGGAATGGGTGATGTGTCGGATGGAACTACTCCCAACTCATGAATGAACTTCTTCATCCATACGGCTTCTTTGGAAGCCTCACTTGCGGCAATGTACTCGGCCTCGGTCGTGGAGTCTGCAGTGGACCCCTGTTTGCTGCTTTTCCAGCAAACAGCACACAATCCTATTGTGAAAACATACCCAGATGTAGACTTTCTATCATCTAGATCTGACTGGAAATTGGCATCTGTATACCCTTGGATCTGTAATGAGCTACCATCGAATACTAGACAAAACTCTTTTGTCATTCGAAGGTACTTAAGTATGTTTTTCACACCAGTCCAATGCTCCTGCCTTGGGTTGGCCTGAAATCTGCTTACTACACTCACTGCCTGAGCAATGTCAGGGCGAGTGCACAGCATGGCATACATGATGCTCCCTACGGCAGAGGCATAGGGAATGTCCTTCATGCCATCAATCTCCTTAGAAGTCTTGGGAGACATCTTCTTGAAGAGAGTGACTCCATGCCTGAAAGGAACATTTCCTTTCTTGGAGTTTTCCATGCTGTATCTTTTGACTATTTTGTCAATGTAGGTAGATTGGGATAATCCTATTATCCACTTCGATCTATCTCTATAGAGTCGAAGACTCAGTATATAGGAGGCCTCTCCAAGATCTTTCATGGAGAATTGCTGTGAAATCCATACTTTTCCCGTAGTCAACATTCCTACATCATTCCCAATGAGTAGAATGTCATCTACATACAGAACCAAGAAGGTAACCTTATCTCCACTATACTTCCTGTAAACATAGGGTTCATCCGGATTTTGCTCGAAGTTAAACGATTTGACAGTAGAGTCAAAACGGATGTTCCAACTTCTAGAAGCTTGCTTAATTCCATAAATGGATCTATTAAGTATACATACCATGTTTTCCAGACCCGCAGCTATGAAGCCTTGCAGCTGCTGCATATAGATATCTTCAGTAAGATCTCCATTCAGGAATGCAGTTTTGACATCCATTTGCCCAATCTTGCAAGATCCTGATGGATTTAAGCATGGCAATAGGCAAAAAGGTTTCCTCATAATCGGTGCCCTCTTTCTGAGTGTACCCTTTCGCCACCAGATGAGCTTTGAAGGTCTTAACCCTACCATCAAGGCCCTTCTTCCTCTTGTAAATCCATTTGCAACCAATTGCTTTTACCCCAGAGGATGGATCTACTAGAGTACAGACTCCATTGGTCTCCATTGAGTCCATCTCTGCTCTCATGGCCTCCACCCACTTCTGGGAATCTATGTCCAACATAGCATCCGCGTAAGTCACGGGATCCTCCTCACTAGTCAAGGTTTCCACCAGGTAACTATCCTGGTCATAACCATAATGGACTGGTGGCCTGGATACCCGAGTGGATCTTCTAGGTTGGTCACTACCTGGTACTTGTGGGACATGTCCCACTGCTCCTAAGCTCTCCTCATCAAGAACAATTTCCTGACGATGGGTGTCCAGGATATAATCGGTCTCCAAGAACTGGGCATTTCGACTGCAAAACACTTCCTGCGCACTTGGGTCATAGAAAAGGTAACCTATAGAGCCTTTTGGGTAGCCTACAAATAGGCAACGACTGGTCTTAGATTCCAACTTGTTCGCTCTCGTTCTTTTAACGCGTGTTGGACAACCCCAAAACTTCAAGTGTCTGATACTTGGTTTCTTTCCGGTCCAAAGTTCATATGGAGTGTTCGGAACCGATTTGGTTGGAACCCGATTCAGCACGTAGATCACACTCTCTAATGCGTAGCCCCAAAAGGATGTGGGTAACTCTGAGTGTATGAGAAGTGACAGGACCATATCTAATAAGGTCCTATTCCTCCTCTCTAAAACACTGTTAAGTTGTGGTGTAGCAGGAGGAGCTAATTGTGATACTATCCCATTGTCCTTTAAGTAGTCCCTGAACTCGTCAGAGAGATACTCGCCACCTCGATCAGATCGAAGGGCTTTAATTTCCCACATTTTTAGAGACAACCCGTAGTCTCCATCACTGAGAAAGGAGGAAAATCTCAGAGATGAATAAATGGAAATGGATCATAGATTAAAATCCATATCTATGAAATGAACATGAATCAAATTAGGTTGTGGACTGATGTTTGCTCTTTTATCATAAAATGGCAAATGGATCATTTACAAAGCTTCTTGACGACAAGAAGCTTAAGGCCCCAAACCATACCGACTGGTACAGGAACCTTATGCTGGTCCTAGCTTCTAAAAAGCTGGACAAAAATTCTGCCCTGGAGCGTCTGGGTGACAGGGCTTCTGAGCGTCCGGTGTTACATCGTTGCCTTCTTGGACAACCCAATACAGAGGCAATTCAATCAGATCGAACTCGCCAAGGACATATCGGACAGTGTCAGGACGATGTATGAAGAGCAGAATCGTTCTACTCGATAAAAGGTCTTGAAACAGTTCATGGCCGCACAAATGTCTAAGGGCCAACAAGTTCACGACCATTGTCTTTGGATGATGGGATACATCAACGAACTGGAGGCTCTTGGATCCGGGCTGGACCTTGCGACCCAGATAGATGCTATCCTTAATTCTTTGCCTCCTTCTTTTAATCCGTTCATCATGAACTATAACATGAAGAAGTTGAATGTCAGCTTGCAAGTGCTCAGCAATATGTTGCAAAGAGCTGAAGAACTGATTAGAAAAGATGAGCCTGTAGCTATGCTTGTTGAAGCTAGCAAGACGGGCAAGAGAAAGAGGAAGGCATAGAAGCCATAGAAGAAAGGCACTAAGGGTAAGAAGCAGAATAAAGACAAAGCATCGGATGCCTGTCACTTCTGCAAGAAGACCGACCACTGGAAAAGGAACTGTCCTGCCTACCTGGAATCCAAGTTAATTTCGAATCTTGTGTTATAGAAACCAATTTATTGGTAGCTTCTACGTCCTAGTGTATTGACTCAGGGGCTTCAACTCATGCGTGTAACTCACTATAGGGGTTCAAGTTAAGTAGAAAACTGAGTGAAGGAGAAGTTACACTCTACTTGGGGACTAATGCAACTGTTGTAGCCGCGGCAATAGGAACCGTGGAGTTAATTTTTAGAGAAGGAATAATTGTACTAAAAGATTGTCTTTCTGTACAAAATTTAAAGAAAAATTTGATTTCTATTTCAAAACTGTGTGTAGATGGTTATTCTATCTTCTTTAGTAATACAATTACTATTAAAAGAATAACAGATTCATCGCATACGGAGAACTGGAGAACATTCTCTATGTTCTACATCCTTCTCTAGAAACTAACATAAATGAAACTACATCGGCTGAAATCCCCAAGAAAAGAGCTCATGATACAGTTAATCCCATGTGTTTGTGGCATTACCGACTTGGCCACATCGGTGTTGACCGAATCACAAGGTTGGTAAAGGATGGTCCTCCGAATTTTCTAACTGTAGAAGATCTTCTCACCTGTGAGCCTTTCCTACAAGGCAAGACGACGAAATGGCCATTTAACGGTAATCCTGAAAGATGTACAGGCACACTTGACATAATACATACTGATGTATCTGGTCCCCTGAGTGTTAGGACACGAAATCAACACATGTATTTCATCACCTTCACAGATGATTTTCTCATGATATGGTTACGTGTACCTAAAGAGACACAAGTCTGAATCCTTTGAAAAGTTCAAAGAGTTTAGACAAGAGGTCGAGAAACAGTTGTAGAGAGAAATTAAAGCCCTTCAATCTGATCAAGGTGGTGAGTATCTCTCTGACAAATTCAGGGACTACTTATAGGACAATGGGATAATATCATAATTAGCTCCTCCTGCTACACCACAACTTAATGGTGTTTCAGAGAGGAGGAATAGGACCTTATTGGATATGGTCCGGTCACTTCTCATACACTCAGAGTTACCCACATCCTTTTGGGATTACGCATTAGAGACTGCAATTTACATGCTGAATCGGGTTCCAACCAAATCGGTTCCGAATACTCTTTATGAACTTTGGACCGGAAAGAAACCAAGTGTCAGACACTTGAAGATTTGGGGTTGTCCAGCACATGTTAAAAGAATGAGTGTGGACAAGTTGGAATCCAAGACCAGTCGTTCCCTATTTGTAGGCTACCCAAAAGGCTCTGTAGGTTACCTTTTCTATGACCCAAGTGAGCAGAAAGTGTTCTACAGTCGAAATGCCCAATTCTTGGAGACCGATTACATCCTGGACACCCATCGTCAAGAAATTGTTCTTGATGAGGAGAGCTCAGGAGCAGTGGGAGATGTCCGACCAGTTTTAGGTAGTGACCAACCTAGAAGATCCACTCGGGTATCCAGGCCACCTGTCCGTTATGGTTATGACCAGGATAGTTACTGTTAGACAGTTTTTGTATGCCCTTAGCTTCAATCTGATTTGATGTGCTTTTGTTATTTTGTGGAAATAAATAAAGTGCAAGTTTGATTCATGTTGTTTGGTTTAATTCTATGTAAAACCCTAAAACTGGACATTTATAGAGACTCGTGTTAGTTTTAAATGTTCACAGCCGTTGGATAAGTCTGGGGAGATTTATCCTACCAAGGCTAATGCTGGTGTGCCACCAAGTGTTGGGATGGCCAGTCTCAGCCATCAGGGTAAGACCCGAGGCACATGCAGTATGGGATTACTTGAATCCTTGAACCGAACCAGATTTCCAGTCTTGCCCTGGACCTTGGAGATAGATGGGCAAAACTGGAAAGTTACACCTGACCCTTAGACTCGATTATGACACTTCACTAGGTGTTGGATCAGGCTGCCTTTGATATGCCAATCAGTGAGATCCTTAGCGGGGATCAAAACCTGGGTATGTTGGGGCAGTTTGAGAATTCATCTGAGTGGGTGATCATAGTGACAGAATCAGCCACTGTCGAACAAAGGGTAATGATCGGGAATGCACTCTCTCTGATGGAAACCAAACTGCCGGCAGTTGATTTCAATCGTTGGAATTTTGTTTTGCAAAATTAATATATTTTTATATGTATATGTATGGTTTCGAATTGTTTGCAAATGGTTTTAATTCCCGAGATCCATGTGAGAGGAGAGTGCGGCATTGTTCCTTGCAGCCGAGGGAGAGGTCCTCTCTTGTCGGGCAGTGCTTGATCATTAAGGGCTGAGAGGTTAAGTGTAAGACCATTGAGGATAATACCTGATGGGCTAATCTTGCACCTGCCCACAGTCCCTGGGTTTTTATAAGATGGTTTGGCCCAGGGACCACTTAATGTAAGTGTTGGGCCCATAGGGTCCATATGATGGACTCAAGGGGTTCATTGGGTTTTTTAGTGAATTCGGCTGGGCCTTGTATTAAAGGCTGGGCCGAACCCATGTGGCTGGTGTGTAGATCAATGCTTGGGTCCCATGCCATACAAAGAAGCCCAACTGGGCAGCAGATTGGAAAGTAATTAGACACTGAACACTTAATGGGCCAGAAGTCCATTTCGAGGTGGGCTGATATGATCACCCATCCTTGGGGCGAATCTGAGATTAATGTTAGTAAAAGGATTGGGCCTTTTGCCTTATCCACTCTTGGAGACCAAATTCAAATTGGATTTGAATCTGGTAACCTCCTGATAAGATCAGGAGTAAGCTAACTTTATCTGCAGATAGGATTAAGATTATCCCCTATCCAAATACTGATTTGGATTGGGATAACTCCTAATTAGGAGGATTCTTAATCAAGAAGAAAGGAGAAGAAACCCTAACCAAGAGAGAGAAATATCAGATTTCAAACCACCTTGAAGAGATATAGGATATCTCCTGTGAATTGAGATAGGATCTCAATTTCATACTCCAGAAAAGAAAAAGGCAGTTCAGCCTTTTCGCCTTTAGAGTTCTCCTCCTGCTGCCGCCATCTGTTTTTTGCAAGATTAGATCTTTGCAGAAAAAGAAAGTCAAGAAATCTGTTCTTGACATTTGTCTTGCAACAAAGACTAAAAGGATTCAGTGTTTAGTGTTTCCAGAGGATTCTTGTGAAGGATCCAGTGTGTAGGACGCACCCTGCTGGTTCTGTTCCATCCACAGCTGTGTCATCTTCAGCAGGAACGGATCTTGGAGCATTCTTTGGGCGTGAACACCAACTTTGGGAGATACTGCTTCTCCGAATCAGGTATATTCCTCCCATTTATCTTTTGGTACAGATCTGGTTTGATTATGGTTCAAGTAGGATCCTTGAATATTGTATTCTAAATTTAGGGAATATGATTCCTAGTTGGGAGAAAGTAGGAAATTTTTGAAATTCGCCCACCCATTCCGCAACCTTTATGGCGTCCATTAGATGGATCCTACCCTTCTTTCAGTGGTATCAGAGCCAGGTTCGAATCTTGAACCAAAAGAAATTCAGATCTGACCCTGCGTAGATGGATAGAAGGTGTTCTTTCAAGATTTGCGTAGATCGTTTTCTTTTTTCAAGAAACTATTTCTTGTTAAGGGCGATTGATCTGAAATTAATTTTTTTATTAAATCCAAAATTTATTTAGAATTGTTCTTTATTTATTTTGATTTAATGGACTGTTCGAACCTAGAGATCGCAGTGCAGATTTGGCGCAGATAGTCTGCACACCCTTTTTCTTTCTATTCATTTATTTCATTTAATTCGGTTTGTAATTAATTTTTTTTATTTTTAGACTGAATGTATAGGATTTGATCAAGAATGTAATTAATAGAAATAGGATTTCTGTTATTTTTCTTGATTAAAGAAGAAGGAAGAAGAAGGCGGCGCTGGAGATTTGCAGTTGGAGAAGTCGCTTTCTGCGATTTGTAGTTTGTGAAACTGCAACCCTTGTGATTAACCTCTGCTTTGCAGGTGGTGCGAATAGTCCATAGTTTGATTTGTGATTGTTTGAAACCAAAATTATTAATTTCAGATCTTTCATGAATTAATTCTTGAATTGAAAATCAGTTTTGGATCCTCTCGGACTAGATTGGACCAAAACTGTTTGGACCGAATCTGGGGTTCGATAGGGACTATTTTTCAGTCTGTATTTCTCACACTTGCTGTTCCAAATCTGATGTTCAATTGCAGGGATTAATTCAGCCCACCTGTAAAGCCCAGTTTTAAAGGGTTAAAACTGCAAAAGGCCCATTACTGTGAGATAAGCTGTATGGGCCGAACTGCTATCTGCGATTCAGCCCATACACCTAGTAGACATTAATTGTTAATGACTTGGATTTCAATGGGCTATTCGATGGGCTTTACAGCAGTTAATTGATTGGATCAATTCCTCCTTTACATGTGATGTTTGGATGTTTGATGTGCTGCGACAATGGGCCATAAGTACTTGGCCCATGAAGACTTGTTAGTGGCTCTTGCGCACACCATGGCTAAAAGCACATCATTGCCATGGTGTCCTTTAAGGTCATTGGATGACCCCTCTTTGCTTGGTGGGCCCCACAACCCTGAAAAGGGATGCGTACGGAACCCCTTAGCCGATTAAGGCCCACCAGAAATCTGACTTTATGAAAGTCAGTGGGAGCCACTCTGGTTTGACCTAAATTAAAACTAGGGCCGTTTTTTTTGTTCCCTCCAGCAAATATGAATGCATGTGATAGGGAGACCCATATGATGGACTCTCTAAAGGACTTCCGTCATTAGCACAATGATGGGTCCTTCAGTAATGAGGAAACGCACCATAAAATTGGGCTATCCATTTGCTGTTGGATCTATTAGATTGTTTCATAAGATGATAGGGGTGTCATAGACCGATGTGGGAGGGACTTCACCAGAAAATGGGAACTCTCTCACGGTACCTTGGCGTAACCTGTATATGATGGGTGTGCACTCACTGGACAGAAAGGTTTACCTGAAAACGGCTCTGAACCTTGTCTGACAGAGGCCAAAAGGAAACTCATTTGATGAGTGGATATGATCCGTCACAGAAAGGTGGTGGGGTTATGCAGCTGAAACAGTTGGTTTCACGCACCCCATGTGATTTCCCACATTTCCAGAGACATTTCGTCGTCTCCGTCACTGAGAAAGGAGGGAAATCTCAGAGATGAACAAATGGGAATGGAACATAGATTAAAAGCCATATCTATGTAGGTAACATGAATCAAACTAAGGTTGTGGACTAATGATTTTGCTATTTTATCAGAAAATGGCAAACGGTCAATTTGCAAAGCTTCTAGACGATAACAAGCTTAAGGGCCCAAACTATGCCGACTGGTACAGAAATCTTTTGCTGGTCCTAACTTCCAAAAAGTTAGACAAGGTGGTGAAAAATCCTACCCTGGAACGTCCGGGTGATAGGGCTTCTGAGGCCCGTAGGAGGGACTACCAAGAGTGGGAGGATAAGAACTCCCTAGCCCGCTGCTTTGTCGTTGCCTCATTAGACAACTCAATACAAAGGCAGTTCGATCAGATCGAACTAGCCAAGGACATATTGGACAGTCTAAGAACAATGTATGAAGAGCAGAACCATTCTACTCGACAGAAGGTCCTGAAATTGTTCATGACCGCACAGATGACCAAAGGGCAGAAAGTTCATGACCATTGTCTTCGGATGATGGGTTACATTAACGAACTTGAAACTCTTGGATCCGGGCTAGATCTTGGCACGCAAGTGGATGCCATCCTCAATTCTTTTCCCTCTTCCTTCAATGCGTTCACAATGAACTACAATATGAATAAGCTGAATGTCAGCATCCAGGAATTCAGCAATATGTTGCAGAGAGCCGAGGATCTACTCAAGAAGGATGAGCCTGTGGTTATGCTTGCTGAAGCTAACAAATCGGGCAAGAAAAAGAGAAAGGCAAAGAAGCCTCAGAAGAAGGCTGCCAATCCTAAGAAGCAGAAGAAGAACAAGGCATCTGATGTCTGTCACTTCTGCAAGCAGACCGGCCACTGGAAGAGGAATTGTCCTGCCTACCTGGAATCTAAGAAAGGTAACATCGAAACTTGTGTCATAGAAACTAACATGTTAGTTATTTCTGTGTCCTGGTGTGTTGACTCCGGGGCTTCAACTCATGCGTGTAACTCACTGCAGGGGTTCAATGTTAGCTGAAGGTTGAGTGACGGTGAAGTGACACTATTCTTGGGAACAACTGCAAGTGTTGCAGTGGCGGCAATAGGAACCGTAGAATTAGTTTTTAAAGAAGGAATACTTGTACTTAAAGATTGTCTTTATGTATAGAACTTGAGAAGAAATTTAATTTCTGTTTCAAAACTGTGTGCTGATGGATATACTGTTTATTTTAGTAATGTGATTACTGTTAAACGGAATAATAAATTCATCGCATGCGGGGAACTAGAGAACGGTCTGTATGTTCTACATCCTTCTCTGGAAACTAACTTAACCGAAACTACGTCGGTCAAAAATCCCAAGAAAAGGAATCGTGATACAGTAAGTCCCACGTGCCTCTGGCATTACCGACTTGGCCATATCGGTATTGACCGAATCACAAGGCTGGTAAAGGATGGTCCTTTGGACTTTCTAACCGTAGAAAATATTCCCACTTGTGAACCTTGCCTTCAAGGTAAGATGTCTAAGCGGCCATTTGACGGTAAGCCTTAAAGATCTGAAGGCACACTTGACCTGATACATACTGATGTATGTGGCCCCCTGAGTGTTGGGACACGCAATCAACACGTGTACTTCATCACCTTTTCAGATGATTTTTCACGATATGGTTACGTGTACCTAATGAGACATAAGTCTGAATCATTTGAAAAGTTCAAAGAGTTCAGACAGGAAGTCGAGAAACAGTTAGGGAGAGAAATTAAGGCCCTTCGATCAGATCGAGGTGGCGAGTATCTCTCTGACGAATTCAGGGACTACTTAAAGGCCAATGGGATAGTGTCATAATTAGCTCCTCCTGCTACACCTCAACTCAACGGTGTTTTAGAGAGGAGGAATAGGACCTTGTTGGACATGGTCCGGTCGCTTCTCGTACGCTCACAATTACCCACATCCTTTTGGGGATACGCATTAGAGACTGCTATCTACGTGCTGAATCGGGTTCCAACAAAATCAGTTCCGAAAACTCCATATGAACTTTGGACCGGAAGGAAGCCAAGTGTAAGACACTTGAAGATTTGGGGTTGTCCTACACACGTTAAAAGAACAAGTGCGGACAAGTTGGAATCTAAAACCAGCCGTTGCCTGTTTATAGGCTACCCAAAGGATTCGGTGGGTTATCTATTCTATGACCCGAGTGAGCAGAAAGTGTTCTGCAGTCGAAATGCCCAGTTCTTAGAATCCGATTACATCCTGGACACCCATCGTCAGGAAATAGTTCTTGATGAGGAGAGCTCAGGAGCAGTGGGAGATGTCCCACAAATTCCAGGTAATGACCAACCTAGAAGAACCACCCGGGTATCTAGACCACCAGTCCGATATGGTTATGACCAGGATAGTTACCTGGTGGAAACCTTGACTAGTGAAGAGGATCCCGTAACTTACGCGGAAGCTATGTTAGACATAGACTCCCAGAAGTGGGTGGAGGCCATGAGAGCTGAAATGGACTCAATGGAGACCAATGGAGTCTGGACTCTAGTGGATCCGCCCCCCGGGGTAAAAGCAATTGGTTGCAAATGGATCTACAAGAGGAAGAAGGGCCCCGATGGGAGGATTGAGACCTTTAAAGCTCGTTTGGTGGCGAAAGAGTATACTCAGAAAGAAGGCATCGACTATGAGGAAACCTTTTCGCCCGTGGCCATGCTTAAATCCATTAGGATCCTGTTAGCTGTAGCAGCATACCATGACTATGAGATTTGGCAAATGGATGTCAAAACCGCGTTCTGAATGGAGATCTTAGTGAAGATATCTACATGCAGCAGCGCAAGGCTTCATTGCTGCTGGTCAGGAACACATGGTATGTAAACTTAATAGATCCATATATGGACTTAAGCAGGCTTCTAGGAGTTGGAACATCCGTTTTGATTCTGTAGTCAAAACGTTTGACTTTGAGCAGAATCCGGATGAGCCCTGTGTTTACAGGAAGTCCAGTGGGGATAAGATCACCTTTTTGGTGTTGTACGTGGACGATATCCTACTCATTGGGAATGATGTAGGAATGTTGACTTCGGTCAAGGTATGGCTATCACAACAGTTCTCCATGAAAGATCTTGGAGAAGCTTCATACATACTGGGTCTTCGACTCTATAGAGATAGATCGAAGCGGATAATTGGATTATCCCAGGCTGCTTATATTGACAAAATTGTCAAGAGGTACAGCATGGAGAACTCCAAGAAAGGAAACGTTCCTTTCAGGCATGGAGTCACTCTCTCCAAGAAGATGTCTCCCAAGACTTCTGAGGAAATTGAGAGCATGAGAGACGTTCCCTATGCCTCAGCCGTAGGGAGCATCATGTATGCCATGTTGTACACTCGCCCGGACATTGCTTAGGCGGTGAGTGTGGTAAGCAGATTCCAGGCAAACCCAGGGCAGGAGCATTGGACTGCTGTGAAGAACATACTCAAATACCTTCGAAGGACAAAAGAGTATTGTCTGGTATTCGATGGTAGTTCACTGCAAGTTCTAGGGTATACCGATGCCGATTTCCAGTCGGATCCAGATGATAGAAAGTCTACATCTGGGTATGTTTTCACGATAGGATCGTGTGCTGTTTGCTGGAAAAGCAGCAAACAGGGGTCCACTGCAGACTCCACAACCGATGCCGAGTACATTGCCGCAAGTGAAGCTGCCAAGGAAGCCGTGTGGATGAAGAAGTTCATACACGAATTGGGAGCGATTCCATCCAGCACAACTCCCATCCCGTTGTTGTGTGACAACAATGGAACGATCGCCCAGGCTAAAGAGCCTCGGGCTCACTCGAAGTCAAAGCACATCGAGAGAAAGTACCATGTACTACGGGAGATCGTTGGTAGAGGGGATGTCCTAATTTAGAAGGTAGCATCAGCGGATAATGTGGCAGACCCATTGACTAAGCCACTGACACAGAAGGTGTTTGAGAAACACGTGGAAAGTATGGGACTCCGGCTTGTACCAGATTGGACCTAAGTGCAAGTGGGAGCTGTTAGACAGTTTTTGTATGCCCTTAGCTTCAATCTGATTTGATGTGCTTTTGTTATTTAGTGGAAATAAATAAAGTGCATGTTTGATTCATGTTGTTTGGTTTAATTCTGTGTAAAACCCTAAAACTGGACATTTATAGAGACTCGTGTTAGTTTTAAATGTTCACAGCCGTTGGATAAGTCTGGGGAGATTTATCCTGCCAAGGCTGATGCTGGTGTGCCACCAAGTGTTGGGATGGCCAGTCTCAGCCATCAGGGTAAGACCCGAGGCACATGCAGTGTGGGATTACTTGAATCCTTGAACCGGACCAGATTTCCAGTCTTGCCCTGGACCTTGGAGATAGATGGGCAAAACTGGAAAGTTACACCTGACCCCTAGACTCGATTATGACACTTCACTAGGTGTTGGATCAGGCTGCCTTTGATATGCCAATCAGTGAGATCCTTAGCGGGGATCAAAACCTGGGTATGTTGGGGCAGTTTGAGAATTCATCTAAGTGGGTGATCATAGTGACAGAATCAGCCACTTTGTCGGACAAAGGGTAATGATCAGGAATGCACTCTCTCTGATGGAAACCAAACTGCCGGCAGTTGATTTCAATCGTGGGAATTTTGTTTTGCAAAATTAATATATTTATATATATATATATATATGTATGGTTTTGAATTGTTTGCAAATGGTTTTAATTCCCGGGATCCATGTGAGAGGAGAGTGCGGCATTGTTCCTTGCAGTCGAGGGAGAGGTCCTCTCTTGTCGGGCAGTGCTTGATCATTAAGGGCTGAGAGGTTAAGTGTAAGACCATTGAGGATAATACCTGATGGGCTAATCTTGCACCTGCCCACAGTCCCTGGGTTTTTATAAGATGGCTTGGCCCAGGGACCACTTAATGTAAGTGTTGGGCCCATAGAGTCCATATGATGGACTCAAGGGGTTCATTGAGTTTTTCAGTGAATTTGGCTGGGCCTTGTATTAAAGGCTGGGCCGAACCCATGTGGCTGGTGTGTAGATCAATGCTTGGGTCCCACGCCATACAATGAAGCCCAACTGGGAAGCAGATTGGAAAGTAATTAGACACTGAACACTTAATGGGCCAGAAGTCCATTTCGAGGTGGGCTGATATGATCACCCATCCTTGGGGCGAATCTGAGATTAATGTTAGTAAAAGGATTGGGCCTTTTGCCTTATCCACTCTTGGAGACCAAATTCAAATTGGATTTGAATCTGGTAACCTCCTGATAAGATCAGGAGTAAGCTAACTTTATCTGCAGATAGGATTAAGATTATCCCCTATCCAAATACTGATTTGGATTGGGATAACTCCTAATTAGGAGGATTCTTAATCAAGAAGAAAGGAGAAGAAACCCTAACCAAGAGAGAGAAATATCAGATTTCAAACCACCTTGAAGAGATATAGGATATCTCCTGCGAATTGAGATAGGATCTCAATTTCATACTCCAGAAAAGAAAAAGGCAGTTCAGCCTTTTCGCCTTTAGAGTTCTCCTCCTGCCACCGCCATCTGTTTTTTGCAAGATTAGATCTTTGCAGGAAAAGAAAGTCAAGAAATCTGTTCTTGACATTAGTCTTGCAACAAAGACTAAAAGGATTCAGTGTTTAGTGTTTCCAGAGGATTCTTGTGAAGGATCCAGTGTGTAGGACGCACCCTGCTGGTTCTGTTCCATCCACAGCTGTGTCATCTTCAGCAGGAACGGATCTTGGAGCATTCTTTGGGCGTGAACACCAACTTTGGGAGATACTGCTTCTCCGGATCAGGTATATTCCTCCCATTTATCTTTTGGTACAGATCTGTTTTGATTATGGTTCAAGTAGGATCCTTGAATATTGTATTCTAAATTTAGGGAATATGATTCCCAGTTGGGAGAAGGTAGGAAATTTTTGAAATTTGCCCACCCATTCCGCAACCTTTGTGGCGTCCATTAGATGGATCCTACCCTTCTTTCAGTTACCTGGTTGAAACCTTGACTAGTGAGGAGGATTCTGTGGCTTACGCAGAAGTTATGTTGGACATGTTAGATAGCCTTGTATGCCCTTAGCTTCAATCGGATTTGATGTACTTTTATTATTTAGTGGAAATGAATTAAAGTGCATGTTTGATTCATGTTGTTTGGTGTAATTCTGTGTAAGACCCTCAAACTGGACATTTATAGAAACTTGTGTTAGTTTTAAATGTTTACAGCCATTGTATAACTCTGGGGAGATTTATCCTGCCAAGGCTGATACTGATGTGCCACCAAGTGTTGGGATGGCTTGTTTCGGCCATCAGGGTAAGACACAAGGCACATGCAGTATGGGATTGCTTGAACCCTTGAACCGGACCGGATTTCCAGTATTGCCCTAGACCTTGGAGACAGATGGGCAAAACTAGAAAGTTACACCTGACCCCTAGACTCGATTTTGGCACATCACTAGGTGTCGGATCGGGCTGTCTTTGATGTGTTAATCAGTGAGATCCTTAGTGGGGGTCAAAACATGGACATGTTAGGGAAGTCTGAGAATTCATCTAAGTGAGTGATCATAGTGATAGGATCAGCCCCTTTGTCAGACAATGGTAATGATCGGGAATGCACTCTCTCTGATGGAAACCAAATTGCCAGTAGTTGATTTCAATCGTTGGAATTTTGTTTTGCAAAATTAATATATATATATATATATGTATATGTACGGTTTCAAATGATTTGCAAAAAGGTTTTAATTCCCAGAATCCATGTGACTAGAGAGTGTGGCACTGTTCCTTGCAACCGAGGGAGAGGTCTTCTCTTGTCGGGCTGTGCTTGATCATTAAGGGCTGAGAGGTTAAGTGTAAGACCATTTAGGATAATACCTGATGGGCTAATCTTGCACCTGCCCACAGTCCCTAGGTTTTTATAAGATGGCTTGGCCCAGGGACCACTTAATGTAAGTGTTGGGCCCATAGGGTCCATGTGATGGGCTCAAGGGGGTCACTGAGTCTTTCAGTGAATTCGGCTGGGCCTTGTAATAAAGGCTGCGCCGAACCCATGTGGATGGTGTGTAGATCAATGCTTGGGTCCCACGCCATACAAAGAAGCCCAACTGGGCAGCAGATTGGAAACTGGTTAAACACTTAACACTTAATGGGCCAAAAGCCCATTTCGAACTGGGCTGATATGATCACCAGTTCATGGGGCGAATCTGAGATTAATGTTAGTAAAAGAATTGGGTCTTTAACCTTATCCACTATAAGAGACCAAATTCAAATTAGATTTGAATCTGGTAACCTCCTGATAAGATCAGGAGTTAACTAACTTAATCTGCAGATAGGATTAAGATTAACCCCTATCCAAATACAGATTTGGATTGGGATAACTCCCAAAATATTGGGAGGTTTCTTAATCAAGAAGAAAGAGGAGAAAACCCTAGCAAAAAAACATCAGATTTCGAACTAGGGGTTTGAGTAAGCAAGAAACACATCTTGCAATCTGAGATTTGATCTCTGACAGACTCCAGAGAGAAAAGACAGTTCTGCCCTCTTCGTCCCTGGACTTCTCCTCCTTCAGCCGCCGCCACTCCCTGTTGAAAGATTGGATCTTTGCAGCCACAGGAAGTCAAGAAAGCAGTTCTTGACAATAGTCTTGCAAGAAAAACAAAAGGATTCGGTGTTCAAGGTTTCCAGAGGGTTCTTGTGAATTATCCAGTGGGAGCCACTTTGGTTTGACCTAAATTAGAACTAGGGCATAATTTTGTTCCCTCTAAGCAAATATGAGTGCGTGTGATAGGGAGATCCATTTGATGGACTCTCTAAAGGCCTTTCGTCATTAGCACAATGATGGGTCCATCAGTAATGAGGAAACACACCATAAAATTGGGCTATCCATTTGCTGTTGGATCTGTTAGAGTGTTTCATTAGATGATAGGGGCATCATAGACCGATGTGGGAGGGGCTTCACCAGAAAATGGGAACTCTCTCATGGTACCTTGGCATAACCTGAATATGATAGGTGTGCACTCACTGGACAGAAAGGTTTACCTGAAAATGTCTCTGAACCTTGTCTGACAGAGGCCAAAGGGAAACTCATCTGATGAGTGGATATGATCCGTCACAGAAAGGTGGTGGGGTTTTGCAGCTGAAACAGTTGGCTTCACGCACCCTATGTGATTTCCCACATTTCTAGAGACATTCCGTCGTCTCCATCACTGAGAAGGGAGGGAAAATCTCAGAGATGAATAAATGGGAATGGAACATAGATTAAAAGCCATATCTATGTAGGTAACATGAATCAAACTAAGGTTGTGGTCTAACGTTTTTGCTGTTTTATCAAAAAATGGCAAACGGTCAATTTGCAAAGCTTCTAGACGATAACAAGCTTAAGGGCCCAAACTATGTCGACTGGTATAGAAATCTTATGTTGGTCCTAACTTCTGAAAAGTTAGATAAGGTGGTGAAAAATCCTGCCCCGGAACGTCCGGGTGATAGGGCTTCTGAGGCCCGTAGGAGGGACTACCAAGATTGGGAGGATAAGAACTCCCTAGCCTGCTGCTTTGTCATTGCCTCATTAGACAAATCAATACAGATGCAGTTCGATCAGATCGAACTAGCCAAGGACATATTGGACAGTCTAAGAACAATGTATGAAGAGCATAACCGTTCTACTCGACAGAAGGTCCTAAAATTGTTCATGACCGCGCAGATGTCCAAGGGGCAGAAAGTTCATGACTATTGTCTTCGAATGATGGGATACATTAACGAACTTGAAGCTCTTGGATCCGGGCTAGATCTTGGCATGCAAATGGATGCCATCCTGAATTCTTTGCCCTCTTCCTTCAATGCATTCACTATGAACTACAATATGAATAAGCTGAATGTCAGCGTCTAGGAACTCAGCAATATGTTGCAAAGGGCCAAGGATCTTTTAAAGAAGGATGAGCCTGTGGTTATGTTTGCTGAAGCTAACAAATCGGGTAAGAAAAAGAGAAAGGCAAAGAAGCCCCAGAAGAAAGCTGCCAAACCCAAGAAGTAGAAGAAGAACAAGGCATCTGATGTCTGTCACTTCTACAAACAGACCGGCCACTGGAAGAGAAACTGTCCTGCCTACCTGGAATCTAAGAAAGGTAATATCGAAACTTGTGTCATAGAAATATGTTAGTTACTTCTGTGTCCTGGTGTGTTGACTCTGGGGCTTCAACTCATGCGTGTAACTCACTGTAGGGGTTCAAAGTTAGCAGAAGATTGAGTGATGGCAAAGTGACACTATTCTTGGGAATGACTGCAAGTGTTGCAACTGCGGTGATAGGAACCGTAGAATTAGTTTTTAGAGAAGGAGTCATTGTACTTAAAAATTGTCTTTATGTACAGAACTTGAGAAGAAATTTAATTTCTGTTTCTAAACTGTGTGCTGATGGATATACTATTTATTTTAGTAATATGATTACTGTTAAATGGAATAATAAATTCATCGCATGCGGGGAAGTGGAGAATGGTCTCTATGTTCTACATCATTCTCTAGAAACTAACCTAACCGAAACTACGTCGGTCAAAAATCCCAAGAAAAGGAATCGTGATAATTAATCCCACGTGCCTCTGGCATTACCGACTTGGCCATATCGGTATTGACCGAATCACAAGACTGGTAAAGGATGGTCCTTTGGATTTTCTAACCGTAGAAAATCTTCCCACTTGTGAGCCTTGCCTTCAAGGTAAGATGACTAAGCGGCCATTTGACGGTAAGCCTGAAAGATCTGGAGGCACACTTGACCTAGGGACCACTATGGGTTGAGAGGTTAAGTGTAAGACAATTGAGGATAATGCCTGATGGGCTAATCTTGCATCTGCCCACAGTCCCTGGGTGTTATAAGGTGGCTTGGCCCAGGGACCACTTAGGGTAAGTGTTGGGCCCATAGAGACCATGAGATGGTTTTCAGGGGGTACACTGTCCATAACAGTGTATTCGGCCAGGCTTGTAACAAAGGCTAGGCCAAACCCATGTGGCTGATGTGTAGATCAATGCTTGGGTCCCACGCCATACAAGGAAGCCCAACTGGGCAGCAGTTTGGGAAGCTAAATGAATACATAACCTTAAATGGGCCTTAAGCCCATTTCGAACTGGGCTAATTTGATTAGTTACTTAAGAGGCTAATTCTTAGATGGATCAGCTGATAGGATTGGGCCCAGATCCTTTCCACTTAGAGAGTCCAAGATCTAAATAAGATTTAGATCTGGAAACCTCCTAATTAGATTAGGAGATGGCCGATCTAATCAGCAGATAAGATAAGGGTTATCCCTTATCACTTAAATGGACTTCCAATCCAAAATTGATTTGGGTTAACAACTCCTAATGGGATTAGGAGCTGATCCCTTTGAGTCTATAAAAGGAGGAGGGGGCGGCAGCCTTTAGACATGCAATGCAATCCAGAGATCCCTGTCATCAGAGCTGAGATTACTAGAAGAGAGAATTCTACACCCTGCAAATACTCTCTTGCTGCCTCCTTCCTGCAACCGCCGTTTATAGCAGTTCGATCTCCAATTCTTGGGAGAAATCAAGATTTGATCTTGATACCAATCTTTTGGAGAAAAGATTGGTGGGAGTTGTATTCACAAGCCGTCCATTTGATTCTTGCGAAGGGTCAAGTTCTTTTGGAAGAACACTGATGATTCTGCTCCACCCTGCATTGCACCATGTTCAGTGGGAGTAGAGTTTGGATCCTTCCTTGGGCGGGAACACCTCCATTGGGAGATACTACTTCTTTGTATCAGGTATTATCCCTCCCTACTCGTTTTTGGTTCAGATCTGGTTCAGTTTATGGTTCAAGAATCATCGATGAAAATATGATTTTCTAAATGGGGAATTCGAGTCCCAGTTGAAGGGAGAGAAAATTTTTTGAAATTCGCCCCCTTATTCCACAATCTTTGGGCGTCCATGTGATGAATTTATTATCCCTTCAGGAACTACTCCCAACTTGTGAATGAACTTCTTCATCCACACGGCTTCTTTGGCAACCTCACTTGCGGCAATGTACTCGGCCTCGGTTGTGGATTCTGTAGTGGACCCCTATTTGTTGCTTTTCCAGCAAATAGCACACGATCCTATCGTGAAAACATATCCAATTAGTAGAATGTCATCTACATATAGAACCAAGAAAGTAACCTTATCTCCACTGTACTTTCTGTAGACACAAGGTTCATCTGGATTCTGCTCGAAGTTAAACAATTTGACAGCAAAGTCAAAATGGATGTTCCAACTTCTAGAAGCTTGCTTAAGTCCATAAATGGATCTATTAAGTTTACATGTCATGTTTTCCTAACATGCAGCAAAGAAGCCTTGTGGCTGCTGCTTATAGATATCTTTAGTAAGATCTCCATTCAGGAATGCAGTTTTGACATCCATTTGCCAAATCTCATAATCATGGTATGCTACTACAGCTAGTAGGATCCCAATGGATTTAAGCACGGCCACAGGTGAAAAAGTTTCCTCATAATCGATGCCCTCTTTCTGAGTGTACCCTTTCGCCACCAGACAAGCTTTGAAGGTCTCAACCCTGCCATCGGGGCCCTTCTTCCTCTTGTAAATCCATTTACAACCAACTGCTTTTACCCCGGAGGGTGGATCTACTAGAGTCCAGACTCCATTGGTCTCCATTGAGTCCATCTCTACTCTCATGGCCTCCACCCATTTCTGGGAATCTATGTCCAATATAGCTTCCGCTTAAGTCACGGGATCCTCCTCACTAGTCAAGGTTTCAACTAGGTAACTATCCTGGTCATAACCATAATGGACTGGTGGCCTAGATACCCGAGTGGATCTTCTAGGTTGGTCACTACCTGGAACTTGTGGGACATCTCCCACTGCTCCTGAGCTCTCCTCATCAAGAACGACTTCCTAACGATGGGTGTCCAGGATGAAATCGGTTTCCAAGAATTGTGCATTTCGAATGCAGAGCACTTTCTGCTCACTTGGGTCATTGAATAGGTAACCTACAGAGCATTTTGGGTAGCCTACAAATAGGCAACGACTGATTTTGGATTCCAACTTGTCCACACTCGTTCTTTTAACGTGTGCTGGACAACCCCGGATCTTCAAGTGTTTGACACTTGGTTTCTTTCCAGTCCAAAGTTCATATGGAGTATTCAAAACCGATTTGGTTGGAACCCCAAAAGGATGTGGGTAACTCTGAGTGTATGAGAAGTGACCAGACCATATCCAATAAGGGCATATTCCTCCTCTCTGAAACATCGTTAAGTTGTGGTGTAGCAAGAGGAGCTAATTGTGATACTATCCCATTGTCCTATAAGTAGTCCCTGAATTTATCAGAGAGATACTTGCCACCTTGATCTGATCGAAGGGTTTTAATTTCTCTCCCTAACTGTTTCTCGACCTCTTGTCTAAACTCTTTAAACTTTTCAAAGGATTCAGACTTGTGTCTCATTAGGTACACGTAACCATATCGTGAAAAATCATCTGTGAAGGTGATGAAATACATGTGTTGATTCCATGTCCTAACACTCAGGGGACCACATACATCAGTATGTATTAGGTCAAGTGTGCCTGTACATCTTTCAGGCTTACCGTTAAATGATCGTTTCATCATCTTGCCTTGTAGGCAAGCCTCACAAGTGGGAAGATCTTATATAGTTAGAAAATCCAAAGGACCATCCTTTACCAACCTTGTGATTTGGTCAACACCGATGTGGCCAAGTCGGTAATGCCACAAACACGTGGGATTAACTATATCACGGGCTCTCTTCTTGGGGTTTTCAGCCGATGTAGTTTCGGTTATGTTAGTTTCTAGAGAAGGATGTAGAACATAGAGACCGTTCTCCAGTTCCCCGTATGCGATGAATATGTTATTTCTTTTAATAGTAATCGTATTATTAAAGAAGATAGAATAACCATCTGCACACAGTTTTGAGACAGAAATCAAATTTCTCCTTAAATTTTGTACACAAAGACAATCTTTTAGTACAATTATTCCTTCTCTAAAACGTAATTCCACGGTTCCTATGGTCGTGGTTGCAACAGTTGCAGTAGTCCCCAAGTAGAGTGTGACTTCTCCTTCACTTAGCCTTCTTCTTACCTTGAACCCCTACAGTGAGTTACACACATGAGTTGAAGCCCCGGAGTCAATACACCAGGATGCAGAAGCTACCAATAAATTAGTTTCTATAACACATGTTTCAGAATTACCTTTCTTGGATTCTAGGTAGGCAAGGCAGTTCCTTTTCCAGTGGCCGGTCTTCTTGCAGAAGTGACAGGCATCCGATGCTTTATCTTTCTTCTGCTTCTTAGGTTTGGTAGCCTTCTTCTAGGGCTTTCTCTTTGCCTTCCTTTTCTTGTCCGATTTTCCAGTTTCGACAAGCATGGCAATGGGCTCATCCTTTTTAATCAATTCTTTGACCCTCTGCAACATATTGCTGAGTTCCTGCAAGCTGACATTCAGCTTGTTCATGTTGTAGTTCATGATGAATAGATTAAAGGATGGAGGTTGAGAGTTGAGAATAGCATCGATCTGTGTTACCAGATCCAGCCCGGATCCAGGAGCCTCCAGTTCGTTGATATAACCCATCATCCGGAGACAATGGTCGTGAACTTTTTGGCTCTTGGACATCTGTGCGGTCATGAACTATTTCAAGACCTTTTTCTGAGTAGAACGATTCTGCTCTTTGTATATTGTCTTAAGACTATCCAATATGTCCTTGGCTAGTCGATCTAATTGAACTGCCTCTGAATTGGATTGTCCGAGGAGGCAATGATATAGCTGCGGGCAAGGGTGTTTTTCTCTTCCCATTCTTGGTATTCTCTTCCACGGGCCTCAGAAGCCCTGTCTCCTAGACGATCCGGGGCAGGATTCTTGGCTACCTTATCCAACTTTTCAGAGGTTAAGACCAACATAAGGTTCTTGTACTATTTGGCATAGTTTGGGCCCTTAAGCTTGTTGTCGTCAAGAAGCTTTGCAAAAGATCCGTTTGCCATTTTCTGATAAAAGAGCAAACATCAGTCCACAACCTAATTTGATTCATGTTCATTACATAGACATGGATTTTAATCTACGATCCATCTCCATTTATTCATCTCTGAGATTTCCCTCCTTTCTTAGTGACAGAGACTACGGGTTGTCTTTGGAAATGTGGGAAATCACATAGGGTGCATGGAGCCAACTGTTTCAGCTGCATAACCCCACCACCTTTATGTGAAAGATCATATCGACTCATCATATGAGTTTTCCCTTTGGCCTCTATCAGACAAGGTTCAGAGCCGTTTTCAGGTAAACCTTTCTGTCTAGTGAGTGCTTACCCATCATATTCTTGAACGCCAAGGTACCGTGAGAGAGTTTCCATTTTCTGGTGAAGACCCTCCCACATCGGTCTATGATGCCCTTATCATCTTATGAAACACTCAGACAGGCCCAACAGCAAATGGATAGCCCATTTCTGGTGTGTTTCCTCATTACTGAATGACCCATCCTCATGCTAATGATGGAAGGCCTTTAGAGAGTTCATCATATGAATCTCCCTAACACTTGCACTCATATTAGCTGGAGGGAATAGTTATTACACCCTAATTTGATTTAGGTCAAACCAAAATGGCTTCCACTGACTTTCATAAAGTTGGATTTCGGTGGGCCTTAATCGGCTAGGGTTCAGCACGTAACCTCTCGATGAGGCATGGGGCCCACCACAGAGGGAGGTCATCTAATGACCAAAAGGGGACACCATGGCAATGATGTGCATTTAACCATGGTGTGCGCAAGAGCCACTATCGATTGAGCATGGGCCAAGCACTTATGGCCCATGTGAAGGGATAGGAAATCCATCACATGGACGCCCAAGATTGCGAAATAAAGGGGGTGAGTTTCAAAAATTTTTCTCTCCCTTCAACTGGGAATCGAATTACCTATTTAGAAAATCATATTTTCAAGGATCATTCTTGAACCATAAACTGAACCAGATCTGAACAAAAAGGAGGAGAGAGAGATAATACCTGATACAGAGAAATAATATCTCTCAATGGATGTGTTCACGCCCAAGGTAGAAACCAAAAACCGCTCCCACTAAAGATGGTGCAGTGCAGGGTGGAGTAGAATCAGCAGTGCCCTTCCTAAGAACTTGATTCTTCCTAAGAATCACCTAGACAGCTTGTGAATACAACTCCTACCAATCTTTTCTACAAAAGATTGGAATCAAGATCCAATCTTGATTTCTCCAAATAGTGGAGATCGAACTGCTATAGGCGGCGGTTGTAGGAAGGAGGCGGCTAGAGAGAATTTGCAGGGTGCAGAATTCTCTCCTCTATGATCTCAGCTCTGAAGACTAGACTTGTGTCTGTTGGATGTTTTGTCTAAAGGCTGCTGCCCCCTCTTCCTTTTATAGACTTAAATGGATCAGCTCCTAATCCCATTAGGAGTTACTAACCCAAATCATATCTGGATTAGAAGTCCCTTTAAAATAAGGGATAATCCGTATCTTATTTGTAGATTAGATCAGTCAGCTCCTAATCTAATTAGGAAGTTTCCAAATCTAAATCTCATTTAGATCTTGGACACTCTGAGTGGATAGGGTGTGGGCCAATCCTATCAGCTGATCTTATCTCAGAATTCGCCCCTTAAAGACAAATCAAATTAGCCTAGTTCGAAATGGGATTAAGGCCCATTTAGGGTTATGTATTCATCAAGCCTTCCAAACTGCTGCCCAGTTGGGCTTCCTTGTATGGCGTGGGACCCAAACATTGATCTACACATCAGCCACATGGGTTCAGCCCAGCCTTTATTACAAGGCCTGGCCGAATACACTATTATGGAAAGTGCACCCCCTGAAACCCATCAGATGGGCTCTATGGGCCCAACACTTACCCTAAGTGGTCCCTGGGCCAAGCCACCTTGTAACACCCAGGGACTGTGGGCAGATGCAAGATTAGCCCATCAGGTATTATCATCAATGGCCTTACACTTAACCTCTCAGCCCATAATGATCATACACTGCCCGACAAGAGAGGACCTCTCCCTCGGCTGCAAGGAACAGTGTTGCACCCTCTCAAGTATGGATCCCGGGAATTAAAACCTTTTTGCAAACATTTCGAAACCATAATATATATACTTTTATATCTCATATAAAATATATTTTACAAAACAAATCCCAACGATTGAAATCGGCTGCCGGCAGTCTTGGTTTCTATCTGTGAGAGTGCATCCCCGATCATTACCTTTGTCCGACAAAGGGGCTGATCCTGTCACTATGATCACCCACTCCGATGAATTCTCAGACTGTCCCAACATACCCTGGTTTTGACCCTCGCTAAGGATCTCACTGATTGTTACATCAAAGACAGCCCAATCCAACACCTAGTGCAGTATCATAATCAAGTCTAAGGGTCGGGTGTAACTTTCCAGTTTTGCCCATCAATCTCCAAGGTCTAGGGCAATACTGAAAATCTGGTCCAGTTTAAAGATTCAATTAATCCCACACTATATGTGCCTAGGGTCTCACCCTGGTAGCTGAGACAAGCCACCCCAACCGACTTGGTGGCACCATAGTGTCAGCCTTGTCAGGATAGGTCTCCCCAGACCGACCCACTGGCTGTGAACATTCTAAACTACATGAATCTCATTAAGTGTCCAGTTTGAGGGTATTACACAAAAACATACCAAGGGAAAATGAATCAAATATGCACTTTTATTCATTTACAATAAATTCATAAAGTACATCATTTTGATTGAAGCTAAGGGCATACAAAAAACTATCTAACACCATGTACGCAGCACATCACACATCCATACATCTCATGCAGGGATAAATTGATCCAATCAATTAATCATCTGTAAGGCCCTTTGGAAGCCCATTTTAAATCTATAATATTAACCATTAATATTATCTAGGTATATGGGCTGAAGTGGGGTTACCCAGTTTGGTCCATTTAGCTTTGTCCTTTGAAATGGGCTTTTTGCAATTTTAACTATTTAAAACTGGGCCTTTACAGGTTGGGCCGAATTAACCATTTAATTAAATATCAAATCCTCAGGCCCATTAGTGGGAAAATTAGGGCTGACTTTCAGCCTTGATTAAACCCTAGATTTGGTCCAAACAGTTTGAACCAATCTTGGTTTGAATGGGTCTTGGGTTTGATCTTTAATTCAAGAAAATAATCTAAAAATAAATACTAATAAATGGAAATCAAGAATTAGTCTAATAGGGCTGTTCGCACAATCCATCCTGCAAAACAGAGGTTAGATCACAGTTTGCAGTTTCATAAACTACAAATTGCATATTGTATTCCTCCCAACTGCGAAATCTTATTTTTTGTGCCGCCATCTTCGATCCAAAAATAAAATAAACAAAAATCCTATTTCTATTAATGATTATATCAGATTGAATGCCTATACATTCAGTCTAAAAAATAAAAAAAATTATTTATAGACCAAATGCAATAAATAAATCAAGAAACTGCAAATCTTGCAGGTTCCCTACGCAAACCAAGAAATTGATCTCCTCTTGTACGAACAGCCCATAAATCAAGAAAATCATAAAGAACTATTCTAAACAATAATCAGATTTATAGAAAATTAATTTCAGATTATTCACCCATTAATTTTGGGAACAAATTTCCCAAAACCCATATCTACGCAAATTAGGTAGAACACCTTCTGCCCATTTGCGCAAGTTCAGATCTGAAACAAATTAGTTCAAGATTTGAACCTAGCTCTAATACCACTGAAGGGATTGGATATCCATCACATGGATGCCCAAAGATTGCGGAATAAGGGGAAGAATTTCAATTTTTTTTTCTCTCTCTTCAACTAGGAATCGAATTCCCTATTTAGAAAATCATATTTTCAATGATCATTCTTGAATCATAAACTGAACCAGATCTGAACCAAAAGGAGTAGGGAGGGATTATACCTGATACGGAGAAATAGTATCTCCCAATGGAGGTGTTCACACCCAAAGAAGGATCCAAAATCTGCTCCCACTGAAAATGGCGCAGAGTAGAGTGGAGCAGAATCAACAGTGTTCTTTCAAAAGAACTTGACCCTTCGCAAGAATCAACTGAATGGCTTGTGAATACAGCTCCAACCAATCTTTTCTCCAAAAGATTGGTGTCAAGATCGAATCTTCATTACTCCTGTAGAGAGGAGGAGATCGAACTGCTAGAGGCGGCGGCAAGAGAGTATTCACAGGGAGCAGAATTCTCTCTTCTTGTGATTTCAGCTCTGAAGATAGGAGTTGTGTATTGCATGTCTAAAGGTTGTCGCCCTCTCCTCCTTTTATAATCTTAAATGGATCAGCTCCGAATCTCATTAGGAGTTGCTAATTCAAGTCATATTTGGATAAGAAGTCCCTTTAAGTGATAAGGGACAACCCTTATCTTATCTGTAGATCAGATCTAATTAGGAGGCTTCTAGATCTAAATCTTATTTAGATCATGGACTCTCGAAGTGGATAGGGTCTGGGCCCAATCCTATCAGCTGATCCATCTCAGAATTTACCCCTTTAAATGACTAATCAAATCAGTCCAGTTCGAAAAGGACTTAAGGCCCATTTAAGGTTATGTACTCACTTAGCCTTCCA
Organism: Nelumbo lutea; assembly: GCF_056320005.1. NCBI lineage: Eukaryota > Viridiplantae > Streptophyta > Magnoliopsida > Proteales > Nelumbonaceae > Nelumbo > Nelumbo lutea. The sequence goes on along the minus strand of NC_142688.1, from coordinate 64,461,085 downwards.
AACTACTGCCCAATTGGGCTTCCTTGTATGGTGTGTGATGAACTTACAATTTATCTATAATTTTTGAGGACTTTAGCATGGATTTTTATGCCGGTTTTATTAATTTTTGCCTTAATTTAGCTTAATGCTAAGAATAAGTTCAGGGATAATCAATCCAAGAAAAGGAAGGAAAAAGGCAAGAAAAGAAGGTTCAAAAAGACCAATTTCAGTCCAGCCCGGTAATGGAAGCAAGAGAGAGCACTTCGGCCCAAAAAGAGCAAGTGAATTCCTTGAGAAAACCCAAGAAAATAAAGCCTAGCTATGAGGAGAATTCGGCCCAGCAAGGAAGGCCCATTTTTAGCCCAAAAAACAGCCTAGAGTGTAGCCCACATGAGCTCAAAAGCAAGCTAAGTTGTAGCCCAAATAGCAGCCCAAAGGGAGCTAGGGGCGGCAACTTCTAGGAGTTTCTTGAAGAGAAGGAGGGAGCACTCTAGAAGGTTCATGAGGGGTGTAATACACCCCATTCTAGAGGCTTCAAGAAGGGGCAAGAGCCCCCTTGAAAAACTATATAAGGAGGCCTCTAGGAGGGGAGAAAGTTGTTCAATTGCTTGAGAGGAAGGCTCTCCCACTCTTAGAGGTTCGGCCACCTTGAGAGAAGAGAAGAGAAGAAGGCTAGGCGCAAGGAAGAAGAAGAAGAAGGGCTGAAGGAAGTTCAAGACAAGCAAGCTAGAAGAAGAAGGTGAGTTCGAATTGAGAGTTTGTGATTCAAAGATCTTCTGTAATAAATCATTTGTAGTTTCATTCTCTTTTGATTTGAATTCAGTTTCTTAGTTATATGTTCTTTCTTCTTTCTCCTTGTTTCCATTTTTCCTTGATGTATTTCATCTTGTAAAATTTCAGTTCAGCAATCTAATTCTTTTTGATTCATTCAAATGGTCATGCATTGTATTTGAAGTTTCTTGAATAAGGGTGTGATTGTAGATTAATTCGGCCAACTAACCTTCAAAACTCAGATCTGAATTCTCAGATCTGAGATTGCAAGATCTGAATTGCTTGAAAGAGAATTCAGATCTGCAATTTTCAGATTGGGCGAATTAATCTACAGCTTGGAATTCCTAGAGTGCTTGAGAGAGACTCTAGGAATTCAGATCTACTATTCAAGAACTGAATTGAGTGCAAGGTTAGAGATAACTTGCACAATTCAGTTGGTGATCAATTCAGATTTGAATTGATGCCTTAGAAGTGTTTGAAGAAATGCATGCATGAGGATTAGATTCTTGCTAGAGATAGAAGAACCGTCACTCATGCATAGGATGAACATGCACTTGAGAGAGGCTGTTCATGACCTTGGGGTTTCACCAAACCAAGGCTCAATCATGATTCATTCGAATGATCCAAATTGATAGATTGCTGAATTCTGAGATTGACATTTACTGCTTACTCTTCTAACCTGAATTGAAGGCAATTGGACCAATGATTTAGATAGATTTTAATTTAGGATTTCTTAGCTTTCATTAGAGTTTTGATTTATTTGTTGATCAGATAAGAAATGTTCAATTTGGTATTGGTAATTGTTTCCTAAATCCTCGTGGGAACGATACTTCACTCACTACTTTATTACTTGAACGGCTAGTGCACTTGCTAGTGTCACAATGAGCCACACATCAAGTTTTTGGTGGCTCATTGTGACACTAGCAAGTGCACTAGCCGTTCAAGTAATAAAGTAGTGAGTGAAGTATCGTTCCCACGAGGATTTAGGAAACAATTACCAATACCAAATTGAACATTTCTTATCTGATCAACAAATAAATCAAAACTCTAATGAAAGCTAAGAAATCCTAAATTAAAATCTATCTAAATCATTGGTCCAATTGCCTTCAATTCAGGTTAGAAGAGTAAGCAGTAAATGTCAATCTCAGAATTCAGCAATCTATCAATTTGGATCATTCGAATGAATCATGATTGAGCCTTGGTTTGGTGAAACCCCAAGGTCATGAACAGCCTCTCTCAAGTGCATGTTCATCCTATGCATGAGTGACGGTTCTTCTATCTCTAGCAAGAATCTAATCCTCATGCATGCATTTCTTCAAACACTTCTAAGGCATCAATTCAAATCTGAATTGATCACCAACTGAATTGTGCAAGTTATCTCTAACCTTGCACTCAATTCAGTTCTTGAATAGTAGATCTGAATTCCTAGAGTCTCTCTCAAGCACTCTAGGAATTCCAAGCTGTAGATTAATTCGCCCAATCTGAAAATTGCAGATCTGAATTCTCTTTCAAGCAATTCAGATCTTGCAATCTTCAGATTGGGCGAATTAATCTACAGCTTGGAATTCCTAGAGTGCTTGAGAGAGACTCTAGGAATTCAGATCTACTATTCAAGAACAGAATTGAGTGCAAGGTTAGAGATAACTTGCACAATTCAGTTGGTGATCAATTCAGATTTGAATTGATGCCTTAGAAGTGTTTGAAGAAATGCATGCATGAGGATTAGATTCTTGCTAGAGATAGAAGAACCGTCACTCATGCATAGGATGAACATGCACTTGAGAGAGGCTGTTCATGACCTTGGGGTTTCACCAAACCAAGGCTCAATCATGATTCATTCGAATGATCCAAATTGATAGATTGCTGAATTCTGAGATTGACATTTACTGCTTACTCTTCTAACCTGAATTGAAGGCAATTGGACCAATGATTTAGATAGATTTTAATTTAGGATTTCTTAGCTTTCATTAGAGTTTTGATTTATTTGTTGATCAGATAAGAAATGTTCAATTTGGTATTGGTAATTGTTTCCTAAATCCTCGTGGGAACGATACTTCACTCACTACTTTATTACTTGAACGGCTAGTGCACTTGCTAGTGTCACAATGAGCCACACATCAAGTTTTTGGCGCCGTTGCCGGGGATTTAGAGAAACAATATTAGGAAACATTGAGCATTCTTAATCTGATCTCATTCAGCATTGCATTCATAGTTGGGTTAATTTGCTAACTTTTTCATTTCAGCTTGGACTGCAACTGCTGTACTACTGTAGTTATGTTTCTTCTTTCTTAAGTAGATTACTTTCTTTTTTTTGGTTTCAGTTTCATTTTAATAAAGGCATATTTGATTTCTATTCAATCTTGATGTTGTTCCCTTCAAAAAGAAAAAAAAAAAAAAAATTCACACAAACATGAGTGTTGCAGATCTGAGTTGCATTCGGCACTCAGATCAGCAGATTTCAGATCTGCAGCACTCAGCCGAAAAGAGTTGCTTGTGTTTCAGATTTTATTATTCTTTTCTTTCATTACAAAAAGAAAAAAAAAAAAAAAAAAAAAAACACAAATGAAAAAAAAAAAAGGGGAGATCTTTTGAACAACCAGAGGAGCAATTGAGAATTCGGATCAGAACTCAGATCTGAGTTCAGATCTGAATTCTGCTATTGCAGATCTGCAACAGTTCAGATCTGAGTTCCTCTGAACTCAGACCTGAACTGATGAAATTTTGAGGGGAATTGGGTGTCATTACCACCCCAATTCACCCTAGGGCACTTCTGCTATTCCCCAAAAACAATTTGGTAGCAATAACTGAAGGTAAGGCAATTGAGAATTCAGATCCAAACTCAGACTTGAGTTCAGATCTGAATTCTGCTGTTACAGATCTGCTCAGTTCAGATCTGAATTCCTCTGAACTCAGATCTGAACCGATGCAAGTTTGAGGTGAATTGGGTGCCATCACTACCCCAATCCACCCTAGGATACATCCAACCTGCCTCAAGGGTGAATGGATAGCAGGGAATGAGAGAAATTCAAATCTGAAATGCAGTTGATATGATGTGAGGACTGAACTGATACAGAGCATACTATGAATTCTGGGTGGACTGAATTCTTGGCTTTACCCACTTGTAACCGAGCTACATTAGCTAAGGAGGTGTATGTTTGGATTGAATAATTGTTATGCCTCAGATATTTAAGAAAAATTAGCACTTTTCAAGTATTTCTTTTAGCATTCAGATCTGTAGCAGGGCTGCTATAGTGCAACAGTTAGCAAACCTGATTTCAGATTTCTACAAAAGTTGTATGGGCCGAATAGCTTGCAATACCAAACATTGCAGACCCAATTTTTAGGTCTTAGCAAGTGTTTGATATGCATCAGCTATACAGGTTTGAGCTTCAATTGTAGAGTTTTTAACCCAAGCCTAACTCAGGACTGGTTTTAGTTTATTTCAGATCCTTTTAAATTTTTTTTTTTTTTAGATCAGATCTGATTTCAGCCCTAAAGCATCACAGAATTGATTCCAACCTTAATGGATGTATATTGTAGTGTATACCAATGAGTGTGTATGAGATATCCAGCTCGGATCTGAATTATTATTTATTAATTTCTCTAGACTAACAATACCAAAGACTTGTAGATCTGAACTCAGATCTAAATTGGGTCTGAATTCAGATGTTGCAATCGATGGATGTAGATAAAGGAACCTTGAATAAGATGATTGGTTTAAATCTGCTTTTAGTATAATCGGCTTCATTTATTCATGATAGGATGTAGGTTTTGTATTCCAATACTTCACTTTACATTTTCAGTGTGATAGGATTAGTTATTTATTTTCTTTTGTGAATATTGGCATTTTTTATTGCTTTGACTTTAACAGTTTATGACAAGCAGACCTGAACTGGAAGAGATCCTTTACGACCCAGAGATTGAACGGACTCTCCGTGTCCGTTTGAGAGCTGCTAAGCAAGTCAGACAAGAAGCACAAGAAATGGCTGAACAAAGAACTATGATGGATTATGCCAAGCCTACCCTCACCGGGACTGTCTCCAGCATTATCAGGCCAACTATTGCTGCCAATAACTTTGAAATTAAACCGGCCATAATCCAAATGATACAAAATACGGTTCAGTTTTGTGGTATGGCCCATGAGGATCCGAATGCCCATATTGCTAACTTCTTGGAAATCTGTGACACCTTCAAACACAATGGGGTAAGTGATGATGCCATCCGGCTGAGGTTATTCCCATTTTCTTTGAAGGATAAAGCCAAAGCTTGGTTGAACTCATTACCGGCAGGATCTATAGCCACATGGGACGAAATGGCTAGCCGTTTTCTCTCTAAATATTTTCCCCCTTCTAAAACTGCTAAAATGAGGAATGACATCACTACTTTTTTCCAGCAAGAGGGGGAATCTTTATATGAGTCATGGGAACGATACAAGGAGCTGTTAAGGAGAGTTCCTCACCATGGCCTCCCCATTTGGCTGCAAGTGCAGACTTTCTATAATGGTCTTACTGACTCAAATAAGACCATATTAGATGCTGCAGCCGGAGGATCCATAAATAATAAAACTCCTGAGGTTGCCCATGCACTTATTGAGGAAATGGCAGCCAACAATTATCAATGGCATTCGGAAAGGACTCAAACTAGGAAGCAGCAAGGCTTGCATAATGTTGACACTTATACAGCACTAGCTGCACAAATAGGAGCACTCAGTAAAAAAATAGATGAAATGCAGATAGCTGCCATGCATGTGCAGCCTCTTAATTGTGAATTGTGTGGGGGAGGCCACATCAGTACAGACTGCCAAGTTGGCAATCAGTTCAGACCATCTACTGAACAAGTTGACTATGTCAGCAATTCGTCAAGACAGCAGGGTTACCAGAGTCACCATACTTTTCATCCAGGATGGAGGGGACATTCAAACCAGTCCTGGCCAAATCAGCATATTTCCAAGCCGTTCCACCAGACTTATCATCAGCCTGAACCGAAATCCAATTTGGAGGAACTGATGACAAAATTTATAGCAGGTGCAGAAACTAGGTTCCAGAACCAGGAAGCCTCAATCAAAAACCTGGAAAACCAAGTGGGGCAATTGGCACAATTAATCTCTTCCAGACTGCCGGGAACTCTTCCAAGCAACACTGAAGTGAATCCACGAGAGCAGGTGCAAGCTATTACCTTAAGAAGTGGAAAAGAGTTGCCTGAGGTAGAAAAGAAGAATTGGGCTGAACCCAAGGCAGAAACAAGCCTTGGAACCAGACAACAGAAGACGGAACAACCAGAAGCACAACAAGGGATGCACCAACAACCACAAGTTCCATTCCCTAACAGGCTGAAGCAACAAAAATTGGAGAAGGAATTTGGTAAGTTTCTTGAAATATTTAAAAGTTTACATATTAATATTCCTTTTGCTGATGCTTTAGCCCAGATGCCACACTATGCAAGGTTTTTGAAGGAATTATTGGCAAACAAAAGGAAACTGGGAGATGTGGCTACAGTTGCATTAAATGAGGAATGTTCTGCTATCCTTCTGAACAAGCTGCCTCAGAAACTCAAAGATCCAGGGAGTTTCACTATTCCTTGTACCATTGGCAGTTTAAAAATTGAAAAAGCTTTATGTGACCTGGGAGCTAGCATCAATTTAATGCCATATTCTATCTTCAAGAAATTGGGGTTGAATGAACCCCAACCCACTAGAGTGGCATTACAATTGGCTGATAGATCCATTAGACATCCTAGGGGGATCATAGAAGATGTGTTAGTTAAAGTTGACAAATTCATTTTTCCAGTTGATTTCATTGTGTTAGACATGCAAGAAGATGTGGAGGTCCCGCTTATCCTAGGGAGACCTTTCCTGGCTACCGGGAAAGCAATGATTGATGTCCAACAAGGACAACTCAGCCTTAGGATACAAGATGAGGAGATAATTTTTAAAATGTCTGATGCTATGAAACATGCACCCTCTAGTGATGATTCTTGTTTTATGATTGATGCCATTGAATTGACAATTGATGAATGCTTCCAGGTAAGTAGAATAACTGATCCTCTTGAACTCTGCCTCCAACAGGGAGAACTTGAAGAAACAGAAAATGAAAAAATAAACCTCATGATAGCATACCTGAATGATAAGCCTCAATTCAAGGGAAAGGGGTTTCTTAAATTAGAGAACTTAGGCAAATTGCCCGGACCATCAGGTAAGCCATCACCCCAAGAACCCCCCACCCTTGAACTGAAGCAATTACCATCCCATTTAGAGTATGCTTTCCTTGAGGAACCATCAGATCTCCCCGTGATAATTTCCGCAGCACTGAATCCCTTACAAAGAGAAAAATTATTAAGAGTGCTGCGGGAACACAAAAATGCTATAGCTTGGAAGGTAGAAGATATCAAAGGCATTAATCCATCAATCTGCACTCACAGAATTTTGATGGAAGAGGACAGCAAGCCTTCCGTTCAGCCCCAAAGGCGCCTGAATCCCAACATGAAAGAAGTGGTAAAGGCTGAAATAATTAAGTTGTTAGATGCTGGGATCATTTATCCTATTTCTGATAGTTCTTGGGTAAGCCCTGTGCAAGTTGTGCCCAAAAAAGGGGGTACGACTGTTGTTCCAAATGAGAAAAATGAACTCATCCCTACTAGAACCATTACCGGATGGCGTGTGTGTATTGACTATAGAAAATTAAATGAAGCCACCCGGAAGGACCATTTCCCTCTCCCATTTATGGATCAAATGTTGGAGAGGCTAGCCGGGCATGAGTATTATTGTTTCTTGGATGGATATTCAGGGTATAACCAGATACCAATTGCACCAGAAGATCAAGAAAAAACCACTTTTACTTGCCCATATGGAACCTTTGCATACCGAAGGATGCCCTTTGGGTTATGCAATGCCCCAGCAACCTTTCAGCGATGTATGATGTCTATATTTTCTGATATGGTTGAAAAATTTATTGAGATCTTCATGGATGATTTTTCAATTTTTGGCTCTTCATTTGATGCATGTTTGAATAATCTGGAACAGGTGCTTACTAGATGTAAAGAAACACATCTTGTGTTGAATTGGGAGAAATGTCATTTTATGGTGCAAGAAGGCATAGTGCTTGGACACAAGATCTCTCAAAGAGGTATAGAAGTCGACAAGGCCAAGGTGGAGGCAATTGAAAAATTACCAACCCCAACATCTATTCGTTCTTTGAGAAGTTTCTTAGGACATGTCGGATTCTATAGAAGGTTTATTAAAGATTTCTCAAAAATTTCCAAGCCATTATCTACCTTGCTTCAGAAAGAAGTGCCTTTTGAATTTTCAACTGAATGTCTTCATGCTTTCAACATCTTGAAAGACAAATTGATCCATGCACCTATCATGATAGCACCAGATTGGACCCTCCCATTTGAATTGATGTGTGATGCGAGTGATTTTGCTATAGGAGCTGTTTTAGGACAAAGAATGAACAAACATTTTCAGCCAATTTACTATGCTAGCAGAACCTTGACTGGACCCCAACTCAATTACACTACCACAGAAAAGGAGCTGTTAGCAGTAATATTTGCACTTGATAAGTTTCGTTCATATCTGATATTATCCAAGGTTGTTGTCCACACAGATCACTCGGCATTAAGGCACTTGCTTACCAAGCAAAACTCAAAACCAAGACTGATCAGGTGGATCCTTTTATTGCAAGAGTTTGACATTGAGATTAGAGACCTGAAGGGTGCTGCAAACCTGGCTGCTGACCATCTCTCCCGGTTGGACACGGTAAGCTCAAAAGAGGAGATAACCAGCAACATTCGAGAAGAATTTCCGGATGAGCAGTTGTACTCAATACAGAAATACTCATATCCTTGGTATGCTGATTTTGCTAATTATCTAGCTGCACAAGTCCTTCCTCCTAACCTTTCATATCAACAGAAAAAGAAATTCTTTTCTGATGTAAAATACTATCTGTGGGAGGAACCCTTTTTGTATAAATTGTGTGCAGATCAGATCATAAGGAGATGTGTCCCCGAGGAGGAGATGGAATCGGTACTGCAATTTTGCCATGATAAAGAAGCAGGAGGTCATTATGGAGCTAGTCGCACGGCAGCCAAGGTTTTGCAATCAGGTTTTTATTGGCCCACACTCTTCAAAGATGCCCATCGGTATGTGTCCACATGTGACAAATGCCAAAGATCGGGAAACATTTCCCGACGGAATGAAATGCCCCTTTCCAATATTTTAATCTGTGAAATCTTTGATGTTTGGGGTATAGATTTCATGGGACCTTTCCCGAATTCTTTTGGGAATAAGTACATCCTCGTTGCAGTTGACTATGTATCCAAATGGGTAGAAGCCATGGCTTTACCCACAAATGACTCAAGAAGGGTAGTACACTTCCTAAAGAAGCTATTCTCCCGATTTGGCACTCCGCGAGCTATAATTAGTGATAGGGGAACTCACTTCTGCAATAGCCAATTTGAGAGGTTAATGCAGAAATATGGAATTACACATAAATTAGCTACCCCTTATCACCCTCAAACCAGTGGCCAAGTGGAGTTGGCTAACAGGGAACTCAAAAGAATTCTGGAAAAGACCGTAGCATCCACCAGAAAAGATTGGTCCATCAAATTAGATGATGCATTATGGGCATACAGAACTGCATTTAAGACACCTATTGGCATGTCCCCCTACAGATTGGTCTTTGGTAAAGCATGCCATTTACCAGTTGAATTGGAACACAAGGCCTATTGGGCTCTTAAATTCTTAAATTTTGACATTCAGGCCACAGGGGCTAAAAGGCGGTTGCAATTGAATGAATTGGATGAATTCAGACTTACCACCTATGAGAATGCCAAAGTTTATAAAGAAAGAATAAAAAACTGGCATGATAAGAACTTGCTGAGACGGGACTTTTATGTAGGCCAACAGGTATTGTTATATAATTCCCGTCTCCGCTTGTTTCCAGGTAAGCTGAGATCCAGGTGGTCTGGACCCTTTACCATTTCACAGGTTTTTCCCCATGGGGCTATAGAACTCACCCACCCAGTTCAGGGCACGTTTAAAGTAAATGGTCAGCGCCTGAAACCATATTTAATGGGCAGTACTGTACCCCCTCCATCCACTGTTTATCTAGATAACCAATAATCTCTTATGCTTGCTCATGAACAAGTTAAGGAATCTTTTTGTCATTTATCTTTTTAGAATATTAGTTAGTAAAATAAAGATCTTTTTCTCAAAATTCCAATTCTTTAAGGACTCAGTTCATCATTTTCTTTTCTTCAGTTTGCTCTAGCAAGTGTGACTCCCTAACACTACGAACATTGAGGACAATGTTCATCTCAAGTGTGGGGGAGTGAGCCCGAGGCTAGGGTATGGGGGTTGAAACCATGCACCTCATGCACCCCAACACACATATGCAAGCAATGACATCACAAAAAAAAAAAAAAAAAAAAAAAAAAAAAAAAAAAAGACTGGAACCCCTCAAGTTCATTACTATTTATTTGATGATTTTTTTAAGAAGGAATTCAATGAGTTGAGGGAGACTGATGTACTTGTTAAGTTTTTATTCTTGTGAATGACCCAATTTGATTTATGCAGGAGAAAAGGGGAGATGAATATGCCTTTCAGCATGACTAGCCCTAACTTCCTTCATGTGTATGGAAGCCCTTGATTTCATTGTTAATGGTCAAGAGAGCTAGTGCACATCTGAAGTGCTAATTCTTGAGGTTCAATAATTGCAAAGAAGGACAAAAGCCCAAATTGACTCCGCTATTCTGAGCTGAATAGTAAAACTAGCAGCTTAGAACATGAGTCCTATTTACCTACCTCAAACAAGTGACCAGTGTGAGATGGAGCATAAGATGCACTCACACCAAAAAAAAAAAAAAAAAAAAAAAAAAAAAAAAAAAGTGTGAGATGGAGCATAAAATGCACTCACACCGAAAAGAAAAAAAAAAAAAAAAAAAAAAAAAAAAAAAAAAGGTGAGATGGAGCATAAAATGCACTCACCCTTAGAAATAAGTAATTGTGGTGACAACCGAGGTTCAAAGGGGCACTCTAAAGTTGAACTCTCATAGAGATTTAGTTATAGATGTGAAACTTAGTGAAATTTGATTATTAACCTTGACAATTAAGAAGCTGATTTATATATGAATTAGGAGTGAAGGCTAGACTATGATGAAATTCATATTCTCCTTTCCTCGGATCTGATACATATCTTAAATGGTAATTTACAAGAATAAGAGTTGAGCACTTACAAAAGTTCCCCGACTACTCAATGCATTTCTATCTTAAAAAGTTCACCAGGTAAATGGTGAGAACAGAAGGGGGGAATGTTAAGTTTATGGCTGATGTCTTTGCTTGAGGACAAGCAAAAGCTTAAGTGTGGGGGTATTTGATGAACTTACAATTTATCTATAATTTTTGAGGACTTTAGCATGGATTTTTATGCCGGTTTTATTAATTTTTGCCTTAATTTAGCTTAATGCTAAGAATAAGTTCAGGGATAATCAATCCAAGAAAAGGAAGGAAAAAGGCAAGAAAAGAAGGTTCAAAAAGACCAATTTCAGTCCAGCCCGGTCATGGAAGCAAGAGAGAGCACTTCGGCCCAAAAAGAGCAAGTGAATTCCTTGAGAAAACCCAAGAAAATAAAGCCTAGCTATGAGGAGAATTCGGCCCAGCAAGGAAGGCCCATTTTTAGCCCAAAAAACAGCCTAGAGTGTAGCCCACATGAGCTCAAAAGCAAGCTAAGTTGTAGCCCAAATAGCAGCCCAAAGGGAGCTAGGGGCGGCAACTTCTAGGAGTTTCTTGAAGAGAAGGAGGGAGCACTCTAGAAGGTTCATGAGGGGTGTAATACACCCCATTCTAGAGGCTTCAAGAAGGGGCAAGAGCCCCCTTGAAAAACTATATAAGGAGGCCTCTAGGAGGGGAGAAAGTTGTTCAATTGCTTGAGAGGAAGGCTCTCCCACTCTTAGAGGTTTGGCCACCTTGAGAGAAGAGAAGAGAAGAAGGCTAGGCGCAAGGAAGAAGAAGAAGAAGGGCTGAAGGAAGTTCAAGACAAGCAAGCTAGAAGAAGAAGGTGAGTTCGAATTGAGAGTTTGTGATTCAAAGATCTTCTGTAATAAATCATTTGTAGTTTCATTCTCTTTTGATTTGAATTCAGTTTCTTAGTTATATGTTCTTTCTTCTTTCTCCTTGTTTCCATTTTTCCTTGATGTATTTCATCTTGTAAAATTTCAGTTCAGCAATCTAATTCTTTTTGATTCATTCAAATGGTCATGCATTGTATTTGAAGTTTCTTGAATAAGGGTGTGATTGTAGATTAATTCGGCCAACTAACCTTCAAAACTCAGATCTGAATTCTCAGATCTGAGATTGCAAGATCTGAATTGCTTGAAAGAGAATTCAGATCTGCAATTTTCAGATTGGGCGAATTAATCTACAGCTTGGAATTCCTAGAGTGCTTGAGAGAGACTCTAGGAATTCAGATCTACTATTCAAGAACTGAATTGAGTGCAAAGTTAGAGATAACTTGCACAATTCAGTTGGTGATCAATTCAGATTTGAATTGATGCCTTAGAAGTGTTTGAAGAAATGCATGCATGAGGATTAGATTCTTGCTAGAGATAGAAGAACCGTCACTCATGCATAGGATGAACATGCACTTGAGAGAGGCTGTTCATGACCTTGGGGTTTCACCAAACCAAGGCTCAATCATGATTCATTCGAATGATCCAAATTGATAGATTGCTGAATTCTGAGATTGACATTTACTGCTTACTCTTCTAACCTGAATTGAAGGCAATTGGACCAATGATTTAGATAGATTTTAATTTAGGATTTCTTAGCTTTCATTAGAGTTTTGATTTATTTGTTGATCAGATAAGAAATGTTCAATTTGGTATTGGTAATTGTTTCCTAAATCCTCGTGGGAACGATACTTCACTCACTACTTTATTACTTGAACGGCTAGTGCACTTGCTAGTGTCACAATGAGCCACACATCAGTGTGGAAGCAAAACATTGATCTACACATCAGCCACATGGGTTCAGCCTCGCCTTTGTTACAAGGCCTGGCTGAATACAGTGTTATGGATAGTGCACCCCCTGAAACCCATCTTATGGGCTCTATGGGCCCAACACTTACCCTTGTGGTCCCTGGGCCAAGCCACCTTGTAACACCTAGGGACTGTGGGCAAATGCAAGATTAGCCCATCAGGCATTATCCTCAATGATCTTACACTTAACTTCTCAGCCCATAATGATCATACACTGCCCAACAAGAGAGGACCTCTCCCTTGGCTACAAGGAACGGTGTTGCACTCTCTGCTTATATGGATCCCGGGAATTAAAACCTTTTGCAAATCATTTCGAAACCATAATATATATACTTTTATATCTCATATAAAATATATTTTGCAAAACAAATCTCAACGATTGAAATCAGCTGCCGGCAGTCTTAGCTTGCATTAGTGAGAGTGCATTCCCGATCATTACCTTTGTCCGACAAAGGGGCTGATTCTATCACTTTGATCACCCACTCAAAGGAATTCTCAAATTGTCGAAACATACCCACGTTTTGACTCCCGCTAAGGATCTCACTGATTGATACATCAAAGACAGCCCAATCCGACACCTAGTGTAGTATCATAATCGAGTCTAGGGGTCGGGTGTAACTTTCCAGTTTTGCCCATCAATCTCCAAGGTCCAGGGCAATACTGGAAATCTGGTCCAGTTCATAGATTCAATTAATCCTACACTATATGTGCCTAGGGTCTCACCCTAGCAGCTGAGACAGGCCACCCCAACCGACTTGGTGGCACCACCATGTCAGCCTTGTCAGGATAGGTCTCCCCAGATCGAGCCACTGGTTGTGAACGTTTAAACTAACACGAGTCTCAATAAGTGTCCAGTTTAAGGGTATTACACAGAAACATACCAAGGGAACATGAATCAAATATGCACTTTTATTCATTTACAATAAACTCATAAAGTATATCATTCTAATTGAAGCTAAGGGCATACAAAATTGTCTAACATCCTCCTCTTTTACACACCGTTTAACTGTGGTGTAGCAGGAGGGACTAATTGTGATACTATCCCATTGTCTTTTTAAGTAGTCTTTGAATTCATCAAAGAGATACTCACCACCTCGATCTGATTGAACGGATTTAATTTCTCTCCCTAACTGTTTCTCGACTTCTTGTCTGAACTCCTTGAACTTTTCAAAGGATTCAGACTTATGTCTCATGAGGTACACGTAACCATACCGAGAATAATCATCAGTAAAGGTTATGAAATAAACATTCTGATTACATGTCCTAACATTCAGGGGACCACATATGTTGGCATGTATCAGGTCAAGTGTGCCTGTAGATCTTTCAAGCTTACCGTTAAATGGTCACTTCATCATCTTACCCTGAAGGTAAAGTTCATAGGTTGGAAGACCTTCTACGGTTAGAAAATCCAAAGGACCATCCTTTACCAACCTTGTGATTTGATCTATGTTAATGTGGCCAAGTCAGTAATGCCAGAGGCATGTGGGACTAATTGTATCATAGTTTCTTTTCTTGGGGATTATTTTGGATGTAGTTTCGATAATGTTGGTTTCTAGAGAGGAATGGAGAACATAGAGACCAGTCTCAAGTTCCCTATATGCTAGGAATTTGTTATTCCATTTAATAGAAATCACATTACTAAACAAAGTAGAATAACCATCCATGCACAATTTGGAGACATAAATCAAATTTCTTCTTAAATTAGGTACGAAAAGACAATCTTTCAGTACAATAATTCATTCTCTAAAAACTAATTCTATAGTGCCTATGGCCGTAGCTACAATAATTGGAGATGTTTCCATGTAAAGTGTCACTTCTCCATCACTCAGTCTTCTACTTATCTTCAACCCCTACAGTGGTTTACACGCATGAGTTGAAGCCCTAGAGTCAATACACCAAGAAGAAGAGGTGACCAATAGATTGGTCTCTATGATGAAAGAATCGAACGTGCCTTGTTTCTTAGTCTCAATGTTTTGAGGACAATTCCTCATCCAGTGATCGGTTTTCTTGCAGAAGTGACAAGCATCTGATGCCTTATCATTCTTTTGCTTTTTTGCTTTTGCTACCCTTCTTTTGAGCCTTCCTTTTAGTCTTCCGCTTTTTCTTGCCCGATTTGCCACCTTCAACAAGCGTGGCTATCAGCTTATCCTTCTTAATTAGTTCTTCAGCCCTCTGCAACATAATGTTGTGTTCCTGAAAACTAATGTTTAGGTTATTCCTGTTGTAGTTCATGATAAATTGAATGAAGGACGGAGGTATGAAATTGAGGACAACATCAATTTTGGTGTCATGATCTAACCCTGACCCGAGAGCCTCTAGTTCATTGATATAATCCATCATCTTTAGACAATGGTCATGAACCTGTTGGTTCTCGGTCATCTGTGCGGTCATAAACAATTTTAAGACCTTTTGTCAAGTAGAGCAGTTCTGCTCTTCATACATAGTCTTTTAGTCTATCCAATATATCTTTGGACACTTCGATCTTATCGAATTGTTGCTGTATCGGATTGTTTAAAGAGGCTATAATATAACACCAGGCAAGAGAATTTTTCTCTTTCTATTCTTACTCTCTTATTTGGGCCTCAGAAGCCCTGTCACCTAGACAATCCACATCCGGGTTCTTAGAAATTTTGTCCAATTTCTCGAACGTCAGAACCAGCATAAGGTTTTGGAATAAATCAGCATAATTATGGCCCTTGAGTTTGTTATTATCCAACAATTTAGTGAAGTTTCCATTTGCCATTTCTAGTAAAGTCAAGGAAGATTTATAAGTCCACAACCTAAATTGATTCATGTCATCACATAGAAAGGGCTTTTAATCTATGTTCCATTTCAATTTTGGGCATCTCTAAAATTCCCTCCAATCTTAGTGATAGAGATAGTTATGTCTCTGGAAATGTAGGACATCACATGGGTGAAAGGATAGGAAATCCATTATATGGACGTTCAAGATTGCGGAATAAAGGGGGCGAATTTCAAAAAATTTTTCTTTCCCTTCAATTGGGAATCGAATTCCCTATTTAGAAACTCATATTTTCAAGGATCATTCTTGAACCATAAACTGAACCAGATCTGAACCAAAAGGAGGAGAGAGAGATAATACATGATACAGAGAAATAGTATCTCTCAATTAAGGTGTTCACGCCCAAGGTAGGAACCAAAATCTGCTCCCACTGAAGATGGAGCAGTGCAAGGTGGAGCAGAATCAACAGTGTCCTTCCTAAGAACTTGATTCTTCCCAAGAATCACCTGGATGGCTTGTGAATACAACTCCAACCAATCTTTTCTTCAAAAGATTGGAATCAAGATCCAATCTTGATTTCTCCCAAACAATAGAGATTGAACTGCTATAGGCGGCGGCTGCAGAAAGGGGGCGGCTAGAAAGAATTTGCAGGGTGCAGAATTCTCTCCTCTGTGATCTCAGCTCTGAAGACAAGACTTGAGTCTGTTGGATGTCTAAAGGCTGCCGCCCCCTCCTCCTTTCATAGACTTAAAGGGATCAGCTCCTAATCCCATTAGAAGTTGCTAACCCAAACCATATCTGGATTAGAAGTCCCTTTAAGATAAGGGGTAATCCTTATCTTATCTATAGATTAGATCAGCCAGCTTCTAATCTAATTAGGAAGTTTCCAAATCTAAATCTCATTTAGATCTTGGACTCTCTGAGTGGATAGGGTGTGGGCTCAATCCTATCAGCTGATCTTATCTCAGAATTCGCCCCTTAATGACTAATCAAATTAGCCTAGTTCGAAATGGGCTTAAGACCCATTTAGGGTTATGTATTCATTAAGCCTTCCAAACTGCTGCCCAGTTGGGCTTCCTTGTATGGCATGGGACCCAAACATTGATCTACACATTAGCCACATGGGTTCAGCCCTGCCTTTGTTACAAGGCCTAGCCGAATACACTGTTCTGGACAGTGCACCCCCTGAAACCCATCAGATGGGCTCTATGGGCCCAACACTTACCCTAAGTGGTCCCTGGGCCAAGCCACCTTGTAACACCCAGGGACTGTGGACAGATGCAAGATTAGCCCATCAGGTATTATCCTCAATGGCCTTACACTTAACCTCTCAGCCCATATTGATCATACACTGCCTAACAAGAGAGGACCTCTCCCTCGGCTGCAAGGAACAGTGTTGCACTCTCTCAAGTATGGATCCCAGGAATTAAAACCTATTTGCAAACATTTCGAAACCATAATATATATACTTGTATATCTAATATGAAATATATTTTGCAAAACAAATCTCAACGATTGAAATCGGCTGCCGGCAGTCTTGGTTTCCATCAGTGAGAGTGCATCCCCGATCATTACCTTTGTCCGACAAAGGAGCTGATCCTGTCACTATGATCACCCACTCAGATGAATTCTCAAACTGTCCCAACATACGCAGGTTTTGACCCCTGCTAAGGATTTCACTGATTGGTACATCAAAGACAGCCCAATCAGGCACCTAGTGCAGTATCATAATCGAGTCTACGGGTCAAGTGTAACTTTCTAATTTTGGCCATCAATCTCCAAGGTCCAGGGCAATACTGGAATTCTGGTCCAGTTCAAAGATTCAATTAATCCCACATTGTGTGTGCCTAGGATCTCATCCTGGTAGCTGAGACAAGCCACCCCAACTGACTTGGTGGCTCCACAGTGTCAGCCTTGTCAGGATAGGTCTCCCCAGACCGACCCACTGGCTGTGAACATTCTAAACTAACACCAGTCTCATTAAGTGTCCAGTTTAAGGGTATTACACAGAAACATACCAAGGGAACATGAATGAAATATGCACTTTTATTCATTGACAATAAATTCATAAAGTACATCATTTTGATTGAAGCTAAGGGCATACAAAACTGTCTAACAATGGGGTGCATGGAGCCAACTATTTCAGTTGCAAAACCCCACCACCTTCTGTGAATGATCTCATCCATTCATCTTATGAGCTTTCCCTTTGTCCTCTGTGAGACAAGGTGCATAGCCATTTAAGGTTAAACCTTTCTGTCCAGTAAGTGCTCTCCCATCATGTTCGTGAATGCCAAGGTACCATGAGAGAGTCTTCCATTTTAGGATAGGCCCCTCCCACTTCCGTCTATGACGCCCCTATCATCTCATGAAACAATCCAGCCAACTGCATTAGCAGATGGATAGCCCAAGTTTATGGTGCATCTCTGATGGATCATTGTGACACTAGCAAGTGCACTAGCTGCTCAAGTAATAAAGAGATGAGTAGAGTATCATTCCCATGAGGATTTAGGTAGCAACTACTAATACTAAACCAGCCAGCTCTTATCTGATTAACCGAATACTATAGTTTATTCAAATATGAAATTCTAAACTATAAACTACCTAATAGGCATTGGCTCAAACACCTTGCATTCAAGTTGAGAGAATAGTCTAAAATTACTAATTCATTATTCAACAATCAGCCCTCTTAAATCATTCGAATAGAGTATGATTCAGCCTTGGTTTGGTGAAATCCCAAGGCAATGAGTAGCCTCTTTCAAGTGCTTGTTCATCCTATGCATGAATGATGATTCTTATATCTCTATAAATAATCTAACCATTCATGCATGCATTAGATCAAACACTTCAAGGGCATCAATTCAGATTGAATTGATCACCAACTGAATTGTGCAAGTTGTCTCCAACCTTGCATTCAATTCAGTTCTTGAGTAGCAGATCCGAATTTCTAGAGTCTTTCTCAAGCACTCTAGAAATTCCAAGAGGTTAGAATAGATCGGCCAAACTGAATAATGAATGTTTGAATTCTTTCTCAAGCGATTCAATCATTACAAATCTTAGATCTGAAATTTCATATATGGATTTGTAAGAGAACAATTCAGCCCATCAGTTCTACAATCAATTCTCTAATTCAAGAAACATCAAATGTTGTATCTAATCCATTTGAATGATTCAAGAAAACTTAATTACATAATCTGAATTTACAACATTCAATCTCCATTACAGCAAGAAAGAAAGAAAGAAAGGAAGAGAAACAATATGATCTAAAGCTGAATTCAAATTCAAAGAAAACAAAAACTGAGTAAGAATGTAACCTAGATCTCTCAATCAAGCTTCCCCTCCTTCGAACTCACCTTCTTCTCTCTTGGAATGCTTGAATCTTCTCAGCCCCTTCTCTCTTGCGCCTAGCTATCTCTCTTCTCCTCTCCTTGAATTTTGAACCCAAGAGACCAAGGAGTCTTGAACTTAGGCAAATGAACACCTTCCCCCCTTCAAGAGACCTCCTTTTATAGACTTTCAAGGAGTCTAGAGGCCTCTCTTGAAGCTTCTAGAATTGGTTTCCCTTCTCTCCTCTTGAACATTCTAGAGTGCTGTCCCCCTTTCTTCTCTTGAAGCTTCTAGAAGTTACTACCCCTAGCTCCCTCTGGGCTGCACTTTGGGCTGTAACTTAGTTGAATTTTGAGCTATTTTGGGCTGCAATCTAGGCTATTCATGAGCTGAAATGGGCCTCCTCTTTGCTGACTCAAATTTAGTTTTCTTGCTAGGCTCTCTTTGGGTTCTCCGAAAGAGTGTAGCATGGGCTACATGGGTCGAGTGATCCTCTATTGCTCTCTTGGCTGGGTTGGGCTAAATTAATTTAATCTTGGCTCTCTTTTTTTTTTCTTGTTTTATGCCTTATTTTTCTTGAATTGGTTTCCCTGAAATATTTCCTGAAATTAAGCTAAAAATGGGGTGAAACTCAAACAAACCATCATAAAAGCATGCATAAAACTTCATAAATTGTAGGTAAACCATGTACTCATCAAATACCCCCACACTTAAGCTTTTGATTGTCCTCAAGAAAAGACATCAGCCATAAACTGATCATCCCCCCCTTTTATTCTCGCCATTTATCAGACGAATTTGTAGGAGGTAATTGCTTTGAGTAGTCGGGAAACTGTTGTGAGTATTCAACTTCTATTCATATAAACTACCATTTAACACATGCATAAGAGCCAAGGAAAGAGAGAATATGAGATTCTTCAAACTCCAGTTTTTACTCCCATTCAATATGTAGATCAACTCCTTGATTGTGAAAACTAACCATTACTTTGGACTAGGTTCGAATCTGTAACTGTACCTTCATTGAGAGTTCAACTACATTTTGTCCCTTTGAACCTCAGCCATCACCAATTTTTCTTTTTCTTTCCTCAATTGTTTTCTAGGTGTGAGTGCATTTTATACTCCATCTCACACTGGTCACAAGCTTGAGGTAGATAACAAGACTCATATTCCAAGCTGCTAGTTTTACTATTCATCTTGGAATAGCGGAGTCAATTGGGCTTTGTCTTTTTTGCATTTGTTGAGTCTCATGTATCAGCAGGTCAGAAGTGAACTAGCTCGATTGACCATTAATGATGAAATCAAGTGCTTTCATACATATGAAGGTAGTTAGGGCTAGTCATGATGAAAGACATATTCAGCCCCCTTAACCTCATGCATGTGCTAAGTTGGATTATTCTCAAGAATAAAAACTGATACAAATGTTATTCTCCCTCAACTCTTTATATTCCCTCTTTAAATTCACCTAATAAACAACAATGAACTTGGGGGATTTTAGTCTAATTGGTCATGTTATTGCCTGCATGTGTGATTGAGGTGCATGGTTCCAGCCCCACACCCTGGCCTCAGCCTAACTCCCCCACACTTAAAATTGTTAGACAGTTTTGCATGCCCTTAGCTTCAATCAAAATTGATGTACTTTATGAGTTTATTGTAAATGAATAACAGTGCATATTTGATTCATGTTCCCTTGGTATGTTTCTGTGTATTACCCTTAAACTGGACACTTATTGAGACTAGTGTTAGTTTAGAATGTTCACAGCCAGTGGGTCGGTCTGGGGAGACCTATCCTGACAAGGCTGACAGTGTGGTGCCACCAAGTCGGTTGGGGTGGCTTGTCTCAGCTACCGGGGTGAGACCCTAGGCACATACAGTGTGGGATTAATTGAATCTTTGAACTAGACCAGATTTCCAGTATTGCCCTGGACCTTGGAGATTGATGGGAAAAACTGGAAAGTTACACCCGACCCCTAGACTCGATTATGATACTGCACTAGGTGTCGTATCGGGCTGTCTTTGATGTACCAATCAGTGAGATCCTTAGCGGGGGTCAAAACCTATGTATGTTGGGACAGTCCGAGAATTCATTTGAGTGGGTGATCATAGTGACAGGATCAACCCCTTTGTCGGACAAAGGTAATGATCGGGGATGCACTCTCACTGTTGGAAACCAAGACTGCCGGCAGCCGATTTCAACCGTTGAAATTTGTTTTTGCAAAATATATTTTATATGAGATATAAAAGTATATACATTATAGTTTCTAAAATGTTTGCAAAATGTTTTAATTCCCGGGATCCATATAAGTGGAGAGTGCAACACTGTTCCTTGCAGCCGAGGGAGAGGTCCTCTCTTGTCGGGCAGTGTAAGATCATTATGGGCTGAGAGGTTAAGTGTAAGACCATTGAGGATAATACCTAATGGGCTAATCTTGCATCTGCCCACAGTCCTTGGGTGTTACAAGGTGGCTTGGCCCAGGGACCACTTAGGGTAAGTGTTGGGCCCATAGAGCCCATTTGATGGGTTTCAGGGGGTGCGCTGTCTTTAACAGTGTATTTGACCAGGCCTTGTAACAAAGGCTGGGCCGAACCCATGTGGCTGATGTGTAGATCAATGCTTGGGTCCCACGCCATACAAGGAAGCCAAACTAGGCAGCAGTTAGGAAGGTTAAGTGAGCACATAAGCTTAATGGGCCTAAAGCCCATTTCGAACTGGGCTATTAATTTAGTTAATTAAAGGGGCGAATTCTGAGATGGATTAGCAGTTGGGATAGGGTCTTAATCCTATCCACTCAGAGAGTCCAGATCTGAATGTGATTCAGATCTAGAAACCTCCTAATAAGATTAGGATAATGCTAATCTAATCTGCAGATAAGATAAGGGTTTATCCTTATCATTAGAAGAGAAGGCTGATCCAAATATGATTTGGATAAGCACCTCCTAATGGGATTAGGAGCTGATCTTTTCAAGTTAACAAAAGAAGGAGGGGGGCGGCAGCCTTGAGAGAGACGAAGAAACACATAAGATCCTCTTTAGTGCTGAAATCAAGATGAGACAATTCTGCACCCTGCGAATACTCTCTTGCCGCCTCCCTGCTCTTGCCGCCCTGTTTGCCAGTTCGATCTCCAGCTGTGGGAGAAGTCAAGATTGGATCTTGACATCATTTCTTTGAGAAAGGATTGAAAAGGAAGCTGTGCTCACGTTCCATCCTGCTGTTTCTTGGGAAGGACAGAGTTCTTGGGGAAGAACACTACTAATTCTACTCCATCCTACACTGCGCCATCTTCAGTGGGAGCAGTCTTTGGATCCTTCCTTGGGCGTGAACACCTTCGTTGGGAGATATTGCTTCTCCGTATCAAGTATCATTCTCTCCCATTCCTTTTGGTTCAGATCTGGTTCAGTTTAAGGTTCAAGATTTATCCTTGAAAATATGATTTTCTAAATAGGGAATGTGATTCCCAGTTGAAGGGAGAGAAAAAAATTTTTAAACTCGCCCCTTATTCTGCAATCTTTGGGCGTCCATGTGATGGATCTCTCAACCCTTCAAAAATGAATATTGTCCCCAGTGTTCCTAGTGTTAGGGAGTAATAATAAATCCAACAAGAGCAATACCAAGTGAAGAGAGTGGTGAAGTGGACTTCCTGAAGATTAAATTATGCAATGGTTTTTTTAGTAGGAAGCCTTTTCTGATAGAAATCACTCCAAACTAGAAGGAGAGATTAGAAGATTTATTATTCTAACTAACATCCTAAAAATAATCAAAAACAAGGAAATGCTATAATAGTATGCAAGTCGGATAGATTATTATCATGTTGGAGGGTCACTGGTTATCTAGATAGAGAGTGGACGGAGGGGGCACTATGCCGCCCATCAAATATGGTTTTAGGCACTGACCATTTACCTAAAATGTGCCTTGAACCGGGTGGGTGACTTCTACGGCCCCATGGGAAAAAACCTGTGTAATTATGAAAGGTCCAGACCACCTGGATCTCAGCTTGCCTAGGTGAAGGAATGAGAGATCCATCATATGGATGGCCGAACTCTATAGGAAGGTTGGGCGAAATTTCAAAAATTTCCTCTCCCTTCATATGGGAATCACATTCCCTGTTTTAGAAAATCTGCATTTTCAAAGATCAATCTTGAACCCTAAATCGAACCAAATCTGAAACCAGAAGCAAGAGAGAGATATACCTGATACGGAGAAACAATATCTCCCAACAAAGGTGTACACACCCAAAGAAAGACTCCAAAGACCGTTCCCACTAAAGATGACACAGTGAATGTTGGAGCAGAATCAATAGTGTTCGTCCCATGAACCGAACCCTTCACAATAATTCGCTGGAGCTTGTGAGCACAACTTCAGATCAGCCTTTCTCCAAAGGCTGATATCAAGATCCAATGTTGATCGTTCTTGCTTGAAAGAGGAGATCAAACTGGTAGTGTGGTGGCGGCGGCAAGAAGGAGGCGGCTGAGAGAAAAATAGCGTAGTGATGCTATGTTCACTCTGTAGGGTCACTGGTTATCTAGATAGAGAGTGGATGGAGGGGGCACTGTGCCACCCACCAAATATGGTTTTAGGCGCTAACCATTTACCTTCAATGTGCCTTGAACTGGGTGGGTGACTTCTACGGCCCCATGGGGAAAAACCTGTGTAATTGTGAAAGGTCCAAACCACCTGGATCTCAGCTTGCTTGGGTGAAGGAATGAGAGATCCATCATATGGATGGTTGAACCCTACAGGAAGGTTGGGCCAAATTTCAAAAATTTCCTCTCCCCTCATTTGCGAATCACATTCCCTGTTTTAGAAAATCTGCATTTTCAAGGATCAATCTTGAACCCTAAATTCAACCAAATCAGAAATTAGAAGCAGGAGAGGGATATACCTAATATAGAGAAACAATATCTCCCAACGAAGGTGTTCACACCCAAAGAAAGACTCCAAAGACCGCTCCCACTGAAGATGACATAGTGAATGTTGGAGCAAAATCAGCAGTGTTCGTCCAACGAACCGTACCCTTCACAAGAATTTGTTGGAGGCTATGAGAACAACTTCAGATCAGCCTTTCTCCAAAGGCTGATATCAAGATCCAATCTTGATCATTCCTGCTTGAAAGATGAGATCGAACTGGTAGTGTGGTGGCGGCGGCAGAGAGAAAAATAGCGCAGTGATACTATGTTCTCCCTTCTGTAACTCATGCTCTGAGAGTGAGGATGTGATGATGAAAGAGGCTGCCACCTCCTTCCTCCTTTTATAACCTTAAAGAGATCAGCTCCTAATCCCATTAGGAGTTGCTGATCCAAATCATATTTGAATCTGAATTCCCTTTAAGTGATAAGGATAGACCCTTATCTTATCTGCAGATTAGATCAGCCATCTCCTAATCTTATTAGGAGGTTTCCAGATCTGAATCTGTATTCAGATCTGGACTCTCTGAGAGGATAGAGTAAGACCCTATCCTATCTGCTAATCTAATCTCAAATCCGCCCCTTTATTTAACTGATCAAATCAGCCCAGTTCGAAATGGGCTTTAGGCACATGAAGTCTTAGTGCTTAGTATGCTTCCAAACTGCTATCCAGTTGGGCTTCTCTATATGGCGTGGGTGTTAGACAGTTTTGTAGGCCCTTAGCTTCAATCAAAATTGATGTACTTTATGAGTTTATTGTAAATGAATAAAAGTACATATTTGATTCAAGTTCCCTTGGTATGTTTCTGTGTATTACCCTTAAACTGGACACTTATTGAGACTCGTGTTAGTTTAGAATGTTCACAGCCAGTGGGTCGGTCTGGGGAGACCTATCCCTGACAAGGCTCACACTATGGTGCCACCAAGTCGGTTGGGGTGGCTTGTCTCAGCTACCAGGGTGAGACCCTAGGCACATACAGTGTGGGATTAATTGAATCTTTGAACTGGACCAGATTTCCAGTATTGCCCTGGACCTTGGAGATTGATGGGCAAAACTGGAAAGTTACACCCGACCCCTAGACTCGATTATGATACTGCACTACGTGTTGGATCGGGCTGTCTTTGATGTACCAATCAGTGAGATCCTTAGCAGGGGTCAAAACCTGGGTATGTTGGGACAATCCGAGAATTCATCTTAGTGGGTGATCATAGTGACAGGATCAGCCCTTTTGTTGGACAAAGGTAATGATCGGGGATGCACTCTCACTATTGGAAACCAAGACTGCCGGCAGCTGATTTCAACAATTGAAATTTTTTTTGCAAAATATATGTTATATGAGATATAAAAGTATATATATTATGGTTTCTAAAATGTTTGCGAAAGGGTTTTAATTCCCGAGATCCATATAAGTGGAGAGTGCAGCACTGTTCCTTGCAGCCGAGGGAGAGGTCCTCTCTTGTCGGGCAGTGTATGATCATTATGGGCTGAGAGGTTAAGTGTAAGACCATTGAGGATAATACTTGATGGGCTAATCTTGCATCTGCCCACAGTCCCTGGGTGTTACAAGGTGGCTTGGCCCAGGGACCACATAGGGTAAGTGATGGGACCATAGAGCCCATTTGATGGGTTTCAGGGGGTGCACTGTCTTTAACAGTGTATTCGACCAGGCCTTGTAACAAAGGCTGGGCCGAACCCATGTGGCTGATGTGTAGATCAATGCTTGGGTCCAACGCCATACAAGGAAGCCCAACTGGGCAGCAGTTAGGAATGTTAAGTGAGCACATAAGCTTAATGGGCCTAAAGCCCATTTCGAACTGGGCTATTAATTTAGTTAATTAAAGGGGCGAATTCTGAGATGGATTAGCAGTTAGGATAGGGTCTTAATCCTATCCACTCAGAAAGTCCAGATCTGAATGTGATTCAGATCTAGAAACCTCCTAACAAGATTAGGATAAAGCTAATCTAATCTGCAGATAAGATAAGGGTTTATCCTTATCATTAGAAGAGAAGGTTGATCCAAATATGATTTGGATAAGTACCTCCTAATGGGATTAGGAGCTAATCTTTTCAAGTTAACAAAAGAAGGAAGGGGGCGGCAGCCTTGAGAGAGACCAAGAAACACATAAGATCCTCTTTAGTGCTGAAATCAAGAAGAGAGAATTCTGCACCCTGCGAATACTCTCTTGCCGCCTCCCTGCTCTTGCCGCCCTGTTTGCCAGTTCGATCTCCAGCTGTGGGAGAAGTCAAAATTGGATCTTGACATCATTTCTTTGAGAAAGGATTGAAAAGGGAGCTGTGCTCACGTTCCATTCTGTTGTTTCTTGCGAAGGACAGAGTTCTTGGGGAAGAACATTGCTGATTCTGCTCCATCCTGCACTGCGCCATCTTCAGTGGGAGCAGTCTTTGGATCCTTCCTTGGGCGTGAACACCTTCGTTGGGAGATATTGCTTCTCCGTATCAGGTATCATTCTCTCCCATTCCTTTTGGTTCAGATCTGGTTCAGTTTAAGGTTCAAGATTTATCCTTGAAAATATGATTTTCTAAATAGGGAATGTGATTCCCAGTTGAAGGGAGAGAAAAATTTTTGAAATTCGCCCCTTATTCCGCAATCTTTGGGCATCCATCTGATGGATCTCTCAACCCTTTAGTGGGACCCAAATATTCATCTACACATCAGTCACATGGATTCAGCCCAGTCTCTGTTACAAGGCCTATCTGAATTGACTGAAAAGTCAGTGAACCCCCTGAAGGCCATCACATGGACTTCTAATGGGCCCAACACTTACACTAAGGGGTCCTTGGGCCAAGCCGCCTTATATAAAAGCCCAGGGACAATGGGCAGATGCAAGATTATCCCATCAGGTATTACCCTCAATGGTCTTACACTTAACTTCTAAGCCCATAATGATCATAGATTATCTGACAAGAGAGGACCTCTCCCTCGGCTGCAAGGAACAGTGTTGCACTCTCTACTCACATGAATCCCAGGAATTAAAATCTTTTGCAAACATTTTGAAACCATAATATATCTATATATATATATATATATATATTTATATCCGTATATAAAATATATTTTGCAAAACAAATTTCAACAATTGAAATTGGCTGCTAGCGATCTTGGTTTCCATCAGAGAGAGTGCATCCCTGATCATTACCTTTGTCCGACAAAGGAGCTGATCCTGTCACTATGATCACTCACTCAGATGAATTCTCGAACTGTCCCAACATACCCAGGTTTTGACCCCTTCTAAGGATCTCACTGATTTGCATATCAAAGACAACCCAATTCGACACCTAGTGCAATATCATAATCGAGTCTTGGGGTCAGGTGTAACTTTTCAGTTTTGCCCACTAATCACCAAGGTCTAGGGAAATACTAGAAATCTGGTCCGGTTCAGGTTTTCAAGTTAACTTACACAGCGTGTACCTCGAGTCTCACCCTGGTAGCTGAGATAGGCCACCTCAACACTTGGCGGCACATCAGTGTCAACCTTAGCAGGATAATTCACCCTAGACTTATCCAATGGTTGTAAACATTCTATACTAACACGAGCCTCATAAGTGTCCATTTTAAGGGTATTACACAAAAACACACTACAATAACATGAACCAAATATGTACTTTATTCATTTACAATAAATTTCATAATGTACATCAATCTGATTGGAGCTAAGGGCATACACTGTCTAACAACTCCCACTTGCACTTAGGTCCAATCTGGTATAAGCCAAAGTCCTAGACTTTCCACGTGTTTCTCAAACACTTTCTGTCTGAGTGGATTAGTCAATGGGTCTACTACATCCTCCGATGATGCTACCTTCTGATTCAGGATGTCCCCTCTACCAACAATCTCCCGCATTACATGGTACTTCCTCTAGATGTGCTTCAACTTCAAGTGGGCTCATGGCTCCTTCTTCTGAGTGACAACTCCATTGTTGACAACAATGGGATGGGTGATGTGCTGGATGGAGCTACTCCCAATTCATGAATGAACTTTTTCATCCACACGGCTTCCTTGGCAGCTTAAATTGTGGCTATGTATTTGGTTTCAGTTGTGGAGTCTATCATGGACCCCTGTTTGCTACTTTCCCAACAAACAGTACACAATCCTATCGTGAAAACATACCCAGATGTAGACTTTCTATCATCTAGATCGGACTGGAAATTGGCATCAGTATACCCCTAGATCTGTAGTGAGCTACCATCGAATACTAGACAAAACTCTTTTGTCCTTTGAAGGTACTCAATTATATTTTTCACAGCAGTCCAGTGCTCCTGCCCTAGGTTGGCCTGAAATTTGCTTACCACACTCACTACTTGAGCAATGTCAGGATAAGTGCACAGCATTTCATACATGATGCTCTCTACGGCTAAGGCATAGGGAACGTCCTTCATGTAGTCAATCTCCTCAGAAGACTTGGGAGACATCTTCTTGGAGAAAGTGACTCTGTGCTTGAAAGGAACATTTCCCTTCTTGGAGTTCTCCATGCTGTATCTCTTGATAATTTTGTCAATGTAAGCAGATTGGGATAATCCTATTATCCGCATCAATCTATGTCTATAGAGTCAAAGACCCAGTATATAGGAGGCTTCTCCAAGATCTTTCATTGAGAATTGTTGTGAAAGCCATACTTTCACCGTAGTCAACATTCCTACATCATTCCCAATGAGTAGATTGTCGTCTACATATAGAACCAGGAATGTAACCTTATCCCCACTGGACTTCCTGTAAACACAGGGCTCATCCAGATTCTGCTCAAAGTCAAACTTTTTTACGGTAGAGTCAAACCGGATGTTCCAACTCCTAGAAGCTTGCTTAAGTCCATATATGGATCTATTTAATTTACATACCATGTGTTCCTAACCCACAGCTATGAAACCTTGCAGTTGCTGCATGTAGATATCTTCAATAAGATATCCATTCAGGAATGCAGTTTTGACATCCATTTGCAAAATTTCATAGTCATGGTATGTTGCTACAGCTAGAAGGATCTGAATGGATTTAAGCATGGCCACGGGCGAAAAGGTTTTCTCATAATCGATGCCCTCTTTCTGAGTATTTCCTTTTGCCACTAGACGTGCTTTGTAGGTCTCAACCTTACCAACGGGGCCCTTCTTCCTCTTGTAGATCCATTTGCATTCAATTGCTTTTACCCCGGGGGGTGGATCTACTAGAGTCGAGACTCCATTGGTCTATTGAGTCCATCATAACTCTCATGGCATCTACCCACTTCAGGGAATCTATGTCCAACATAGCTTCCACATAAGTCACGGGATCCTACTCACTAGTCAAGGCTTCCACTAGGTAACTATCCTGGTCATAGCCAAAATGGACTGGTGGCCTGGATACCCAGGTAGATCTTTTAGGTTGGTCAATACCTAGAACCTGTGGGACACCTCCCACTGCTCCCGAGCTCTCCTCATTAAGAACTATTTCCTGATGATGGTTGTTCAGGATATGATCATTTTGCAAGAATTGTGCATTTCGACTGTAGAACACCTTCTACTCACTTGGGTCATAGACAAGGTAACCTACAAAGCCTTTGGGGTAGCCTACGAATAGGCAATGACTGGTCTTGGATTCCAATTTGTCCATACTCATTCTTTTAATGTGCGTAGGACAATCCCAAATCTTCAAGTGTCTGACACTTGGTTTCTTTCCAGTCCAATGGTTTTATAGAGTATTTAGAACCGATTTGGTAGAAACCCAATTCAGCACATATACCGCAGTCTCTAATGCGTAACCCCAAAAGGATGTGGGTAACTCTGAGCGTACAAGAAATGACCAAAACATATCCAATAAGGTCTTATTCCTCCACTCTGAAACACCGTTAAGCTGTAGTGTAGCAGGAGGAGGCAACTATGATACTATCTCATTGACCTTCAAGTAGTCCTTGAATTCGCCAGAGAGATACTCACCACCTCGATCCAATCGAAGGGCTTTAATTTCTCTCCCTTATTGTTTCTTGACCTCTTGCTTTAACTCTTTGAACTTTTCAAAGGATTTGGACTTGTGTCTCATTAGGTACACATAACCATACCGAGAAAAATCATAGGTAAATGTGATGAAATACACGTGCTGGTTATGAGTCCTAACACTCAGGGGACCACATACATCAGTATGTATTAGGTCAAGCGTGCCCGTACATCTTTCAGACTTACCGTTAAATGGCCGTTTCGTCATCTTACCCTGAAGGCAAGGATCACAAGTGGGAAGATCTTCTATAGTTAGAAAATCCAAAGGACCATCCTTTACCAAACTTGTGATATGATCAATAATGATATGGCCAAGTCGGTAATGCCACAGGCACGTGGGATTAACTATATCATGGATCATTTTCTTGGGGATATCAGCTGACGTAGTTTCAGCTATATTAGTTTCTAGAGAAGAATGTAGAACATAGAGACCGTTCTCCAATTCCCCATATGCGATGAATCTATTGTTTCTTTTAATAGTAGTAGTATTACTAAAGAAGACAAAATAGCCATCCGCACACAGTTTTGAGATAGAAATCAAATTTCTTCTTAAATTCTATACAAAAAGACAATCTTTGAGTACAATAGATCCTTCTCTAAAAATTATTTCTATAGTTCCTATGGCCGTAGTTGCAACACTTGCAGAAGTCCCCAAGTAAAGAGTTACTTCTCCTTCACTCAAACTTCTACTTACCTTGAACCCCTATAGTAAGTTACACACATGAGTTGAAGCCCTAGAGTCAATACACCAGGATGTAGAAGCTACCAATAAATTGGTTTCTATGACACAAGATTTGAAATTGAGGACAATTCCACTTCTAGTGGTCAACCTGATGATAGAAATGACAGGCACCTGATCCTTATCTTTTTTTTGCTTCTTGGATTTGGTGGCCTTCTTTTGGGGCTTTCTCTTTGCCCTCCTCTTCTTGCCCTTCTTGCCAGCTTCAACAAGCATGGCTAGGGGCTCATCCTTCTTAATCAGTTCTTCAGCCCTCTGCAAAATATTGCTGAGTTCCTAAATGCTAACATTCAGCTTATTCATATTATAGTTCATTATGAATGGATTGAAGGATGGAGGCAAAGAGTTGAGAATGGTGTCTAACTAGGTCGTGTGATCCAGCTCAGATCCAAGAGCCTCAATCTCAATAGTGTAACCCATCATCCGAAGACAATGGTCATGAACTTGCTGCCCCTTGGACATCTGCGCGGTCATGAACTGTATCAAGAACTTCTGTCGAGTAGAACAATTTTTCTCTTCATACATTGTCTTTAAACTATCCAATATGTCTTTGGCTAGTTCGATCTGATCAAACTGCCTCTGTATCGGATTGTCCAGGGAAGCAATGATGTAACATCGGGTGAGGGAGTTTTTCTCCTCCCATTCTTGATAGTCCCTTCTCCATGCCTCAGAAGCCCTATCTCCCAGACATTCTGGGGCAGGATTCTTGGCCACCTTATCCAATTTTTCAGAGATCAAGACCAGCATAAGGTTACGGTACTAGTCGGCATAGTTTGGGCCCTTAAGTTTGTTGTCATCAAGAAGCTTTGCAAATTGTCCATTTCCCATTTTCTAATAAAAGAGCAAACATCAGTCCATAACCTAATTTGATTCATGTTCATTACATAGATATGGATTTTAATCTACGATCCATCTCCATTTATCCATCTCTGAGATTTCCCTCCTTTCTCAATAACGGAGACTACGGGTTGTCTCTGAAAATGTGGGAAATCACATAGGGTGCATGGAGCCAACTGTTTCAGCTGCATAACCCCACCACCTTTCTATGAAGGACCATATCCACTCATCATATGAGTTTTCCCTTTGGCCTCTGTTAGACAAGGTTCAGAGCCTTTTTCAGGTATACCTTTCTATCTAGTGAGTGCTTACCCATCATATTCTTGAACGCCAAGGTACCATGAGAGAGTTCCCATTTTCTGGTGAAGCCCCTCCCACATCGGTCTATGACGCCCCTATCATCTTATGAAACACTCAGATAAGCCCAACAGCAAATGGATAGTCCATTTTTTGGTGCATTTCCTCATTACTGAATGACCCATCCTCATGCTATTGATGGAAGGCCTTTAGAGAGTTCATCATATGAATCTCCCTATCACTTTCGCTCATATTAGCTGGAGGGAGCAGTTATTATGCCCTATTTTGATTTAGGTCAAACCAAAATGGCTCTCACTAACTTTCATAAAGTCAGATTTCGGTGGGCCTTAATCGGCTTGGGTTCTGCACGTAACCTCTCGATGAGGCATGGGGCCCACCACAGAGGGAGGTCATCCAATGACCAAAAGGGGACACCATGGCAATGATGTGCATTCAGCCATGGTGTGCGCAAGAGCCACTATCGATTGAGCATGGGCCAAGCACTTATGGCCCATGTACGCAGCACATCACACATCCATACATCTCATGCAGGGATAAATTGATTCATGTTATCTACATAGATATGGCTTTTAATCTATGTTCCATTCCCATTTATTCATCTCTGAGACTTCCCTCCTATCTCAGTGACAGAGATTGTGAATTGTCTCTGGAAATGTGGGAAATCACATAGGGTGCATGGAGCCAACTATTTTAGCTGCATAACACCCCACCACCTTTCTATGATGGATCATATCCACTCATCGTATGAGCTTTCCCTTTGGCCTCTATCAGACAAGGTTCAGAGCCATTTTAGGTTAAACCTTTTTGTCTAGTGAATACTCACCCATCATATTTGTGAACGCCAAGGTACCATGAGAGAGTTCCCATTTTCTGGTGAAGCCCCTCTCACATCGGTCTATGACGCCCCTATCATCTTATGAAACACTCAAACAAATCCAATAGCAAATGGATAGCCCATTTTCTGGTGCGTTTCTTCATTACTAAAGAACCCATCTTCATGCTAATGATGGAAGGCCTTTAGAGAGTTCATCATATGAGTCTCCCTATAACATGCACTCATATTGCTGGAGGGAACAAAAAATTATGCCATAGCTTAATTTAGGTCAAACAAGAGTGGCTCCCACTAACTTTCATAAATCCAAATTTGGGTGGACCCTAATCGGCTAGGGTTTACGTATCCTCTTCAGGAGTGTAGGGCCCACCGCTGAGGGAGATCATCCAATGATCTTTTGGGACACCATGGCAATGATGTGCATTCACCATGGTGTGCACAAGAGACACTGTCGTATCTGCATGGGCCAAATTCTTATGGCCCATGAATGTTGCACATCACACATACATCACATCCAGGGATAAATTGATCCAATCAATTAAATATCCGTAAAGGTTATAATTAAAGCACATTCTAATCCATAACATTAACAATTAACATTATCTTGGTATATGGGCCGAATTAGGGTTTAGTAGTTATAACAATTTAAAATTGGGCCTTATAGGTTGGGCTGAATTAAAATCTTAATTAAATATCAATCCTTAGGCTCATCAGTGGGAAATTAGGGCTGACATCAGCCTTGATCAAACCCTAGATTTGGTCCAACTAGTTTGGACCAATCTGGTTCGAATGGGTCTACGGTTTAATCTTTAAATAAAGATTTAATCCAAGAAACTGACCTAAAATTAAATACTGATTAAAGAAAAACAAGAATCAGTCAAAGAGGGCTGTTTGCACATTCCATCCTGCAAAACAGATGTTAGATCACAGTATGCAGTTTCACAAACTGCAAATCGCAGATAGCGATTTTCCCATCTACGAAATCTCCCTCCTACGCCGCCAAAAAAAAAAAAAAAAAAAGAAGAAGAAAAGGGTGAGATGGATCATAAGATGCACTCACCCTTAGAAATAAGTAATTGTGGTGACAACCGAGGTTCAAAGGGGCACTCTAAAGTTGAACTCTCATTGAGATTTAGTTACAGATGTGAAACTTAGAAAAATTTGATTATTAACCTTGACAATTAAGGAGCTGATTTATATATGAATTAGGAGTGAAGGCTAGACTATGATGAAATTCATATTCTCCTTTCCTTGGATCTGATACATATCTTAAATGGTAATTTACAAGAATAAGAGTTGAGCACATACAAAAGTTCCCCGACTACTCAACGCATTTCTATCTTAAAAAGTTCACCAGGTAAATGGTGAGAACAGAAGGGGGGAATGTTAAGTTTATGGCTGATGTCTTTGCTTGAGGACAAGCAAAAGCTTAAGTGTGGGGGTATTTGATGAACCTACAATTTATCTATATTTTATGAGGTTTTTGCATGAAATTTTATGATGGTTTAATTAAATTTTGTTCTATTTTAGCTTGATTGCAAGAAAGATTTCAGGGGGAGCCAAATCAATAAAAAGAAGGCAAAAGCAAGAAAAGAAAACCCAAAATTTACCAATTTCAGTCCGGCCCAGCCATGAGAGCAAGAGAATTTCATTCGGCCCAAGAAGAGCAAGTGAAACTCTTTGGAAAATCCAAGGGAAGAAGCCTAGTAAGAAGGAAATTTCGGCCCAGCCCATTTTTAGCCCAAATAATAGCCTAGAGTGTAGCCCACTTGAGCTCAAAAGCAAGCTAAGTTGTAGCCCAAATAGCAGCCCAAAGGGAGCTAGGGGCGGCAACTCCTAGAAGTTTCTTGAAGAGGAGGGAGCACTCTAGAAGGTTCATGAGGGGTGTAATACACCCCATTCTAGAGGCTTCAAGAAGGGGCAAGAGCCCCTTTGAAAAACTATATAAGGAGGCCTCTAGGAGGGGAGAAAGTTGTTGCTTGAGAGGAAGGCTCTCCCACTCTTAGAGGTTCGGCCACCTTGAGAGAAGAGAAGAGAAGAAGGCTAGGCGCAAGGAAGAAGAAGAAGAAGGGCTGAAGGAAGTTCAAGACAAGCAAGCTAGAAGAAGAAGGTGAGTTCGAATTGAGGGATTGTGATTCAAAGATTTTTTGTAATAAATCATTTGTAGTTTCATTCTCTTTTGATTTGAATTCAGTTTCTTAGTTATATGTTCTTTCTTCTTTCTCCTTGTTTCCATTCTTCCTTGATGTATTTCAGCTTGTAAAATTTTAGTTCAGCAATCTAATTCTTTTTGATTCATTCAAATGGTCATGCATTGTACTTGAAGTTTCTTGAATAAGGGTGTGATTGCAGATCAATTCGGCCAACTAACCTTCAAAACTCAGATCTGAATTCTCAGATCTGAGATTGCAAGATCTGAATTGCTTGAAAGAGAATTCAGATCTGCAAATTTCAGATTGGGCGAATTAATCTACAGCTTGGAATTCCTAGAGTGCTTGAGAGAGACTCTAAGAATTCAGATCTACTATTCAAGAACTGAATTGAGTGCAAGGTTAGAGATAACTTGCACAATTCAGTTGGTGATCAATTCAGATTTGAATTGATGCCTTAGAAGTGTTTGAAGAAATGCATGCATGGGGATTAGATTCTTGCTAGAGATAGAAGAACCGTCACTCATGCATAGGATGAACATGCGCTTGAGAGAGGCTGTTCATGACCTTGGGGTTTCACCAAACCAAGGCTCAATCATGATTCATTCGAATGATCCAAATTGATAGATTGCTGAATTCTGAGATTGACATTTACTGCTTACTCTTCTAACCTGAATTGAAGGCAATTGGACCAATGATTTAGATAGATTTTAATTTAGGATTTCTTAACTTTCATTAGAGTTTTGATTTATTTGTTGATCAGATAAGAAGTGCTTAATTTAGTATTGGTAATTGTTTCCTAAATCCTCGTGGGAACGATACTTCACTTACTACTTTATTACTTGAACGGCTAGTGCACATGCTAGTGTCACAATGAGCAACACATCACTATCCAAAAATAATAAAATAGAAATCCTAAAGTTTTCTATAAATATTAATCAGATCAAATCCTATACATTCAGTCTAAAAATAAAAAAAAAATATTTTACATACCAAATATAATAAATAAATCTAGAAACTGCAAATCACAGATTGTCACGAGCAAGAAAAAGATTTCGATCTCCACTTGTATGAACATGCCATAAATCAAAAAATTATATAGAACAATTCTAAATAAAATTCCAGATTTATAAAAAAAGAATTTCAGATCAATCACCCTTTATTGGGAAACAATTTTCTAGAAAAAACCCTAATTTGCGCAAATCGGGTTGAACGCCTTCTGCCATTTGAGCAGGTTCAGTTCTAGTTTAATTCGGTTCAAGACTTGAACCTGGCTATGATACCATTGAAGGAATGAGAGATCCATTATATGGATGGCCGAACCCTATAGGAAGGTTGGGCAAATTTTCAAAAATTTCCTCTCCCCTCATCTGGGAATCACATTCCCTATTTTAGAAAATTTGTATTTTCAAGGATCAATCTTGAATCCTAAATCAAACCAGATCAGAAACCAGAAGCAGGAGAGAGATATACCTGATACAGAGAAACAATATCTCCCAACGAATGTGTTCACGCCCAAAGAAAGACTCCAAAGACCGCTCCCACTAAAGACGACACAATGAATGTTGGAGCAGAATTAGCAGTGTTTGTCTAACAAACCGAACCCTTCACAAGAATTCGCTGGAGGTTGTGATCACAACTTTAGATCAACCTTTCTCCAAAGGTTGATATCAAGATCCAATCTTAATCATTCCTGCTTGAAAGAGGAGATCCTACTAGCAATGTGGTGGTGACGATAGGAAGGAGGCGGTAGAGTGAAAAATAGCGCAATGATGCTATGTTCTCCCTTATGTAACTCTTGCTCTAAGGGTGAGGATGTTATGATGCAAGAGGCTGCCAACCCCTTCCTCCTTTTATAACCTTAAAGGGATCAGCTCCTAATCCCATTAGGAGTTGCTGATCCAAATCATATTTGAATCTGAATTCCCTTTAAGTGATAAGGATAGACCCTTGTCTTATCTACAGATTAGATCAGCCCTCTCCTAATCTTATTAGGTGGTTTCCAGATCTGAATATGTATTCAGATCTGGACTCTCTGAGTGGATAGGGTAAGACCCTATCCTATATGCTAATCTAATCTGAGATCCGACACTTTATTTAATTGATCAAATCAGCCCAGTTCAAAATGGGCTTTAGGCCCATGAAGTCTTAGTGCTTAGTATTCTTCCAAACTGCTGCCCAGTTGGGCTTCTTTGTATGGTGTGGGACCCAAACATTCATCTACATATCAGCCACATGGGTTCAGTCCAACCTATGTTACAAGGCCTGGCCGAATTCACTGAAAAGACAGTGAACCCCCTGAAGCCCACCACATGGTCTCCTAATGGGCCCAACACTTACACTAAGTAGTCCCTGGGCCAAGCCACCTTATAAAAGCCTAGGGACTGTGGGTAGATGCAATATTAGCCTACCGGGTATTGCCCTCAATGGTCTTACACTTAACCTCTCAGCTCATAATGATCATACATTGCCCGACAAGAGAGGACCTCTCCCTCGGCTGCAAGCAATAGTGTTTCACTCTCCACCTACATGGATCCCGGGAATTAAAACCTTTTGCAAACATTTTGAAACCATATTATATGTATTTATATCCGTGTATAAAATATATTTTGCAAAACAAATTTCAACGATTGAAATCGGCTGCCGGCAATCTTGGTTTCCATCAGAGAGAGTGCATCCCCGATCATTACCTTGGTCTAACAAAGGGGCTAATCTTGTCACTATGATCACCCACTCAGATGAATTCTCGGACTGTCCCAACATACCCGAGTTTTGACCCCCTCTAAGGATCTCACTGATTGGCATATCAAAGATAGCCCAGTCCGACACCTAGTGCAGTATCATAATCGAGTCTAGGGGTCAGGTGTAACTTTCTAGTTTTTCCCACTAATCACCAAGGTCCAGGTGTAACTCCCAATGAAGCTATTCATGCCCAAGGAGAATACCAAAAACCCACTTCCATTGAAGATGAAATAGTGTAATGAAGTAGGATCAGTAGGATGGCTCTTCATCAAGAACCAAGATTCTTCAGCAAAAATCGAATAGGGGCTGGTGAGCACATCTTCAAATTGTTTCTTCATCCAAGAAACAATATCAAGAACCTTTCTTGATCAATTCCTCAAGAGGAGATCAAACTGGGTAAGGATGGCAAGAATAGAAGAGAATTCAGGTTGTTGTGTTGTACAACTAAGGAATTCGCCCCTTTATTTGTAGTCATCTCAGGATCAGCCTCCTAATCTAATTAGGAGAGAGTTTCTTAATCCAAATCTGATATTTGGATCTAGACTCTTGAATGGATAAGACTTATCTTATCCTTCAGCTAATCCAAATTAGATTATAAACCCTATCTTGCCTCCTTTTAATTAACTGACTTAAACCTAGTTCGAATTGGGCTTTAGGACCATTAAACTTATGTGCTCAATTAACCTCTTAAATTGCTGCTCAGTTGGTTCTCTTTGTATGGTGTGGGACCCAAACATTGATCTACACATCAGCCACATGGGTTCAGCCTAGCCTTTGTTACAAGGCCTGGCCGAATTCACTGTAGGAGATAGTGAACCTCTAAGTCCATCACCATGGGCTCTTAATGAGCCCGACATTTACACTAAATGGTCCCTTGGGTCTAGCCACCTTATGAAAACCTAAAGACTATGAGGAGATGCAAGATTATCCCATCAAGTGTTACCTCATTGGTCTTACACTTAACCTCTTAGCCCATAATGATCAAACACTGCCTGACAAGAGAAGACCTCTCCCTCAGCTACATGGAACAATGCTGCACTCTCTACTCACATGGATCCCGAGAATTAAAACCTTTTGCAAACATTTTGAAACCATAATATATGTATTTATATCCGTATATAAAATATATTTTGCAAAACAAATTTCAACGATTGAAATCGGCTACTAGCAGTCTTGGTTTTCATCAGAGAGAGTGCATCCCCAATCATTACCTTTGTCCAACAAAGGGGCTGATCCTGTCACTATGATCACCCACTTAGATGAATTCTCGGACTGTCCCAACATACCCAGGTTTTGACCCCCTCTAAGGATCTCACTGATTGGCATATCAAAGACAGCCCAATCCGACACCTAGTGTAGTATCATAATCGAGTCTAAGGGTCGGGTGTAACTTTCCAGTTTTGCCCACTAATCACCAAGGTCCAGGGCAATACTGAAAATCTGGTCTGGTTTAGGGTTTCAAGTAAACCTACACTGCTTGTACCTCGGGTCTCACCCTGGCAGCTGAGACAGGCCACCCCAACACTTAGCAGTACATCAATGTCAGCCTTAGCAGGATAAATCTCCCCAGACTTATCCAATGGCTGTGAACATTCTAAACTAACACGAGTCTCATAAGTATCCAGTTTAAGGGTATTACATAGAAACACACCACAATAACATGAATCAAATATATACTTTATTCATTTACAATAAATGTCATAATGTACATCAGTCTGATTGGAGCTAAGGGCATACACTATCTAACATTAGGAATAGGTGGAGACGGGAATTGTACAATAACATTTGCTAGCCTACATGAAAATCTCATCTTAGCAAGTTCTTATCATGCCCCCTTTTAATTCTATCTTTGTAAACTCTAGCATCTCGTAGGTGGCAAGTCTGAATTCATCCATCTCATTCAATTGCAATCGCCTCTTAGTACCTATGGCTTGTATGTCAAAATTTAAGAATTTTAGTGCCCAATAGGCCTTATGCTCTAACTCGACCGGTAAATGACATGCTTTACCAAAGACCAACCTGTATGGGGACATGCCATGGAGTGTTTTATATGCAGTTCAATATGCCCATAATGCATCATCCAATTTGATGGCCCAATCTTTCCTGGCAGATGCTACGGTTTTCTCTAGAATTGTTTTGAGCTCCCTGTTAGCCAACTCCACTTGGCCACTAGTTTGAGGGTGATAAGGGGTAGCCAATTTATGTTTAATTCCATATTTCTGCATTAACTGTTCAAAGTGGGTGTTGCAGAAATGATTTCCCCTATCACTAATTATAGCTCGAGGAGTCCCAAATCGGGTGAAAAGCTTTTTCAAGAAATGTACTACTCTCCTAGAGTAATTTGTGGGTAAAACCATGGCTTCCACCCATTTAGACACATAATCAACAACGATGAGGATATACTTATTCCCAAAAGAATTCAGGAAGGGTCCCATGAAATCTATACCCCAGACATCAAAAATTTCATAGATCGGGATATTAGAAAGGGGCATTTCATTCTGTTGGGAAATGTTACCCATTCTTTGGCATTTATCGCCTATGGACACATACCTATGGGCAACTTTGAATAATGTTAGCCAATAAAAACCTGATTGCAAGACCTTAGCTGCGGTGCAGCTATTTCCAAAATGTCCTCCTGCTTCTCTATCATGGAAAAATTGGAGTATTGATTCCATCTCCTCCTCAGGGACACATCTCCTTATGATTTGATCTGCACATAATTTGTACAAAAAGGGTTCCTCCCACAAATAGTATTTTACATCAGAAAAGAATTTCTTCTTCTGTTGATATGAAAAGTTAGGAGGGATGACTTGTGCAGCAAGATAATTTGCAAAATCAGCATACCAAGGAGATTAATATTCCTGAATGGAGTACAGATGTTCATCTGGAAATTCTTCTCGAATGTTGCTGGTTTTCTCTTCTTTTGAGCCTACCTTGTCCAACTAGGAGAGATGATCAGTAGCCAGGTTTGTGGTACCCTTCATGTCTCATATTTCAATGTCAAATTCTTACAGAAGTAGGATCTACATGACCAGTCTTGGTTTTGAATTTTTCTTGGTAAGCAAGTGCCTCAATGCCGAATGATTTGTGTACACTATAACTTTGGACAAAATCAAATATGAACAAAACTTATCAAGTGCAAAGATTACCACTAGTAGCTCTTTTTCTGTTGTGGTGTAATTTAGTTGTGCTCCATTCAAGGTTCTGCTAGCATAGTAAATCGGCTGAAAAATGTTTGTTCACTCTTTGTCCTAAAACAGCTCCTATGGCGAATCACTCGCATCACACATCAGTTCAAATGAAAGTGTCCAATCTAGCGCTATCATGATGGGTGCATTGATCAACTTGTCTTTCAAAGTGTTGAATGCTTGTAGGCATTTAGCTGAAAATTCAAAAGCCACTTCCTTCTAGAGAAAAGTAGACAATGGCTTGGCTATCTTTGAAAAGTCCTTAGTAAATCTTCTATAGAATCCAACATGCCCCAAGAAGCTTCTTACAGAATGAACAGATGATGGGGGTAGCAACTTCTCAATTGCCTCCACCTTAGCTTTGTCAACTTCAATACCTTTCTGTGAAATCTTATGTCCAAGAACTAGATGTGTCTCTTCTCATCTCCTAAGCACCTATTCCAAATTATTCAATCATGCATCAAATGAAGGACCAAAAACTGAAAAATCATCCATAAAAACCTTAATAAATTTTTCAACCATATCAGAAAATATGGACATCATACACCACTGAAAGGTTGCTGGGGCATTGCACAATCCGAATGGCATCCTTCGGTAAGAAAAGGTACCATAAGGGCAAGTGAAGGTGGTCTTTTCTAGGTCCTCTGGTGCAATTGGGATCTGATTGTACCCTGAATATCCATCCAAGAAACAATAATACTCATGCCCAACTAGCCTCTCTAACATTTGGTCCATGAATGGGAGAGGAAAGTGGTCTTTACGGGTGGCTTCATTTAATTTCCTATAGTCAATGCATACTCGCAACCCGGTGATAGTTCTAGTTGGGATGAGTTCATTTTTTTCATTTGGGACAACGGTCATACCCCCTTTCTTGGGCACGACTTGTATGAGACTCACCCAAGAACTGTCAGAGATAGGATAAATGATCCCGGCATCTAAGAGTTTAATGACTTCAACCTTCACCACCTCTTTCATGTTTGGGTTTAGGTGTCTTTGGGGCTGAACCGAGGGCTTGCTGTCCTCTTCCATCAAGATTCTATGTGTGCATATTGATGGGTTAATGCCTTTGATGTCCTCTACCCTCCAAGCTAGTGCATTTTTGTGTTCCCGCAACACTCTTAGCAATTTTTCTTTTTGCAATGGGTTCAAGGATGCAGAAATTATTACAGGGAGAGCTAATAGTTCCTCAAGGAAAGCATACTCCAAGTGGGGTGGTAATTGCTTCAATTCAAGTGTGGAGGGTTCTTGAGTTGACGACTTGCCTGTTGGTACAGGAGTTTTGCCTAAATTTTCTAACTTGAGAAATCCCTTTCCTTTGAACTGAGGCTTCTCATTCAAGTATGCCATCATGAGGTTTATTTCCTCATTTTCTCCCATTTCAACTTCTCCTTGTTGTAGGTAGGGTTCAAGAGGGTCAACTGCCGATCTACTCACCTGGAAGCAATCATTAACTACATCATCAAGAGCATCAATCATGTAATAGGAGTCATTACTAGAGGGTGCATGTTTCATGACATCAAAAATTTAAAAAATTATTTCATCATCTTGTATCCTAAGGCTGAGTTGTCCTTGTTGGACATTAATCATTGCCTTCCCGGTAGCCAGGAAAGGTCTCCCTAGGATGAGAGGGACATCCACATCTTCTTTCATGTCCAAAAAAATGAAATCAACGGGAAAAATGAATTTATCTACTTTAACCAACACATCTTCTATGATCCCCCTAGGATGCTTAATGGACCTATCAGCCAATTGTAATGCAACTCTGGTGGGTTGGGGTTCTCCCAATCCCAATTTTTGAAAACCAAGTATGGCATTAAATTTATGTTAGCTCCCAAATCACATAATGATTTTTCAATTTTTAAACTACTTATTGTGCAAGGGATAGTGAAACTCCTTGGATCTTTAAGCTTTTGAGGTAGCTTGTTAAGAAGGATTGCCGAGCATTCTTCATTTAGAGCAACCGTAGCCACATCTCCAAATTTCTTTTTGTTTGCCAATAATTCTTTCAAAAATTTTGCATAGTGGGGCATTTGGGCTAAAGCATTAGCAAAAGGAATATTAAAATGTAAACTTTTAAATATCTCAAGGAACTTACTGAATTCCTTTTCAAGCTTGTGTTGCTTCATCCGATTAGGAAAGGGAACTTGTGGTTGTTGGTGCATTTCTTGCTGCGGTTCAGATTGCTCATTCTTTTGGTTCCCGGCTTCAAGGGTTGCATCTGCCTTGGGTTCAGCCCTTGCTTTCTTCTCTACTTCCGGAAGCTCCTTACCACTTCTTAAAGTGATAGCTTGCACTTGTTCTCGTGGATTCGCCTTTGTATTGCTTGGTTATGTGCCCGGTATCCTTGCTGAGATCAATTGTGTCAACTGCCCTAAATCTCTGAATTGAAGTAGGCTTTAGAGGTAAATGCAGACCTGATTTCAGATTTGAAACTCAGCAAATTATAACAAATATGATTCGGTATGTGCTCAGATCTGATTGCAAAAGTGATAGGTAAGGTATTCAGATCTGAACCACATTATTTTCATAAGATATGCAGAACAAAAAGAGCAGAAGCTATAGCAATAATGAGTTCAGATTTGATCTCTGATTTCAGAAGTAACAAGTAAAGTAATCAGATCTGAATTGCACTCTTTTGAGTAGCTGCTACTCAATCTGAAATCAGTGTATACAGATCTGTACTCAATCAAGTACAACAGCTACTTGATGCTAAGTCAGGGCTGATATGGAAATTCAGCAAGGAGTGCAAGTGTATACAGAACTGAAATCAGTGGTTATGTATGGTAGCAAAGTTTCAGGTCTATTCTAACTTGCT
This sequence comes from Nelumbo lutea, assembly GCF_056320005.1. Lineage (NCBI taxonomy): Eukaryota > Viridiplantae > Streptophyta > Magnoliopsida > Proteales > Nelumbonaceae > Nelumbo > Nelumbo lutea. The sequence goes on along the minus strand of NC_142688.1, from coordinate 64,417,741 downwards.
TCCCATAAGACCTACTAGATCTTTGAATTGATGTGGGTTTCAGATCTAAAATCATGGTGAATATAGGTCTGATTTCAGATCTGAAACGCAGAATTGAAAGTACCAAGTTAGAACAAAAATGCTTCATTATGTGTCCAGATCTGATTGCAAAAGTGATAAGCAGTGTGATCAGATCTGAACCACAAAATATGCAAGCAATTATAGCAATAAGTTCAGGTTCGAATTCTATAAATCACAGTTAATGCAATCAGAACTATATTAGCCACCTATGCATCATTCAGCCATACATTGATATAAAACTTTTCTTTTGAGATGAAATAAAACTAGAACACAAAGAAGTAATAAAACTATACTGCTGAACAAAATCTTTTGTGAGTTCAGATCTGATTACTGAATTCAGAAATGACACGTATAAGTAATCAGATCTGCACTCTTTTGATGTTTATACAATTTTTTTTTCTTTTGATATAATAGAACCCGAAATTTACTACATTAACTAAACTGAAACTGAAATCACAGATGAAGCAATCAAGCATTAAGAAAGAAAACTGGCTCCATCAATGAAAGCTATTGCATTCAAATATGAAATCTAAGATGCACAATTGGGAACCAAGAATGCAAAGCTATAAATTAGATTAACAGTGCCCAATGGTTCCTAATATTGCTACAATAAATATCCAGCAACGGCGCCAAAAACATGATGGATCATTGTGACACTAGCAAGTGCACTATCCGCTCAAGTAATAAAGAGATTAGTAGAGTATCGTTCCCATGAGGATTTAGGTAGCAACTATTAATACTAAACCAACCAGCTCTTATCTGATTAACCGAATACTACAGTTTATTCAAATCTGAAATTCTAAACTATAAACTACCTAATAGGCATTGGCTCAAACACCTTGCATTCAAGTTAAGAGAATAAGCTAAAATTACAAATCCATGAATCAACAATCAGTCCTCTTAGATCATTCAAATAGAGTATGATTCAGCCTTAGTTTGGTGAAATCCCAAGGCAATGAATAGCCTCTTTCAAGTGCTTGTTCATCCTATGCATGAATGATGATTCTTATATCTCTATCAAGAATCTAATCATTCATGCATGCATTAGATCAAACACTTCAAGGGCGTCAATTTAGATTGAATTGATCACCAGCTGAATTGTGCAAGTTGTCTCCAACCTTGCATTCAATTCAGTTCTTGAGTAGCAGATCTGAATTTCTAAAGTCTCTATCAAGCACTCTAGAAATTCCAAGAAGTTAGAACAGATCGGCCAAACTAAATAATGAATGTCTGAATTCATTCTCAAACAATTCAAACATTACAAATCTCAGATCTGAAATTTCAGATTTGGATTTGGAAGAGAACAATTTGTCCCATCAGTTTTACAATCAATTCTCTAATTCAAGAAACATCAAATGTTGTATTTAATCCATTCAAATGATTCAAGAAAACTTAATTACATAATCTGAATTTACAACATTCAATCTCCATTACAACAAGAAAGAAAGAAAGAAAGGAAGAGAAACTACATGATCTAAAGCTGAATTCAAATTCAAAGAAAATAAAAACTGAGTAAGAATGTAACCTAGATCTCTCAATCAAGCTTCCCCTCCTTCGAACTCACCTTCTTATCTCTTGGAATGCTTGAATCTCCTCAGCCCCTTCTCTCTTGCGCCTAGCTATCTCTCTTCTCCTCTCCTTGAATTTTGAACCCAAGAGACCAAGGAGTCTTGAACTTAGGCAAATGAACACCTTCCCCCCTTCAAGAGACCTCCTTTTATAGACTTTCAAGGAGTCTAGAGGCCTCTCTTGAAGCTTCTAGAATTGGTTGCCCTTCTCTCCTCTTGAACATTCTAGAGTGCTGCCCCCCTTTCTTCTCTTGAAGCTTCTAGAAGTTGCTGCCCCTAGCTCCCTTTGGGCTGTACTTTGGGCTGCAACTTAGCTGATTTTTGAATTGTTTTGGGCTGCAATCTAGGCTATTCATGAGCTGAAATGGGCCTCCTCTTTGCTAGGCCGAGTTTAGCTTTTTTGCTAGGCTCTCTATTTGGGTTCTCCCAAAGAGTGTAGCATGGGCTACATGAGCCGAGTGATCCTCTATTTATCTCTTGGTTGGGCTGGGCTAAATTAATTTAATCTTGCCTCTTCTTTTTTTTGTTTTATGCCTTCTATTTTTGAATTGGTTTCCCTGAAATATTTCCTAAAATTAAACTAAAAATGGGGTGAAACTCAAACAAACCATCATAAAATCATGCATAAAACTTTATAAGTTGTAGGTAAACCATGTACTCATCAATCTCCACCCACCAATATAGCAATACAGCCAACCTTCAAACTAATAATGGAAGGCCTTTAGAGAATTCATCACATTAAATTCCCTATCACATGCACTTATATTTAATGGAGGGAATGTAAACCCCTAGATCTGATTTAGGTCAAACCAAAGTGGCTACCACTAACTTTCATAAAGCCAGATTCAAAATGGGCCCAAAACGGCTAAGGTTCTGGGGTGTTCCTCTTGGGGAGAAACTGAAGTAGGCCCGACTGACAAAGGGAGATCATCCAATGATCTTAAGGGTACCATGGAAATGATGTTCATTCAGCCATGGTATTTGAAAGAGCCACTATCAAATTAACATGGGCCAAGCACTTATAGCCCAAGTACACAGTGCATCACATCACATACATTACATGCATGGAATCCATAATTGATCCAATCAATTAAATAACTATAAAACCCATAATTAAATTTAAAAACCTTTTAATCCCATTTAAAGCCCATAATATTACCAAACAATATTATCTAGGTATATGGGCTGAATTGCAAAGAGCAGTTCGACCCATATAGCATTTATGCTAAATTGGGCTAAAGCAGTTTTAACAAACCAAATTGGGTTTTACAGATGTGTGCCGAATTGCATCTTCCAATTAACCCTCAACCACTAGGCCCATGAAGGAAATTTTAGGGCTGGGAATAGCCCCCATTGAACCACAAATTTGGTCCAACCAGTTTGGTCCAATCTAGTTCGAACGAGTCTAGGGTTTAATGTTTAATTCAAGATCCAATTCAAGAAACATGATCTGAAATTAAAGAAACTGATACATGACAATCAAGAATCAGTAAGAGGACTGTTCGTAAGGCTGCTACCCTGCAAAACAAAGAATAGTTCACAGTTTGCAGTTTCCAAAACTGCAAATTGCAGATCGCCGAACCCAAATCCACAAATTTTTTTCCTTCGCGCTTCTAGCTTCGTCTTCAAATGAAATCAAATAGAAAACCTAATTTTATATTAATTTTACATCATATTCGAATTCCTATACATTCCATCTAAAATTAAAAAAAAAATTAATTACAGATCAAGAATGAATAGGAAAAAACACATATGCGCAGATTTCTTGCGCTGTAGAAAGATTTCGATCTCCTCCATACGAACATCCCAAAATTCAAAACACATAAATAGAACAATTCTAAATATAACTGGGGAATTTGCCCCTTTATTTATAGTCATCTCAGGATCAGCCTCCTAATCTAATTAGGAGACAGTTCCTTAATCCAAATCTGATATTTGGATCTAGACTCTTGAATGGATAAGACTTATCTTATCCTTCAGCTAATCCAAATCAGATTATAAACCCTATTTTGCCTCCTTTTAATTAACTGACTTAAGCCCAGTTCGAATTGGGCTTTAGGACTATAAAGCTTATGTACTCAATTAACCTCTTAACTCGCTGCTCAGTTGGCTCTCTTTGTATGGTATGGGACCCAAACATTGATCTACACATCAGCCACATGGGTTCAGCCCAGCCTTTGTTACAAGGCCTGGCCGAAATCACTGTAGGAGACAGTGAACCTCTAAGTCCATCACCATAGGCTCTTAATGGGCCCAACATTTACACTAAATGTTCCAAGGGTCTAGCCACCTTATGAAAACCCAAAGACTATGGGGAGATGCAAGATTATCCCATCAGGTGTTGCCCTCATTGGTCTTACACTTAACCTCTCAGCCCATAATGATCAAACATTGCTTGACAAGAGAGGACCTCTCCCTCGGCTGCAAGGAATAATGTTGCACTCACTACTAAAATGGATCCCTGGAATTAAAACCTTTTGCAAATATTTTGAAACCATAATATATATATATATACATATATATATATATCTTTATATAAATATATTTTGCAAAAACAAATCTCAACATTTGAAATCAACTACAGGTAGTTTAGGTTTCCATCAAAGAGAGTGCATTTCCCAATCGTTCATTTTCTCTGACAAAGGGGTTGATCCTATCACTATGATCACCCATTCAAATGAATTCTTAGACTGTCCCAACATACTTAGGTTTTGACCCCCTCTAAGGATCTTACTGATTGGCATATCAAAGACAACCCAATTCGACACCTAGTGCAATACCATAATTGAGTCTAGGGTTAGGTGTAACATTCCAGTTTTGCCCATCTATCTCCAAGGTCTAGGTAATACTAGAATTTTGGTCCAGTTCAGGATTTCAAGAAAACCCACACTGCATGTACCTCAGGTCTCACCCTGATAGCTGAGACAAGCCACCCCAACCAACTTGGCAGCACATCAGTGTCAACCTTGGTAAGATAAATCTTCCTAGATCTATCCAATGGCTGTGAAGATTCTAAACTAACACGAGTCTCATAAGTGTCCAGTTTAAGGGTATTACACCGAAAACACACTACAATGACATGAATCAATTATGTACTTTATTCATTTACAATAAATGTCAAAAGATACGTCAATCTGATTGGAGCTAAGGGCATAACTATCTAACAATTTCTTGGTGGAAGAAATAATCTTGAAGCTGTGCTCACTACCCTGTTTGATTCTTGCTGAAGAATCTGATGTTCTTGCTGAAGAACCACTTGTTGATCCTGCCTTACCCTAAGATGTGTCATATTCAGTGGATGAAGGATTTGGTACTCTCTTTGGGCATGAATACCTATGTTTGGAGGAGCTTTTTGTGTGGATTCTGTATTGGGTATTCCTCTCTCTAATCTTGGTTTTAGATTTGGTCTAGTTTGTTTCAAGAATGAACCTTGAAAATGCAGTTTTTCTAAATTTGGGAATAGGATTCCTAAATGGGAGAAAGAAATTTTTGAAAATTTTCCCAGCCACCCTACATGGTTCGGTCATCCATATGATGGATCTCCCATCCCTTCATCGAAGGTGTCGTAGAAGAAGGTGTCAGCTGAAGAGCTGCTATCCACTAGGATCTTCTTCACCATGTAGTTGGCGATGATTGCTGCGACCACACGGGCATCGTCATGGAGGACTATCACCCCCTTCAGGTCATCGTCCGTGAATATGAGGACCTTCAAACAACATCGTTTCTTCAGAGTGTCCGGGTACTTCTGCTTCTTTGAGGCTGGCCCCTGGATGTTTTATTGCATAGTGTAGGCCTTACGAGCCGAGGCCGAGGCTCCACCCGACGGCATGCCCCCGGCAATGATGTCGATGACGCCTGCTATATGCTGGTGTTGCTGCTGGGAGGATGAGGCATCGACTTCTCCCCCTACGAACTGCTTGAGGTGCCCACAATGGATGAGGGACTGTATCTCGTTCTTCAGATCGTAGCAGTCCTCCGCATCATTCCCGATGCCGCGGTGGTACTTGTAATACTTTTAGGATTTCCCCTCATGGGGTTCCACTTCATCTTTTCAGGCCAATTCATGTACTTCTCCTCCTTGATCTACATTAGTATCTGGGTACAAGTGGATTTAAGTGGCGTGTATTCCTTGTAAGACAGGGCCGAGGCCAGTGGCTTCTTGTTTTCCTTGCCACTATGGTTGTTGGGATGGAGGTGGTCCCCGCCCTTCTGCTTCTTCTTCGGGGGCCCATTTTGATGCTTGACTGCCCTCTCCTGATTGTCCCTGGCCAACGCCTCTTTGGCCATGATGTACTTCTAGGCCTTCTTGAGGAATTCTAGCTTTGTCTTCGGTGAGGTCTTGGCGACTGAGCACTTGAGGGCCAAACTGAGAAGAAGCCCATTGATGGCGGCATGCATGGAGACCATGGGGTCGAGGTCTCAGACATCGAGCTCTTCCTTCTTGAAGTGGTCGATGTAAGACCGTAGAATCTCACCCAGTTTCTATTTAATTGACATCAGGGAGACCACACTTTTCTAGCATTATCTGCTACTAATGAAGCGAACAAGGAATAAGCTGGTAAACTGCTCCCATGAGCCAATTGACTGAGGTGGGAGGCTGGAGAACCAATGGCGAGCTTCCCCCCTAAAGGTATCCTGGAAGGTTCGGCACGTCAAGGTGTCAGAATAGACATAAAGTATCATGAGCGCTCTAAAACATTCCAGGTGGTCGTCAGGGTCGGAGCTCCCATCGTATGTATCCAGCATGGGAGCCTTGAAATGTTGGGGAAGAGGCTCCGAAATGATGTCCAAGGTGAAGGCATCCATTCTTCTCATTTGACTGCTTTGGTCAGTCAAGGCGTCAGCCTAACTCTCATGAACTTGTCGGAGCTCGTCTTTGATGGCCCCAAGCTAGGCTTGTAGCTTCGCAATCCGAGGGTTAGTTGGAGCCTACACCCCTTCTTTGTCTTCACGAGCACAGTGGGGGTCAGATTGGACTCCAGAGTGCACTGAAGCGGGATTGCGCGTCTCCCGTCTGTTGCGGCGGTTGCTCAAAATGTCACAGAGGTCCAAAACTAGAGGGGAAGAGACGTGGCATAGACTCTTGGCCTTGGAGTGGGTGCTACGACGGCCGAAGCGTCTGAAAGGATAGGAAATCCATCATATGGACGCCCAAGATTGCGGAATAAAGGAGGGCGAATTTCAAAAATTTTTCTTTCCCTTCAACTGAGAATCGAATTCCCTATTTAGAAAATCATATTTTCAATGATCATTCTTGAACCATAAACTAAACCAGATCTGAACCAAAAGGAGGAGAGAGAGATAATACCTGATACAGAGAAACAATATCTCTCAATGGAGGTGTTCACACCCAAGGTAGAAACCAAAATTTGCTCCCACTGAAGATGGCGCAGTGCAAGGTGGAGCAGAATCAGTAGTGTCCTTCCTAAGAACTTGATTCTTCCCAAGAATCACCTGGACGGCTTGTGAATATAACTCCTACCAATCTTTTCTCCAAAAGATTGGAATCAAGATCCAATCTTGATTTACCCCAAGGAATGGAGATCGAACTGCAATAGGCGGTGGCTGCAAGAAGGAGGCGGCTAGAGAGTATTTGCAGGGTGCAGATTTCTCTCTTCTGTGATCTCAGTTCTATAGACAAGACTGTTGCTGGTGAGTCTCTTGGATATCTAAAGGCTGCCGCCCCCTCTTCCTTTTATAGACTTAAAGGGATCAGCTCCTAATCCCATTAGGAGTTGCTAACCCAAATCTTATCTGGATTAGAAGTCCCTTTAAGATAAGGGATAATCCTTATCTTATCTACAGATTAGATCAGCCAGCTCCTAATCTAATTAGGAAGTTTCCAAATCTAAATCTCATTTAGATCTTGGACTCTCTGAGTGGATAGGGTGTGGGCCCAATCCTATCAACTGATCTTATCTCAGAATTCGCCCCTTAAAGAATAATCAAATTAGCCCAGTTCGAAATGGGCTTAAGGCCCATTAAGGGTTATGTATTCATTAAGCCTTCCAAACTGCTGCCCAATTGGGCTTCCTTGTATGGCATGGGACCCAAACATTGATCTACACATCAGCCACATGGGTTCAGCCCAGCCTTTGTTACAAGGCCTGGCCGAATACCCAAGTTTTGACCCCCGCTAAGGATCTCACTGATTGGTATATCAAAGACAGCCCAATCCGACACTTAGTGCAGTATCATAGTCGAGTCTAGGGGTCGGGTGTAACTTTCCAGTTTTGCCCATCAATCTCCAAGGTCCAGGGCAATACTGGAAATCTGGTCCAGTTCAAAGATTCAATTAATCCCACACTGTATGTGCCTAGGGTCTCACCCCGGTAGCTGAGACAAGCCACCCCAACCGACTTGGTGGCACCACAGTGTCAGCGTTGTCAGGATAGGTCTCCCTAGACCGACCCACTGGCTGTGAACATTCTAAACTAACACGAGTCTCATTAAGTGTCCAGTTTAAGGGTAATACACAGAAACATACCAAGGGAACATGAATCAAATATGCACTTTTATTCATTTACAATAAACTCATAAAGTACATCAATTTGATTGAAGCTATGGGCATACAAAACTGTCTAACCGCGTCCACCTTTGTCATGGGTGTTGTTCCCCCTACGACGGTGTTGCTGCTCAAAGGGTTGGCATCTATCTTCGGATGTCGTTGGTTCTTCCTCCCTTCTGCTGGGAGGTTTCTCATTCCTCTGAGGTGGACTAAGGGGTCAGCTTTTGCTAGACTCAGAGTGCTCGAACTGTCGAGTATTGGCTTGGCCAAGGGCTGGTAATTCGGGCTGTTTGTGCCAATCTTGGTGATCAGACACCCTGGCTGGGTGGTCACCTCAGGGGGGGACCTCCTGCCTGGGGGCAGACTTGCTCTACACACTGCGTAAGGTATTCCAGACGATTGAGGACCACCAAGAATTGCTCGTTCGTAACCAAGTTTGGAGAGTTCCTGGCTCTTAGTTCCATAGTGTTTGAAACTGGGGAGATTTTGAGTTTGTAATGTTTAGTGGATCATCTTAGCAACAGTTCCCATAGACGGTGCCAATTGTTGATTCTCAGATTAGCTGAGGGCAAGAAAGTAATTTTGCTCTCGAGCTTCAAAGGAGGGGGCTGAAGTCTTTGAAGGTCTGAAGAGGGAGAGCCGAGGCTGAGGACTACGTCTGAAGTGGAAGGTCCCTTTGGATACTGTAGAAGCCAAGGGCTAGCGAGGTGTGTGTCGTGCCGTGCGAGGGGTCCAAAGGAGGCTTCAGTACGGATCCTGCAAGGAGTGAAGTGTCAGAGGCCTCGGGTGAGTTCCTGAGGCAAAGACTCCGATGGTCAAGTTAGTACGCACACAAGGTGAGCTTGAGGTTTGGAACCAAAGGGTCCAGACAAGGTCTCAAATAGTGCTTAAGTTCACCAGAGAGAGGCAATGCTTAGAGATTGCCCAATTTTTGAATCCTTTACCTTGTGGGGGGTGTTTTGTATTTATAGCTGGAGCTGTCTGGGAGTAGTTAGCCTCGGATGGTCCAGATGCGAGCCGTACGAGGGCCTGGCGAGATCTTCTGCCAAGGCCATGTGATGCCTTGGTACTGAGTCCATCCGGTCTGTGGCTGGCGCCCTCTGATCCGACATGCATCAGCCCCGTACAGGCCAGCCAAATGCGCCTACATCAATACCCTTTAACGCATTTATATTGCTGTCTATGAGTGAGTAGATTGGTTAGTAAAGGTTCTTTGATTGGCATGATTAATTCCTCAATCTGCATATTCTTAAACAATTCTAAAGACAGTTAAGATTAATATCATAGATTTGATTTCCTCTTAATATATGTTACCCATCTAATAGTCATTTTATTTTGCCAATATAATCATGGTCAAATTATTTTCTTTCTTGGTTCTAGCACAACAAAGGGGTAAAAGGTTTACCTCTTTCCTTCTATCACTATTAAACTCAGCTGAATGTGATTGGCTATGTGATAAAAAAACCAGGTATGTTGTTGTTTGACAATTTTCACTTTCCTAAATCGAGAATTACATTTTAAGACCATTAGATGTTTTCTGGGCGTATTCCTTAATGTTCATTCATGAAAGGGGGTAATTGTGATCTCAGATTAAGGTTTGAGTTCCTTAGTGTAATGAAGAGTTCTTTGGCACGTTCTGTTGTTGTGGCTTATCTTCGTTGAGTTTAATTACTTCTTATTATACGGACTTTCTTTGTTTTGTTCTATTTCATTATGAATCTTAGGCCACTTGATGATCACACCTTTAGTTATATGTTTCGTCACCTTACTTATCTTGAATAATTTTTGTAGTGTACAATCTCTTTTGGATATTATTAGAAACTCGTCTTTGTCAAATGGTTCATCTCTATGCATTTACTTCAATTTTGTTGCTTTAGGTAGACACCTTTTTTTAATTTGCTTACGTTAGACAAGGGAGAAGGGTGTTTAACCCTTTCCCTCTCCCATCCGAGTCTCACCTAGACAGGTTTCTAGGTTAAGTTGATACTGTTGATCTGTTCTATGTTTCTTTTAATATATATACTAGTTTCATGAGATATGATTTTAACTTATATTGTTGCATGGACGTGGTCTATGCGTTTCTTATCCATTCTCCCTTTCCTTCTATGGTTGTTTTCATCAAAAGAGCCATCAGTAGCACAACCCTTTGTTATTACAATAAACACCCATTGGAAAGTTTAATTATTAGATTGACCCAGCCAACCTTATGAACACTTATCATTCTTGACGACCACGTCATGCCATCATGGGCATTGACAAACCAATGCGGCCTGCATGATCATCGAATAAGTAATTAGTTACTTAAGACCTGATCCAAATGGGATTAGGCCCCTCTTACATATTCCTTTTGGGTAGACTACTTACTAGCAATGATTCTTGGCATGCACTTGAACAGGTGTGCCTACAAGGTTCAAAACGGAAGGCCTTTGATAATCTGATGTAAGTAGCAAACTGTGTATTTGTCCCCAGCCAATAACAAACATATCGTGTACCAAGAGAACGTGATCCCATGTGAACACGAGGATTTTGGTCATTTTGACTGAATCATAAACCTGGGCATGTAGGGTATTAGATTGCATATGGATTAGGAACTCCTTTTAATTGATTTGTATGAGGCTTCTAAATTTTGGGGTAGTGAATTAAAATAGCAAATTGAAGCTAGAAAAAAGAATAAGTCCAAGTTCAGGACTCCGCTTTCATGTGGAAAAGACCTATTCAAAATACACTGTAAACCTGTATAGACCTATTTAATAGTTTAACGTCTGTTTCTTGTTCTGTCATACTATATAATAGTTTATCCCCTTTTCCTTAAATAATGGTTTATTGCCTATGATTAACCGCTGATTTATTAATTCCCATCAAAATTAAGTGGCCAAATATTCAGTTTTCTCTTTATGTTCACTGACTGTCATTATTAATAATTGCTAGGATTACTCACATTTAGGCCTTCACCCCGGGTCATTGAATAATGTCCATTATTATCATTGATTTGTACGTAGTATTTTCTATATTTTGATGAACACATGATTCATTGCAAAAATTACCGGTTTACATTTTAGCTTTTCTTATGCTTTTTGCAATTCTCATCTTTTACTTAAATGCGTAGGGTCGGTTCTTGGTGTCCACCCAAAAAACAACCCATAATTTGAAAACATGCTTTGACACGGTGTCTGTTTTCACTTTTTCTTCTACCAAAACCATTCCCAAACACACTATTTTAGCATGGTGTCTCTATTACATAGTTATTTTCAAAACATGCTTTCAAAACCCCTTCCTAGAATATATTATTATTTGGTTTAAAAAAAAGAAAAAAAAGAAAAATTATGTTAGATCACTGCTTATGAAGAACATGTTTTCAAATGGATTTTAAATAAGTGTTTATTCATTCACTGCATGGATTTTAAAATGAATTTTTAAAATGGATTTCACCCTATTCATCGCATTACCTGCAACTCCCTAACACACTTCTTGCAGCATCACACACATATTCCCCGGCAACCCTAGGCACACTCATATCACCTGGCAACCCCAGGTTTGCACTCATATTCCCTAGTAACCCCAGGCGTACTCATATCACCTGAAAACCCCAGGAAGGCCCTAGCAACCTCAGGCGTGCTTATATTCCCTGTTAACCCTAGGAAGAACCTGGCAACCCCAGGAAGGCCCTAGCAACCCCAGGCATGCTTATATTCCCTGTCAACCCTAGGAAGAACCTAGCAACCCCAGGCTTGCACTCATACTCCCTAGCAATATAGGAAGGCCCTGACAACCCCAGGTGTGCTCATATTCCTTGGCAACCCTAGACACGCTCACATATTCCCTGAAACCCTAGGCATGCTCACATATTCCCTGGAAACCCCAAGCGCTCATATTCCCTAGCAACCACAGGCACACAAGTGTGCTCACATATTCCCTGGCAACCCAGGTGCGCTCACATATTCCTTGGCAACCCCAGGCGTGCTTACATATTCCCTTGCATCCCTAGGCCCACTCACATATTCCCTAGCAACTTCAGGAAGGCCCTAACAACCCCAAGCATGCTCACATATTCCCTAGCAACTTCAGGAAGGCCCTGGCAACCCTAGGCACACTCACACATTCCCTAGAAGCCCCAGGGAGGCTTTGACGACATCAGGTATGATCTTTCTCTAATCTACAAATGCAAATGCCATAACTGCTTGTAAATGCAATTATCTAAGGAATAACAAACTTAAGCCATCCCACACATAGACAATAATACTTTGCTAATAGTAACGTTCTCTCCAATTATTGATATCTTGCTTTCTCAAGAGAGCTCAAGCAATATTCCCATGTGGTAACCAAAACTTTACCACAATGGCAACAAAGGCCTGAAGCTTATGATGCAGGAGACTAGTACGACAACACCTTAACTTATGATAATTATCTCAATTATGACTAGACCCTAACTAAGTCCTAGCAGTATAATGATGAACCTACAATTTATCTATAACTTTTGAGGACTTTAGCATGGATTTTTATGCCGGTTTTATTAATTTTTGCCTTAAATTAGCTTAATGCTAAGAATAAATTTCAGGGGTAATTAATCCAAGAAAATGAAGGAAAAAGGCAAGAAAAGAAGGTTCAAAAAGACCAAATCCAGCCCAGCCCAGTTGTGGAAGCAAGAGAGAGCACTTTGGCCCAAGAAGAGCAAGTGGATTCCTTGAGAAAACCCAAGAAAAGAAAGCATAGCTAAGAGTAGAATTCGGCCCAGCAAGGAAGGCACATTCTCAGCCCAAAAGAGCAGCTCAATGTATAGCTATCATGTGCTAAGAGAGAGCCTAAGTGCATCCCAAATAGCAGCCCTTAGGAAGCTTTCAAGAGAGTTCTAGAAAGCTCAAGAAAGGGGTATAATACACCCCATTCTAGAGAAGAAGGTTAGGCGCAAGGAAGAAGAAGAAGAAGGGCTGAAGGAAGTTCAAGACAAGCAAGCTAGAAGAGAAGGTGAGTTCGAAATTGGGGGTTTGTGATTCAAAGATCATTTGTAATAACTCAATTGTAGTTTCATTCTCCTTTAATTTGAATTCTATTTCTTTGTTATATTTTCTTTCTTCTTTCTCCTCCTTCCATTCTTCCTTGATGTATTTCAGCTTGTAAAATTTCAGTTCAGCAATCTAATTCTTTTTTATTCATTCGAATGGTCATAAATTGTTCTTGGAGTTTCTTGAATAAGGGTGTTTTTGTAGATTAATTTGGCCAACTAACTTTCAAAACTCAGATCTGAATTCTCAGATCTGAGATTGCAAGATCTGAATTGCTTGAAAGAGAATTCAGATCTGCAATTTTCAGATTGGCCGAATGGATCTAAAGCTTGGAATTCCTAGAGTGCTTGAGAGAGACTCTAGGAATTCAGATCTACTATTCAAGAACTGAATTGGATGCAAGATTAGAGATAACTTGCACAATTCAGTTGGTGATCAATTCAGTTTTGAATTGATGCCTTAGAAGTGTTTGAAGAAATGCATGCATGGGGATTAGATTCTTGTTAGAGATAGAAGAATTGTCACTCATGCATAGGATGAACATATGCTTGAGAGAGGCTGTTCATGACCTTGGGGTTTCACCAAACCAAGGCTCAATTATGATTTATTTGAATGATCCAAATTAATAGATTGCTGAATTCTGAGATTGAAATTTACTACTTACTCTTCTAACCTGATTTGAAGGCAATTAGACCAATGATTTAGATAGATTTTAATTTAGGATTTTTAGCTTTCATTAAATTTTGATTTATTTGTTAATCAGATAAGAAGTACTCAATTTAGTATTGATACTTGTTTCCTAAATCCTCGTAGGAATGATACTTCACTCACTACTTTATTACTTGAACGGCTAGTGCACTTGCTAGTGTCACAATGAGCCACACATCAAGTTTTTGGCGCCGTTGCTGGGGATTTAGGGAAGCAATATTAGGAAACATTGGGCATTCTTAATCTGGTCTCAGTCATCATTGCATTCATAGAAGGTTTTAATTGCTTCATTTTACATTTTAGCCTTGAATGCAACAGCTGTACTGATTTAATTATGTTTTTTCTTTCTTTAGTAGATTACTTCATTTCCTTGTTTCAGTTTCATTTTAATAAAGATAGATTTCATTTCCTTTCAATCTTGGTGTTGTTACATTCAAAAAGAAAAAAAAAGAAGAAAAATTCATAACAACATAAGTTTTGCAGATCTGAGTTGCATGCGGCACTCAGATCAGCAAAACTCAGAACTGCAGCACTCTGCCGAAAAGACTTAGTTAGTTTGTGTTTCATCCTTTTATTTTTTTTCATTACAAAAAGAAAAAAAAAATGAAGTGAAAAGGAGAAAAAAAAAAGAGATCATATGAACAATAAGAGGGGCAATTGAGAATTCAAATCAGCACTCAGATCTGAGTTCAGATTTGAATTCTGCTACAGCAGACCTGCAACAGTTCAGATCTGAATTCCTCTTAACACAGATCTGAACTGATGCAAATTTGCGGTGAATTGGGTGTCATAACCACCCCAATTTCCCCTAGGACACTTCTGCTACTCCTCAAAGGCAATTTGGTAGTAATGACTGAAGGTAAGGCAATTGAGAATTCAGATCCAAACTCAGACTTGAGTTCAGATCTGAATTCTATTGTTACAGATCTGCTTAGTTCAGATCTGAATTCCTCTGATACATCCACCCTATGATACATCCAACCTGCCTCAAGGGTGAATGGATAGCAAAGAATGAGTGTAATTCAAATCTGAAATGCAGTTGATATGGATAGCAAAGAACTGATTTTTAAATCTGCATCTTAGAATTCAGGTTTGAATGCAGAAGCTTTCATTACTGATGAAGCTGGTCTTCTTTCCTAATGCTGAACTGCTTCATCTTTGGTTCCTGTTTTAGTTTAGGTAGTTTAGTTGATTGCTGGTTTTGTTTATCAAAAATTTCATTACTGATTTCTTTAACTATTAGCTGATCTCAGTTCTGTACAAATCTACATATAATATTCTTCATTATTGATATTACTACTCTATTTTTTTCTATTGCTGATTTGTTTGGTTTTGATTACTGTTTTAGTGCTGCTAGTTTAGCTGATTTTTGGTTCTATATAGCTCATAAAATTATGGGAGTTTAGATCTATACACAGTAGATTTCAGTACTGAAATCAAAAATCAGATCTGAGCAAACCGAAAAAAAAAAGAGATTTTGTTCAATAGTATAGTTGCATTACTGCTTTGTGTTTTACTTCATCTCAAAAGAAAGAAAAAAAACCAAATCCCAGCAGCCACACCATGGTAAATACAGGTCTGATTTCATATCTTTTTACTACTGATTGATTTCGGTTTTGTGTAGATCTGTATACAGCATGTTTCATTGCTGATATCAGTGGGTTATCCTGCTGATTTGCTCAGTTTTAGTATGGCTACTCTAGCTGGTGTTTGGTGATGCATAGATCATCAAAACAGTGGGCTCAGATCTGATATTTAGTAGCCTTCCAATATGGAAATCAGACCTGAGCACAACTGTACTGTTATCAGTAGCTGTTGTTATATTTATTGCTATTCCCAGTGGCTTCTGAGATTTCAGAGCTAATCTCAATTTTGTGTAGAACTGATGTCTGAAATTGCTATCTCACAATCCTTTGTACACTGCTTTCATTTTTGTGTATTGACCTTCAGTAGCACAGAATAGCCTTTTAATATGAAGATCAGACCTGAACACAATCATTGCTGATCCGCATTTGGCTGTCCTCAGTAGCTGCTAAGATTTCAGATCTGATTTCAGAACTGTATATTACTGTTCTCAGTAGCTATTGAGATTTCAACTCTCAGCAGTTCAGATCTATTTCAGTAATATAAAGAAAAGGAATTTGTAAACTGTTGTTCTACTCAGAGATTACTGAATTCAGACCTGTTTGTAAATTGCTACTGAATTCTATATATTGAATAAGAAAAAAATCTTATTCAATATACAGATGTTGATCTGCTTTTAGTTAGCTGCATTTATTTATTTTAGGATGTAGGTTTGTATATTCCAATACTTCACTATACATTTTCAGTTGTAATAAGGTTAGTTATTTTGTGAATATTGGCTTGTTTATTGCCTTGACTTTCACGGTTTCTGACAAGCAGAGTCGAGCTGGAGGAAATTCTCTATGACCCGGAGATTGAAAGAACTCTCCGTGTCTGACTAAGAGCAGCCAAGCAAGTCCAGCAAGAAGCTCAAGAAGCTCAAGAGGCTCAAGAAATGGCTGAGCAGAGGACTATGATGGACTATGCCAAACCCACTCTCACTGGAGCTGCCTCCAGTATTATCAGGCCCAATATTGCTGCTAACAACTTTGAGATCAAACCTGCCATCATACAAATGATTCAAAACATGGTGCAATTATGTGGATTGGCCCACAAAGATCCCAATGCACACATTTCTAACTTTTTAGAAATTTGTGACACCTTCAAACACAATGGGGTAAGTGATGATGCCATTAGGTTGAGGTTATTCCCATTTTCTTTGAAGGATAAAGCCATGGCTAAATTCATTACCGGCAGGATCAATAGCTATGTCGGATGAAATGGCCAGCCTTTTTCTCTCTAAATATTTTCCCCCTTCTAAAACTGCTAAAGTGAGGAATGACATCACTACTTTTTTTCAGCAAGAGGGGGAATCTTTATACGAGTCATGGGAACGATACAAGGAGCTGTTAAGGAGAGTTCCTCACCATGGCCTCCCCATTTGGCTGCAAGTGCAGACTCTATAATGGTCTTACTGACTCAAATAAGACCATATTAGATGCTGCAGTCGAAGGGTCCATAAATAATAAAACTCCTGAGGTTGCCCATGCACTTATTGAGGAAATGGCAGCCAACAACTATCAATAGCATTCTGAAAGAACTCAAACTAGGAAGCAGCATGGCTTGCATAATGTTGATACTTATATGGCACTATCTACACAAATAGGAGCACTGAGTAAGAAAATAGATGAAATGCAGATAGCTGCCATGCATGTGCAGCCTCTTAATTGTGAATTGTGTAGGGGAGGCCACATCAGTACTGACTGCCAAGTTGGCAATCAGTTCAGGCCATCTACTGAACAAGTTGACTATGTCAGCAATTCGTCAAGACAGCAGGGTTATCAGGGTCACCATACCTTTCATCCAGGATGGAGGAGATATTCAAACCAGTCCTGGCCAAATCAGCATACTTCCAAGCCGTTCCACCAGACTTATCATCATCCTGAACCAAAGTCCAATTTGGAGGAACTAATGACAAAATTTATAGCAGGTGCAGAAACCAGGTTCTAGAACTAGGAAGCCTCAATCAAAAACCTGGAAAACCAAGTGGGGCAATTGGCACAATTAATCTCTTCTAGACTACTGGGAACTCTTCCAAGCAACACTGAAGTGAATCCATGAGAGCAGGTGCAAGCTATTACCTTAAGGAATGGAAAAGAGTTGCCCGAGGTAGAAAAGAAGAATTGGGCTGAACCCAAGGCAGAAACAAGCCTTGGGACAGGACAACAGAAGACGGAACAACCAGAAGCACAACAAGGGATGCACCAGCAGCCACAAGTTCCATTCCCTAACAGGCTGAAGCAACAAAAATTGGAAAAGGAATTTGGTAAGTTTCTTGAATTATTTAAAAGTTTACATATTAATATTCCTTTTGCTGATGCTTTAGCCCAGATGCCACACTATGCAAGGTTTTTGAAGGAATTATTGGCAAACAAAAGGAAACTGGGAGATGTGGCTACAATTGCTTTAAATGAGGAATATTCTGCTATCCTTCTGAACAAGCTGCCTCAGAAACTCAAAGATCTAGGGAGTTTCACTATTCCTTGTACCATTGGCAGTTTAAAAATTGAAAAAGCTTTATGTGACCTGGGAGCTAGCATCAATTTAATGCCATATTCTATCTTCAAGAAATTGGGGTTGAATGAACCCCAATCCACTAGAGTGGCATTACAATTGGCTGATAGATCCATTAGACATCCTAGGGGGATCATAGAAGATGTGTTAGTTAAAGTTGACAAATTCATTTTCCCAGTTGATTTCATTGTGTTAGACATGCAAGAAGATGTGGAGGTCCCGCTTATCCTAGGGAGACCTTTCCTGGCTACCGGGAAAGCAATGATGGATGTCCAACAAGGACAACTCAGCTTTAGGATACAAGATGAGGAGATAATTTTTAAAATGTCTGATGCTATGAAACATGCACCCTCTAGTGATGATTCTTATTTTATGATTGATGCCATTGAATTGACAATTGATGAATGCTTCCAGGTAAGTAGAATAACTGATCCTCTCGAACTCTGCCTCTAGCAGGGAGAACTTGAAGAAGGAGAAAATGAAGAAATAAACCTCATGATAGCATACCTGAATGATAAGCCTCAATTCAAGGGAAAAGGGGTTTCTTAAATTAGAGAACTTAGGCAAATTGCCTGGACCATCAGGTGCTTACTAGATGCAAAGAAACACATATTGTGTTGAATTGGGAGAAATGTCATTTTATGGTGCAAGAAGGCATAGTGCTTGGACACAAGATCTCTCAAAGAGGTATAGAAGTCGATAAGGCCAAAGTGGAGGCAATTGAAAAACTGCCACCCCCAACATCTGTTCGTTCTTTGAGAAGTTTCTTAGGACATGTTGGATTCTATAGGAGGTTTATTAAGGATTTCTCAAAAATTGCCAAACCATTATCTACCTTGCTTCAAAAAGAAGTGACTTTTGAATTTTCAACTGAATGGCTTCATGCTTTCAACATCTTGAAAGACAAATTGATCCATGCACCTATCATGGTAGCACCAGATTGGACCCTCCCATTTGAATTAATGTGTGATTCGAGTGATTCTGATATAGGAACTATTTTAGGACAAAGAATGAATAAACATTTTCAGCCAATTTACTATGCTAGAAGAACCTTGATTGGACCCCAACTCAATTACACCACCACAGAAAAGGAGCTACTAGCAGTAATATTTGCACTTGACAAGTTTCATTCATATCTGATATTATCCAAGGTTGTTGTCTACACAGATCACTCGGCATTAAGGCACTTGCTTACCAAGAAAAACTCAAAACCAAGACTGATCAGGTGGATCCTTTTAATCCAAGAGTTTGACATTGAGATTAACCAACAACATTCGAGAAGAATTTTTGGATGAGCAGCTATACTCAATACAGAAATACTCATATCCTTGGTATGCTGATTTTGCTAATTATCTAGCTGCACAAGTCCTTCCTCCTAACCTTTCATGTCAACAGAAAAAGAAATTCCTTTCTGATGTAAAATACTATCTGTGGGAGCAACCCTTTTTGTATAAATTGTGTGTAGATCAGATCATAAGGAGATGTGTCCTTGAGGAGGAGATGGAGTCGGTACTCCAATTCTGCCATGATAAAGAAGCATGAGGTCATTTTGGAGCTAGTCGCACTGCAACCAAGGTTTTGCAATCAGGTTTTTTTGGCCCACACTTTTCAAAGATGCCCATAGGTATGTGTCCACATGTGACAAATGCCAAAGATTGGGAAACATTTCCTGATGGAATGAAATGCCCCTTTCCAATATTTTGATATGTGAAATCTTTGATGTTTGGGGTATAGATTTCATGGGACCTTTCCCAAATTCTTTTGGGAATAAGTACATCCTCGTTGCAGTTGACTATGTATCAAATGGGTAGAAGCCATGGCTTTACCCACAAATGACTCAAGAAGGGTGGTACACTTCCTAAAGAAGCTATTCTCCCGATTTGGCACTCCGCGAGCTATAATTAGTGATAGGGGAACTCACTTCTGCAATAGCCAATTTGAGAGGTTAATGCAGAAATATGGAATGACACATAAATTAGCTACCCCTTATCACCCTCAAACTAGTGGCCAAGTGGAGTTGGCTAATAGGGAGCTCAAAAGAATTCTGGAAAAGACCGTAGCATCTACCAGAAAGGATTGGTCCATCAAATTAGATGATGCATTATGGGCATACAGAACTGCATTTAAGACACCCATTGGCATGTCCCCCTACAGATTGGTCTTTGGTAAAGCATGCCATTTACTAGTTGAATTAGAACACAAGGCCTATTGGACTCTTAAATTCTTAAATTTTGACATTCAGGCCACAGGGGCTAAAAGGTGGTTGCAATTGAATGAATTGGATGAATTTAGACTTGCCGCCTATGAGAATGCCAAAGTTTATAAAGAAAGAATAAAAAACTGGCATGATAAGAACTTGCTGAGATGGAACATTTATGTAGGCCAACATGTATTGTTATATAATTCCCGTCCCCACTTATATCCAGGTAAGCTGAGATCCAGGTGGTCTGGACCCTTTACCATTTCACAGGTTTTTCCCCATGGGGCTATAGAACTCACCCACCCAGTTCAGGGCACATTTAAAGTAAATGGTTAGCACCTGAAACCATATTTAATGGGCGGTACTGTACCACCTCCATTCACTGTTTATCTTGATAACCAATAATCTTTTATGCTTGCTCATGAACAAGTTAATGCATCTTTTTGTCATTTATCTTTTTAGAATATTAGTTAGTAAAATAAAGTTCTTTTTCTCAAAATTCCAATTCTTTAAAGACTCAGTTCATCCATTTCTTTTCTTTAGTTTGCTCTAGCAAGTGTGATTCCCTAACACTACGAACATTGAGGACAATGTTCATCTTAAGTGTGGGGGAGTGAGCCCGAGGCTAGGGTATGGGGGCTGAAACCATGCACCTCATTCACCCCAACACACATATGCAGGCAATGACATAACAAAAAAAAAAGACTGGAACTCCTCAAGTTCATTACTATCTATTTGATGATTTTTAAGAAGGAATTCAATAAGTTGAGGGAGACTATTGTACTTGTTAAGTTTTTATTCTTGTGAATGACCCAATTTGATATATGCATGAGAAAAGGGGAGCTGAATATGTCTTTCAGCATGACTAGCCCTAACTATCTTCATGTGTATGGAAGCCCTTGATTTCATGGTTAATGATCAAGAGAGCTAGTGCACATCTGAAGTGCTGATTCTTGAGGTTCAATAATTGCAAAGAAGGACAAAAGCCCAAATTGACTCCGCTATTTTGAGCTGAATAGTAAAACTAGCAGCTCAGAACATGAGTCCTATTTACCTACCTCAAGTGACCAATGTGAGATGGAGCATAAGATGCACTCACACCAAAAAAAAAGTAAAAAAGAGAGAAAAGTGTGTGAGATGGAGCATAAAATGCACTCACATTGGAAAAAAGAAGAAGAAAAGGGTGAGATAGAGCATAAAATACACTCACCCTTAGAAATAAATAATTGTGGTGACAACTGAGGTTCAAAAGGGCACTCTAAAGTTGAAACTCTCATTAAGATTTAGTTACAGATGTGAAACGTAGTGAAATTTGATTATTAACTTTGACAATTAAGGAGATGATTTATATATGAATTAGGAGTGAAGGCTAGACTATGATGAAATTCATATTCTCCTTTCCTTGGATTTTATACTTGTGTTAAATGGTAATTTACAAGAATAAGAGCTGAGCACTTACAAAAGTTTCTCGATTACTCAATGCATTTCTATCTTAAAAAGTTCACCAGGTAATGGTAAGAACAAAAGGGAGGGAATGTTCAGTTTATGGCTGATATCTTTGCTTGAGGACAAGAAAAAGCTTAAGTGTGGGGGTATTTGATGAACCTACAATTTATCTATAAATTTTGAGGACTTTAGCATGGATTTTTATGCCGATTTTATTAATTTTTGCCTTAATTTAGCTTAATGCTAAGAATAAATTTTAGGGGTAATTAATCCAAGAAAATGAAGGAAAAAGGCAAGAAAAGAAGGTTCAAAAAGACCAAATCCAGCCTAGCCCAGTTGTGAAAGCAAGAGAGAGCACTCCGGCCCAAGAAGAGCAAGTGGATTCCTTGAGAAAACCCAAGAAAAGAAAGCCTAGCTAAGAGTAGAATTCGGCCCAGCAAGGAAGGCACATTCTCAGCCCAAAAGAGCAGCTCAATGTATAGCTATCATGTGCTAAGAGAGAGCCTAAGTGCAGCCCGAATAGCAGCCCTTAGGAAGCTTTCAAGAGAGCTCTAGAAAGCTCAAGAAAGGGGTGTAATGCACCCCATTCTAGAGGCTTCAAGAAGGGGCAAGAGCCCCCTTGAAAAACTATATAAGGAGGCCTCTAGGGGGGGGGGGGAGAGGTGTTCAATTGTTTGAGAGGAAGGCTCTCCCACTCTT
The DNA here is from genome assembly GCF_056320005.1 of Nelumbo lutea. Taxonomy (NCBI): domain Eukaryota; kingdom Viridiplantae; phylum Streptophyta; class Magnoliopsida; order Proteales; family Nelumbonaceae; genus Nelumbo; species Nelumbo lutea. The sequence goes on along the minus strand of NC_142688.1, from coordinate 64,395,415 downwards.
AGAGGTTCAGCCACCTTGAGAGAAGAGAAGAGAAGAAGGTTAGGCGCAAGGAAGAAGAAGAAGAAGGGCTGAAGGAAGTTCAAGACAAGCAAGTTAGAAGAGAAGGTTAGTTCGAAATTGGGGGTTTGTGATTCAAAGATCATTTGTAATAACTCAATTGTAGTTTCATTCTCCTTTAATTTGAATTCTGCTTCTTTGTTATATTTTCTTTCTTCTTTCTCCTCCTTCCATTCTTCCTTGATGTATTTCAGCTTGTAAAATTTCAGTTCAGCAATCTAATTCTTTTTTATTCATTCGAATGGTCATGAATTGTACTTGGAGTTTCTTGAATAAGGGTATTTTTGTAGATTAATTCGGCCAACTAACCTTCAAAACTCATATCTGAATTCTCAGATCTGAGATTGCAAGATCTGAATTGCTTGAAAGAGAATTCAGATCTGCAATTTTCAGATTGACCGAATGGATCTAAAACTTGAAATTCCTAGAGTGCTTGAGAGAGACTCTAGGAATTCAGATCTACTATTCAAGAACTGAATTGGATGCAAGATTAGAGATAACTTGCACAATTCAGTTGGTGATCAATTCAGTTTTGAATTGATGCATTAGAAGTGTTTGAAGAAATGCATGCATGGGGATTAGATTCTTGTTAGAGATAGAAGAATTGTCACTCATGCATAGGATGAACATGTGCTTGAGAGAGGCTGTTCATGACCTTGGGGTTTCACCAAACCAAGGCTCAATTATGATTTATTCGAATGATCCAAATTGATAGATTGCTGAATTCTGATATTGAAATTTACTGCTTACTCTTCTAACCTGATTTGAAGGCAATTGGACCAATGATTTAGATAGATTTTAATTTAGGATTTTTAGCTTTCATTAAATTTTGATTTATTTGTTAATCAAATAAGAAGTACTCAATTTAGTATTGATAATTGTTTACTAAATCCTCATGGGAACGATATTTCACTCACTACTTTATTACTTGAACGGCTAGTGCACTTGCTAGTGTCACAATGAGCCACACATCATATAACAAGAAGGGCCCTTTTTTCCTATGGTGGGAAGATATCTACCCTGCACATGTGTAAAATGCTGCATCTACCTATACAAGGGCTTAATCTCCCTAATTATTTATATTATGATTACTAAAATACCCTTTCACATTGGACATTATTTTGGGAATTGATACAACACTCGGTTCCTTCCTCTTGCGATCTGCAATTAAAGTCTGAATTGTACATATGTCAATACACATTCACGTTTACCATCCAATCATAGTGGTACTTGATTGCAATAAAAGTTTGCAAAACACCCAACTTTAAATAACTAAATTTTATTTTGTTGGTTGCATTGAATTTCCAAACTAAGGAGTATGCACGATTTGTTTCGTCGGCATGAAGAGTTGCGATAATGTTTTCCTTCAAAGCTTTGATCCTCTCATTTCTGAGTGAACATGGGATCACTATAAACGTGAACACCATACCTTATGAAATCACAAAATTCCCTTAAAATTCAAAATCTTTTTATTTGCAATTAAATTTCATTAGATATCGATGCCTTTTCATGACTGATGACACCTAAGTCCCAAAATAACATTCAAATCTTATCCGAGCATGGACGAAGTTACTTGGGGATGCACTGAACTGCAATCAAATATGTCGACACTCAGCTTTCCGAAGTATTACAAACATCAGTTTTCCTTTTTGTGGTGATATTTACCTCTCATATGCGACGATGTCTATTCTCTCTCAAATACAATGTCAATTAAACCTAAGTTGCGATGTAATTTGACTTTTGCATATGCGATGACATGCAGCGTTCCCAAATGCGATAACATACCCCATATCACTACACGATCCTTGATGTTATCACAAGAATATCAATATGTTGCTCAAATCACCCATCATTTGACTTTAGCTTGCCTTCTAATAAAGCAAAAGGGGGACTCTACTTGAAAAACACCCATACAACACCCTCCCACTTACACAGGGGGGACGACAATGGTCACACACTCAACAAACCTCACTTAAGTGTTTCTCGATAGAAGACATTCTATCAAGCTACAGGGGGCTGAACATTAAAATAGCCAACTAATTCATTTCTCTTATTTCTTGGTACAATGACTTCTATCAAGAAATAGGGGGCTAAAGTACAAAAAGTATTGATCTATACCTTACAAAACGCTCCTATGATTTTACTACTAACATCTTCAAAAACTCTGATGACCTAGAAATCAAGTACGAGTCAATACGACACCCAGTCAGAAAGACAGGGGGCTGAATCACAGAATGAAAACTCTCGATTCCCATCCAAGAACATTACTAAGTTGAATACCACAATGCTTATTGACAAGTTTCATGGGGGCTATCAAACATACCCAACTAAAATTTTCCATATGCAAAGTCCGTAGAGCATCTCACCAAGAATATGAATGATAACTAGACCTAAAGCAAAAAGATCAAGATGCCACAAACATCTACAATTCTGTTATTCATCACCCCATCGTGAAACTCCAAAGCAAACACGAAGATAAAATGCTTATCAGTTAGTTCTCACTTACCGGTAAGCAGGGGTAATTCTGTAGTTTGATGCCTTAAGGGCATCATTTCAGGGGTATTTTAGGCCTTAGAACAGTCAAAATGTCCCCTTTTCCTAGTTAAATTCAATATTGTGACCTCTGAGGGTCTCTGTGCAAATCATGGGGAAAATTGGGGAAGTATCAAGGCTGAAGTGCAGTTTTTGGGAGCTGGTGTGAATTCCAGCTGAGAGAGGGGGTGTTTTTGTGAAAATTTGAGCACAGGAGGGTGCCTCCAATCTACTAAACTCAGAATGGCGCCCCTCCTACTATATTAGCATACTCCCCTCTCCCTAGCAAACCCTAGGGTGCCTCTCCACTCATTCTTTTCATTTCTACCAAACCCTAGCCACCCCTAACTGCTAAATCCTCACCTTCCATCCCTTCTTCCTAACATCTAATCTCCACCCTCCACTCTAGGGCACCCTCTTTGGAGTGCATTCTAACCCTAGGGTGCTACCTAACTTCTAATCCTCACCATTCAGCCTTTAGCCACTAGATATCAGCCCTCTATTTCACTCTATCTCAACCATTTACCCTAAGGCACCACTCACTCCTTTTAATCTCCATCTTTCAGCCCTAGGCGCCTAAATCTCCACCATCCAATTCTGGGCACCCTCTCCTTCTCTTCTCAGCCTTAGGATCACCTTAGAACAATCCTAACCCTCCATTCTAAACCCTTGGGTGCCCATATATATTTCTGCTAAAACCCAGTTGTCGCCCCCCTCTTTCTCTCTAATCCCAGTTTTATCTACCCTTCTCTATAGAAAGGACCCAAGGGGTCCTGAGAAGGGGGTGGATTCTGCCCCCAGGTAAGATAGAAGGCTATTCTTGAGAAGTTCAAGGGTAGAAAAAGAGGAAAACGCCCAAGCAAGATGAGGGGTTCCTACTTTTAGTTCGCTTAGCCACTACTACCACCTCTGGATTCAGATCCCTACCAATTTTCCATTAGTTTTAGATTTACTTTCCATTCCTTAATTTCCAGTCCCTATTTTTATTTCTGCAATTTACTTTTATCTAGCTCAATTTTTGTCTTCCTTTCTATAGATCTGAAATTCAGTCAGGTAAGACAAAAGGCTTAGCTCCAAGAGTTCGAGGGTCAAAGGATACATTCGGAGACTACTACCTCTAAACGAGTTGCACAATTTCTATTTAGTTTATTTATTTATTTATTTTTTCATTTATTTATCTTTTTGCAAGTTTCACTTTCAACGTTGTTAGAATTTTATTTTAAAGCATTCTAGTTTAATTAATTAAATTTTGTGTTTCTGTAATCTCCAATCGTGTTAGTTTGTCCAGATTGAAGTACATAATGATTTTTTCCTTGCTTCCCCTGTGGATACAACCCCTTTCTCATCACTAACTCTGTTTCATAGTTGTTTTGAAAATCGGTAAATTTATAAATATTGAAAGTGATGTTTCGAAAGGACACGCTTCCGGAGACACCAAGTTTTTGGCGTCATTGCTGGGGAAGCAACGGAGAAAATTTCTTATTTGCTTCTTCTGGTCTATTACATTATTTTTTTTTTATTTTTGTTTAATTACTTGATCTATGATCTCATTTTAATTCTTGTTTCTCTTTGATTTTGCAGGACATAATAGCAAAAGGCGGGGTACCGGAGCATTGTCAGACTGCCGAAGAAAAGAGAATAGAAGAAAAATTGGATTGCGTTTCAGGTGTAGTCATCCTGATTTTGTCTTGTTATTTTTTATTTTTATTTTGGAGCACCCTTTTTTGGTAAAATAGTAAGTTTCGAATTCTTAGTTAATTAATTTTTTCTTTCTTTTTTCTAGATCCGGTTTATTTTTTAGTACTATTTCTTTTTCATTTTGTTCTTAGATCTATCTTTTTCTTTTAATTTCTTAAGCAAATTTCTGTTTAGGATTATTAGGTTCTATTTTTTTATTTATTTTAATATTAGAAACTCACTTCATTTATTTTATTTTATTTTCTTTTATTGCCGCATATTCTATTTTTTTTATTAATTTCTGTTTAATCCTTTGAGTAGCAATTTTTCTTGTTAGAATATTTTTTTGTGGTTGTTAATTTTTTTAAGCATAATTAATCCTTTTATTTTCAGTTTGCTGTAATTATTTGTTGCTTTATTCAGTTTCCCTTCAATTAGTTATTTAATTGAATAATTAATTGTTAATAGGAAATTATTCAAATTTTTGAATTTGAGTTTAAATTTCAAATTTGAATTCAAATTTAAATTTCAAATTTCGAATTTCAAAAAAATAATAATAAGAATAAAAATAAAATTAATAAAAAAAATAATAACAAAATTTAATTAATATCTTAAATTTTTTGGATTTGCATTCCAACATTTAGGGTTTGATATTCTAGAGCATGCATCTTATAGGATTATTTAATTGTTGAAATTATTTTGCTGGTTGTGAATGTGTTAGGTTTTCTTTTTTTATTATTTTAATTGTTCCTTTTGTTGAATTAGTTTTATTTTATTATTTTATGTTAAACTGCTGAATTGCATATTAGAAAGAATTGTCCATGCATTGTAATTAGTTGCATTTATTTTGTTTATTGTTTTTTTTCATTAATCCATTTAAGGAATTCAACTTAAATAAGATAAGGTGGCAATTTCATCACCCTTCCTTGGCCCAAAAATCATCACCCGTCATGTGCGGTTCACCCTAAACCCTAATTTAAAATTTGGATAGCAAGATTTACACTAAATGGTTCTTGGATCCAGCCACCTTTTGAAAACCCAAGAACTATGGGCAGATGCAAGATTAGTCCATCAGGTATTACCCTCAATGATCTTATACTTAACCTCTCAACCCAAAATGATCAAACACTGCCTGACAAAAGAAGACCTCTCCCTCGGCTACAAGGTATAGTGCTGCACTCTCTACTCGCATAGATCCCGGGAATTGAAACCTTTAGCAAACATTTTGAAACCATAAAGTATATATGTATATCTCTATATAGTTATGTTTTGCAAAAACAAATTTCAATGTTTGAAATCAACTGTCGTTAGTTTAGGTTTCCATCAGAGAGAGTGCATTCCCCTATCATTCACTTTGTCCGAAAAAGGGAGTGATCCTATTACTATGATCATCCACTCAAATGAATTCTTGGACCATCCCAACATACCCAAGTTTTGACCCCCTCCAAGGATCTCACTAGTTGACATATCAAAGACAGCCCGATCCGACACCTAGTGCCCATAATTAAGTCTAGGGGTTAGGTGTAACATTCCAGTTTTGCCCAGCTATCTATATGGTCTAGGGCAATACTGGTCCGGTTCAGGGTTTGAAGAAAAACTACACTACATGTACCTCAAGTCTCACCCTAGCAGTTGAGACAAGCCACCCCAACCAACTTGGTGTGAAGATTCATTTATCCAATGGCTATGAAGATTCTAAAGTAACACGACTATCATAAGTGTTCAGTTTAAGGGTATTACATAGAAACATACCACAATGACATGAATCAGTTATGTACTTTATTTATTTACAATAAATGTCAAAATATACATCAATCTGATTTGAGCTAAGGGCATAACTGTCTAACAATGAGCACCAAAACAAAGCCAAAAATAAATATGCCGACACATTAGCCACATTGGGATCCAAAATAATGCCATGTGAGAATCTAATCAACATAATGATCAAGATGCAATGTGAATCATCGAAGGAAAGGATACGACATTGGGTTGAAACAAAGGACAACATAAAAGATGATGATTGGAGATATGACATAATACAGAAGTTGAACAACCTAACAGAGATGAAGCAGGATGGAAAAATCTTACTAAGTTTCCAACTGGTGACCGGAGTGTTGTACCATAGAATGGCAGACGAAGTCAGGGTAAGATGGTTAGGACCCAAAGAGGTAGAAGTAGTCCTGAATGAAACTCATAGAAATTACTGTGGAGATGTAACTATAAAACTTTATAGGAGATTATAGAGGTTGGGGCATTACTAGCTAGAGATGAAAATAGATATGGTCAAGACTCAAAATGATTGTGACAAATGTGTACCAAAGGCAGACAAGAACGATTGCTTCATAGTTGGTGATGCAGACAGGAGAAACATGTATATAGACTACATTGAAAATAACAACACACCAGCCAACCCAGCTATGAGAAGAAAGCTCTTAGCAAAGGCCAAAAGATTCTATCTACATGATGGAGCGCTATACAAAAAGTCTTACACTGGAAAACCTCTATGATGCCTAGTTGGTGAGGAAATAGAAGAAGTAGTAGATGCAACCCACAGTTCTAAACCAGCCCCACACCAAGGACAACTAGCCTTACACAACCACATCCTACACCTAGGATTTTATTGGCCAACAATGCTGGAAGGCACCCAGAAGCATGTAAGATGGTGCCACAAATGCCAAATACATGCCTAAAGGATACATCGACCAGCCAATAACCTCCACCCCATCATTACACCATGGCCTTTCCATACTTGGGTAGTAGACCTGATAGGAAAAATACACCCACCTTCTAGGGGATATTGCTTTATCATAGTAGCCATTGTTTATTTCACAAAAAGGGCAGAGGCCATACCACTAAGGAGAATTTGTGCAGAGAACATTGTGAACATTTTAAGGTAGCACATAGTTCATCAATTTGGGGTCCCGATGAGGTTTCTGATGGACAATGGGTTATCAATAAAAAATCAGGAAGTCCAGGACCTATAACAACAGTATGGGTCAAGACTAGGCACATCCACAACCTAACCCATAAGGGAATGGGTAAGCAGAGGCAACCAATAAGACCTTGTTGAAAATGCTAAAAAAGATGGTAGCCAAGAACCAAAAGGATTGTGCAGAAAAGTTGTCCAAAACACTTTGGGCTTATCACGCAATAATTAGAAAGAGTACACAGGCAACACCTTACTCTTTGGTATATGTTCAAGAAGCAATTTTACCAGTGGAGATATAGACAGTGTCCGCTCGAGTAGCCTATGTAATGGAAAAACACTTCTAGACAGAAGAGATGGACCAGTTGCTAAGCAATAGACTCGAATGCATAAAGGAGGCTAGAGAAAAGTCATTGTACAAACAAATTAAGTACAAACAACTCATGGCCTCTAACTTTAATAAAATAGTGAAGACCTGAAAATTCAAGGAAGGCAACAAGGTACTAAAGACAACACTCCATGTCAGATAAGGTAAATTAGGTAGCAAGTTTGCACCTAACTAGGTCAGGCTTCACATCATCCAAGAAGCACAACCAATAGGATATTATGTACTAAAAGATGTAGCTACATATGAACAAGATGAAATATTGAATTGTCATTGGTTGAAGTTGTAGAATGAGTAACAATGTAAACCTTGTCAAGCTTGAATGTAGAGCCCTAAAGAGAGCATGTTACATTTTGTACATATCATCAAAGCATGTATATCATCAGTAAAGCATGTTATGTTACTTTTGTACATTCCATCAATCTTGAGTAAAGAATATTATGTACCTTTCATCAATCTTTAATAAATTGATCAGAATTCTCTTTTACAACCATGTTTACTAATTATATTATTATCTATACCCTGGTGCACTAGGTGCGACGACATATACCCAGGTCCATCGGGAAGGTCCTAGTCCGCCAGGCATGATAATATATACCCCGGTCCATCGGGAAGGCCCTAGTCCACCAGGCGCGATGACATATACCCTGGTCCACTAGGAAGGCCCTAGTCCGCCAGGAGTGATGACATATACCCCGATCTGCCGAGAAGGCCCTGGTCTGCCAGGAGCAATGGCATATACCCTAGTCCACTGGGAAGGCCCAAATCTGCCAGGAGCGATGACATATACCCTAGTCTGCCAGGTGTGATTATATATCCCTTGGCCCGCTAGGAAGGCCCTGGTCTGCTAGGTATGATGTAATATTCCCTAGTCCACCAAGAAGGCCTTGGTAACCCTAAGTGCGACAATATACATACCATGGCAAGCCCAAGAAGACCCTGGGAGCACCAAGAGTGATAACAGGTCCAATAATAAGCTTCCCAATATGTAACAACATATACCTTGGCAAACCTAGGAAGGTTTCTCTCCATAACATCAAACTTGCTAACCTTGCCCCATGACACTGGCATAGGGGGCCAAAAACCCTTTCCTTCGTCTACCATCCTAGTGTACTCCTGTTTTGAAAGCATGTCTACAGTATTGACAACTCATACGAAATCAACAAATGGACACTCAAATTTCTTTTGAGCACCAGGAGCCATTGTGTAATATAGGTTATCTGAAAAAATCAAAAGAGAAGAAAAATACGAAGATAAGATGATCAAATGAGCACAAAAGGGCAGAACAAACTCAAAGTAGAAATGAAACAAAAAGCACAAACTCTTCTCGAGCATCACCCTCTTATAGAAGCCTTGCACAAGTCTGGAAGACCGAACGGCACCATGGAAGAATAAAGGAAATGATTACCAATTTGCCGTCATTGATCAATCGAAAAAGGAAGATCCATGAAAATTATGGAATTACCCTCAGAAAGGCAAGACAATCAGCAGACTAATTTAAAAGGACTACCACATTAGCAAACCGTCATTTTGCAAAAGTTGACACCTAATGCCCGAGCCACAGACATGTCTACAATGCATTAATGCGAGACAACAATTATGCATGTGATATGATGAAAACCACATCAAACACATAACAGTTAGCCTCACAACCACTAAATAGCATGAGAATATGAACAACCCCTACATCCTCCAATGAATCCATAGGAAGATTGGAGAGCATCGAATTAGGTACACCACCAACACAATGGGGGATGAAAACATTGCCCAAGACACCAAATTCAAGAAAATTATTCACAACAGGAAATACTCTACCAAAGGCAGGGGGTTGGAAATCAAAATGATAACCTCAATTGTCTTTGGCATAGCATTTCCTATCGAGAAACAAGAGGCTAAAATCAAAATTAACACAACAAACTCTAACAAAGACCACCTCGTGAGTTGCAGGGGGCTGGAAATCGAATTATCAATCAGTAGATATCTTTTAACAAGCTACATTCTACAGAGATGTAGGGGGGCTGGCAACCTGCCAAATGACCCAACACAAAACTATCCCTCAATAGGAAGCACCCTGTCAAAAGATAGGGGGCTGAACACATTAGAACAATCAACCCAAATTAGAAAGGAGAATGAGAGAATAACTCAAATCAACCACTCTTGGTCCTCGCCCAAATAACACCAAGGAATAGTAAAACAAGAATGCTTATTGATAAGCTCACACTTATTAATAAGCAGGGGGCTAATAACCTACCCAAATTAAAAATTTAAAAATTCCTCATGAGCACAATCTGCCATATACCCCAATCAAGAACAAGAATGATTACCAAACCCAACACCACAAAAGCAAAGAATCAAGGTGCCACGACACCTACGGTCTCCCATTCTCATTTCTCTATCACAGACCTCCAATTGAACCCAATGACACAAATGCTTATTAGTAAGCTCCCACTTACCAATAATCAAGGGGCTAATGTGGGTATATGTTGATCGCCATGACTGAGGGAGCACAAAAGGTGCTAAACCGATATGACAAGAATACCTATGTCGATTCCATGACTCAGCTCACATCCGCGATGATCTTAGAACCCGCAAAGATTTGTGATGAGCTTAAAGCCTGAAATGGGCTTACGGTGAGCCCAAGGCCACCATAGGCCCAGAATAGACCTGAAACCATTATAATGAAAACAAACTCAAAACCATCATGAACTTGCTTTGAACATAAGGCCATCACAAGGTTGTGATGAGCTCAGATACACCACAGACTTGTAATGAGCATGAAGCCAATGCAAACAAACCTATGATGAACTCTGAATTGCAGTGAACCTACGATGAGTTTGAGCTCATCACAGGTCAGAAGAAACCAAAGTATGTGATTTACTAATGCCATGCATGACAGAGTGCCTGGTAAGACCAAAAGACACATAAGATTAATATTGATGTCATTCATGTCACATTAGTCTAGAAGATTCAAAAAAGGAAGTAACATACGATTATTATGAGAATTCTCAAATGAAAGGAAAGCTCACCCTTGAGATATCTCATAAGACATGTGGTGAAACCCTAGCGATGTTCCTTGACAATTGACACTAAATCAAAGATTCCCTTCCCTAGTGGGAATCAAAGACTTTTAGCTTCTTCCTTTTGGGACCTGAGGATCTCTCCCTATAAATAGAGGTCCAACTCATAGTGAGAACAGCATTCTATTACTTTATTCACCCTAGCATTTAGCCTACCCTTTGCCCTCAGCCTTCGTCTTTCAAGGAGACCCCCGTACATAGCCTTACCATCATACTTACACCCCTCCCAACAATTAAAAACTGGTTAGTCTTTAGGGTATTTTAGGTAATTGAATTATTTTCAATTCCTATAAATATTCATATCCTCCACCATTCTCATCACACCAATTCAACAATTCTCTTCTCAATTCTCATACTCTCTTAGTCTCTCATATCATACTGTTATAGTGTCATACACTTAGCAATTTAGAAGGCTTTGGCCTTTGAGGCTTTAAATCAAGTTGAGATTCTAAACCAGTAATCTAGTCATCCAGGTAAATGCAATTAAATTAAATTTTATTTTTTAGAATTGAAAAAGTGGTTGGCTCCTCCTCCCAAAACCAATTCACTAATAACAATTTCACTAGCCCATTTTGGAAAGTATTTAAAATAAAGGAATGCGATTCCTGGATGGGAGAAAAGAAATTTTTGAAATTTTACACAACCTTCTTGCAGGGTTCGACCATCCATATGATGGATCTTCCATCCCTTCACTCATAAGTGACCTCCAAGTCACTAGTTAACTTCTATATTAGTGTCCTATATGGAAAGATCGTCAACTTCTTTACTGTTATGCTTCCATTCATCTACCCAATCACTAGTTTAGAGTCCCCTATTACCTTTACTTTCTTTGCTCCAAAGTCCTTGGCTATTGTTAGGCCCAACACCAATGCCTCGTACTCTACTATGTTGTGTGAATAGGGGAACTATAACTTAAAGGAATAGGCTGAAGTGTCTTTAGCTGGTGAAGTCAATGTGACTCTGACTCCTATGGAGGTGTTTGTATTGCTCCCATCGAAGGTTAGGTGTCCACTCTCCATCTTCTACTACTGCGATGATGGGTAGTTCTCCAAGTACCTCTTCAGAAGATGGGTAAGGTATCGTCAGTTGGGAAGGCAGATAAGAGATCTGTGGCTACTTGGCATTTAATTGCCTTTGGCTGGGTGTACTCTACTCATTTAGTTGCATCATCCAGTTCACAAGTCTCCCTGAGAGTTGAGGTTTGTCTATAAAGTACTTGATGGATCGTGATGATGGGTAGTTCTCCATCTTCTACTACTATGATGATGGGTAGTTCTCCAAGTACCTCTTCAGAAGATGGGTAAGTTATCATCAGTTGGGAAGGCAGATAAGAGATATGTGGCTGCTTGGTATTTAATTGCTTTTGGCTAGGTGTACTCTACTCATTTAGTTGCATCATCCAGTTCACAAGTCTCCCTGAGAGTTGAGGTTTGTCTATAAAGTACTTAATGGATCGCTCCTTGCAATCAACTTCACTTTCTAGCCTAGGATGTAGTGTCTAAGCTTCTATGTGGAAAATACTAAAGCCAAACTTGCTGCTCCATATAGGAGTAATTCTTTTCTACCAACTTCAGGGTTCTACTAGCATAGTAATTTGAACACTCAACACCCTCATCATTTTCCTGGTTCAACAGACATCCTACATCTTTTGAGTTTGATGTGATGTACACCTTAATCTCCCGACCACTCTTTGGTGGTGACATGGTTAGGGATTTAGCCAAAGTTTTCTTTAACTAGTTGAAGGTATTTTGATGTTCCATTAACCATTTGTACTCTATAGATGTCTTGGTCAACTTTAGCAGTGGCATTGCTACATGTGCCAGGCGAGGGATAAACCTTCTAAGGTAGGAGACTTTCCTGAGGAAGGTTTTCATTTGAGACTCAGAGTTTGGTGTAGGTAGGTCTAAAACTACTATCACCTTTACTTCATTTAGGTGGATCCCAGTTTGGTCAACTCTGTACCCCAAAAATTTCCCAGACTACTCTTTATGCACATTTTAGTGGATTGGGCCATAGGTTAAAAGCTCTACATCTAGCGAACACCTATCTTAGTACATCAGAGTGGTCTTCTCTTTTCTTTGCTTTCACCACTATGTCATTTGCATAGTACTTGATCTCCTTCTGCATCATGTCGTGAAATACACTCGTCATCGCTCTTTGGTATGTGGATTTGGCATTTTTAGGCGAAAGGGCATCATCTTATAATAAAAAATCCTCATTGGTGTTATAAGTGTTGTGTGGTGCATCTACAAGGTCCATATAGGTCTGGTTGTATCCAGTGTAGGCGTCTAAGAAGGAAAATAACTGGTTTCTGACCTTTGAGTCAATAAGGATATCCATATTCAGCAATGTAAACTCATCTTTGGCCCAAGCCATGTTCAGGTCTTTCAAATCAACACAACACCTAGGGTCGGGGTTGGAAAAGTTAGTGTACTAATTTCTTTCTAATGATTGTAAACTAATGTCTTAGGACTTGGATACTAACCTTAGTTGTCCATTATTCTTTTTTATTAGAACCACGTTGGCTAACCACTATGGGTGGGCGATGGGCTTGAAGAAGCCTACTTTCAAAAGTCATTCAACCTCCGTTTTGATTTTTAGTGGTATTTCTAGCTTGAATATCCTTTGTGGCTGTTTCACAGGTTTGAATTTGGGATCGATGCAAAATGAGTGCTTGACTAGTGCTAAGTCCAATCTAGGTATTTGGTCGTATGACTAAGAAAAAACATCCTGGAATTCTATCAATATGAGAGAAAACACAATTTAGTTTTATTTTAATAAATGTCCTAACCTTTGCGATGGGGAAAAGAAATGTTTTTGTACCTTTCAAAAGATCTAATAACTTCTACTTTTTCTAGGTTCTAATCTGGCTGAGATATACAATGGCCTTTTCTCTACTCCTTTTGTAGCCATGTTTACCTCTTCTAATGGTTCTTTCATAGTGTCAATGGAATCCTGCATGTGCTTGGGTGGCATATGGACTTCATCATAATATTCTACAACCTCTCTATATTGCTCCTATCATTTTAGTCATTTTTAGTATTTCCTTATGTTACTAATTGTATGTACTAATTAATCGTGTCGTACCTTTGATCCTAGTGGGCTCTGTTTTGCTTGTTCATAGTCCTTTTGTGATGAGATCATTGCAATGTCCTTTTGTGTGGATGGTACAACAAAATTATTCTGATTGAGGCAACATTTAAAATGCATGCGTATATTTCTTTAATTGCAGAGGTATGTAGTTTACAATGATCATTTGATTTCAGTAATAGTAACAAATGCATGTACATATCTTACAATGATCATTTGACTTCAACAATCATGGAATGTAACAAGTAATAATCATAAAGTCATACCTTAGGGATGGCCTTCTTAGTGGCCAGTGCGCTGGCATCCTCGTAATCCTCCACAATGGTATAGTAACTTTCCCCATTTTTGCTAGTGACTCATACACACCTTGTTTGCTTCTTCTTCTCTGGCATCGTAGGGGGCTCGCTCGCTAGGTCCAACAGCTGTATTCCTTCTACCTTGGCCACTCTAGTCTCACCTTCATCTGCCATCCCCATGTAGTAGATCGCATCCTATAGGTGGGTCTCTATCTTGTCGAACGAGATACTAGCCGCAAGGATACTCACCACATGACCATTGTGTTTGGCCTTGATGCACTGATGATATGTCAATGGAACTAAGGCCAAGCTATATCAATGGACGCCCTAAGAGAGCATGATATGCTATTCATCCTAAGATTACTTGAAACTCTTGGGTGATAGTTAAAGGTTCGATGGCAACAGGTAGCTCGATTGACCCCTTTGTGATGGACGCATTGCCATTGAAATCAATGACCTCCATGGGCAACCTATTAACTATCTCCTTCTATATATTCATTTATTTCAGGGTGTGGACCAAGATTAGGTTCATAGATCTTTCTTAGTCAATCACTGAGTGCCACATCTCATAGCCCCTATCTTGGTTGTGATGTACAGGGGCTGGCTTTGGTGAGGGTCAGTGGTCAACATGTCACCCGAGGTGAATTCTACATGCAATTTGTCAGACCGATGGGGTTCCATTGTCCTCGTAAATGCTTCTTCCAGTACCCCGATGGTGAGCCTCCTTGTCGAGGTGGTCTTGGCCTAGAATTGCGCATTGCTCAAACCTCTTGATTAGCATGTCAAGGTGGTCTTGGCCTAGAATTTCCACCATGTTGATGCTGAAGGGAAGGGAAATCCATCATATGGATGGCCAAACCATGTAGGGTGGCTGGGAAAATTTTCAAAAATTTCATTTCTCCCTTCTAGGAATCGTATTCCCAGTTTTAGGAAAATTACATTTTTCAAGAATCGTTCTTTAAACAAACTGGACCAGATCTGAAACCAAAAGAAAGGGAGGGCAATACCTGATAAGGAATCCACACGTGTATCTCCCAAAGTAGGTGTTCATGCCCAAAAGAGGGTACCAAAACCCACCTCCATTGAAGATGGTGCAACTTGAGATGAAGCAAGTTCAGTAGTGCAATCCTTCAATAAGAACTGCAATCCTTTAGCAAGGATTAAGCAAGGGATGGTGAGCACGAATTAAATCTAACTTTTCTAGCAAAAATTAGAATCATAATCAGAATCGTTTATGAGGAAAAATTTTCGCCTGTGGCCATGCTTAAATCCATTTGAAGGGATGAGAGATCCATCCCATGGACGCCCAAAGATTGCGAAATAAGGGGGCAAATTTCAAAAATTTTTCTCTCCCTTCAATTGGGAATTACATTCCCTATTTAGAAAATCATATTTTCAAGGATCATTCTTGAACCTTAAACTGAACCAGATCTGAACCAAAAGGAATAGGAGAGAATTATACCTGATACGGAGAAATAAAATCTCCCAATGAAGGTGTTCACGCCCAAAGAAGGATCCAAGACTGCTCCCACTGAAGATGGCGCAATGCAGGATGGAGTAGAATCAGCAGTGTTCTTCCCCAACAACTCTGTCCTTCGCAAGAATCAGTAGAATGGTACGTGAGCACAGCTTCCTTTTCAATCCTTTCTCAAAGAACTGATGTCAAGATCCAATCTTGACTTCTCCCACAACTGGAGATCGAACTGGCAAACAGGGCGGCAAGAACAGGGAGGTGGCAAGAGAGTATTCGCAGGGTGCAGAATTCTTTCTTCTTGATTTCAGCACTAAAGAGGATCTGATGTATATCTCCTAAAGGCTGCCGCCCCCTCCTTCTTCTGTTAACTTAAAAGATCAGTTTGTAATCCCATTAGGAGCTGCTTATCCAAATCATATTTGGATCAGCCTTCTCATCTAGTGATAAGGATAAACCCTTATCTTATCTGCAGATTAGATTAGCTTTCTCCTAAACCCATTAGGAGGTTTCTAGATCTGAATCACATTCAGATCTGGACTCTCTGAGTGGATAGGATTAAGACCCTATCCTATCTGCTAATCCATCTCAGAATTCGCCCCTTTAATTAACTAAATAAATAGCCCAGTTCAAAATGGGCTTTAGGCCCATTAAGCTTATATGCTAACTTAAGCTTCCTAACTGCTGCCCAGTTGGGCTTCCTTGTATGGCGTGGGACCCAAGCATTGATCTACACATCAGCCACATGGGTTCGGCCCAGCCTTTGTTACAAGGCCTGGTTGAATACACTGTTAAAGACAGTGCACCCCCCGAAACCCATCGAATGGGCTCTATGGGCCCAACACATACCCTAAGTGGTCCCTGGGCCAAGCCACCTTGTACCACCCAGGGACTATAGGCAGATGCAAGATTAGTCCATCAGGTATTATCCTCAATGGTCTTACACTTAACCTCTCATCCCTTAATGATCATACACTACCCGACAAGAGATGACCTCTCCCTCGGCTGCAAGGAACAGTGTTGCACTCTCTACTTATATGGATCCCAGGAATTAAAACCTTTTTGCAAACATTTTAGAAACCATAATATATATACTTTTATATCTCATATAAAATATTCTTTGCAAAACAAATCTCTACGGTTGAAATCAGCTGCCGGCAGTCTTGGTTTCCAACAGTGAGAGTGCATCCCCGATCATTACCTTTGTCCGACAAAAGGGCTGATCCTGTCACTATGATCACCCACTCAGATGAATTCTCAGATTGTCCCAACATACCCAGGTTTTGACCCCCGCTAAGGATCTCACTGATTGGTACATCAAAGATAGCACGATCCGACACCTAGTGCAGTATCATAATCGAGTCTAGGGGTCGGGTGTAACTTTCCAGTTTTGCCCATCAATCTCCAAGGTCCAGGGCAATACTGGAAATCTGGTCTAGTTCAAAGATTCAATTAATCCCACACTGTATGTGCCTAGGGTCTCACCCCGGTAGCTGAGACAAGCCACCCCAACCGACTTGGTGGCACCACAATGTCAGCCTTGACAGGATAGGTCTCCCCAGACCGACCCACTGGCTGTGAACATTCTAAACTAACACGATAAGTGTCCAGTTTAAGGGAATTACACAGAAACATACCAAGGGAACATGAATCAAATATGCACTTTTATTCATTTACAATAAACTCATAAAGTACATCAATTTTGATTGAAGTTAAGGGCATACAAAACTGTCTAACAGCTCCCACTTGCACTTAGGTCCAATCAGGTACTATCTGGAGTCCCATGCTTTCCACGTGTTTCTCAAACACTTTCTGTGATAGTGGCTTTGTCAATGGGTCTGTTACATTTTCCGCTGATGCTACCTTCTAAATCCGGACGTCCCCTCTACCAACAATCTCCCGCAGTACGTGGTACTTCCTCTCGATGTGCTTCGACTTCGAGTGGGCTCGTGGCTCCTTAGCCTGAGCAATGGCTCCATTGTTGTCACACAACAATGGGATGGGTGATGTGTCAGACGGAACTACTCCCAACTCATGAATGAACTTCTTCATCCACACGGCTTTTTTGGTAGTGAGCTACCGTCGAATACTAGACAAAACTCTTTTGTCCTTCGAAGGTACTTAACTATGTTTTTCACAGCAGTCCAATGCTCCTGCCCTGGGTTGGCCTAAAATCTACTTACTACACATTGTATGAGCTATGTCAGGACGAGTGCACAACATGGCATACATGATGCTCCCTACGGAAAAGGCATAGGGAACGTCTTTCATGCCATCAATCTCCTCAGAAGTCTTGGGAGACATCTTCTTGGAGAGAGTGACTCCGTGCCTGAAAGGAACATTTCCTTTCTTGGAGTTTTCCATGTTGTATCTTTTGACTATTTTGTTAATGTAGGCAGATTGGGATAATCCTATTATCCGCTTCGATCTATCTCTATAGAGTCGAAGACCCAGTATATAGGAGGTTTCTCCAAGATCTTTCTTGGAGAATTGCTATGATAGCCATAATTTCACCGTAGTTAACATACCTACATCATTCCCAATGAGTAGAATGTCATCTACATACAGAACCAAGAAGGAAACCTTATCTCCACTGTACTTCCTGTAGACACAGGGTTCATCCGGATTCTGCTCGAAGTCAAACGATTTGACGGCAGAGACAAAATGGATGTTCCAACTTCTAGAAGCTTGCTTAAGTCCATAAATGGATCTATTAAGTTTACATACCCTGTTTTCCTGACCTGCAGCAATGAAGCCTTGCGGCTGCTGCATATAGATATCTTCAGTAAGATCTCCATTCAAGAATGCAGTTTCGACATCCATTTGCCAAATCTCATAATCATGGTATGCTGCTACAGCTAGCAGGATCATAATGGATTTAAGCATGGCCACAGGCGAAAAGGTTTCCTCATAATCGATGCCCTCTTTCTGAGTGTACCCTTTCGCCACCAAACGAGCCTTGAAGGTCTCAACCTTACCATCGGGGCCATTCTTCCTCTTGTTAATCCATTTGCAACCGATTGCTTTTACCCCGGAGGGCGGATCTACTAGAGTCCAGACTCCATTGGTCTCCATTGAGTCCATCTCTGCTCTCATGGCCTCCACCCACTTCTGGGAATCTATGTCCAACATAGCTTCCATGTAAGTCACGGGATCCTCCTCACTAGTCAAGGTTTCCACCAGGTAACTATCCTGGTTATAACCATAATGGACTGGTGGCCTGGATACCCGAGTGGATCTTCTAGGTTGGTCACTACCTAGAACTTGTGGGACATCTCCCACTGCTCCTGAGCTCTCCTCATCAAGAACAACTTTCTGACGATGGGTGTCCAGGATATAGTCAGTTTCCAAGAATTGCGCATTGTGATTGCAGAACACTTTCTGCTCACTTGGGTCATAGAATAGGTAACCTACAGAGCCTTTTGGGTAGCCTACAAATAGGCAACGGCAGGTCTTGGATTCCAACTTGTCTGCACTCGTTCTTTTATTGTGTGTTGGACAACCCCAAATCTTCAAGTGTCTGACACTTGGTTTCTTTCCGGTCCAAAGTTCATATGGAGTATTTGGAACCGATTTGGTTGGAACCCGATTCAGCACATAAATTGCAGTCTCTAATGCGTAACCCCAAAAGAATGTGGGTAACTCTGAGTGTATGAGAAGCGACCGGACCATATCCAATAAGGTCCTATTCCTCCTCTCCGAAACACTGTTAAGTTGTGGTGTAGTAGGAGGAGCTAATTGGGATGCTATCCCATTGTCCTTTAAGTAGTCCCTGAATTTGTCAGAGAGATACTCACCACCTTGATCTGATCGAAGGGCCTTAATTTCTCTCCCTAACTGTTTCTCGACCTCTTGTCTAAACTCTTTGAACTTTTCAAAGGATTCAGACTTGTGTCTCATTAGGTACAAGTAACCGTATCGTGAAAAATCATCTGTGAAGGTGATGAAATACACGCGTTGATTTCGTGTCCTAACACTCAGGGGACCACATACATCAGAATGTATTAGGTCAAGTGTGGTTGTACATCTTATGAAACACTCAGACAAGCCCAACAGCAAATGGATAGCCCATTTTCTGGTGCATTTCCTCATTACTGAAGGACCCATCCTCAAGCTAATGATGGAAGGCCTTTAGAGAGTTCATCATATGAATATCCCTATCACATGCAATCATATTAGCTGGAGGGAACAAAATTACGCCCTAGTTTGATTTAGGTCAAACCAAAGTGGCTCCCACTGACTTTCATAAAGCCAGATTTCGGTGGGCCTTGAATCGGCTAGGGTTCCGCACATAACCTGTTGATGAGGTGTGGGGCCCACCACTAAGGGAAGTCATCCAATGACCAAAAGGGACACCATGGCAATGATGTGCATTCAGCCATGGTGTGTGCAAGAGCCACTGTCGAATGAGCATGGGCCAAGTACTTATGCCCCATTTACGCAGCACACCACACATCCATACATCTCATGCAGGGATAAATTGATCCAATCAATTAATTATCTGTAAGGCCCGTTGGAAGCCCATTAAAATTCCATAATATTAATCATTAATATTATCTAGGTATATTGGCTGAATTAGGGTTACCCAGTTCGGCCCATATTGCTTTATCCTTTAAAATGGGCTTTTGCAGTTTTAACTATTTAAAACTGGGCCTTTACAGGCTGGGCCGAATTAACCATTTAATTAAATATCAATCCTTAGGCCCATTAGTGGGAAATTAGGGCTGACTTTCAGCCTTGATTAAACCCTAGAATTGGTCCAAACAGTTTGAACCAATCTTGGTTCAAATGGGTCTAGGGTTTGATTTTTAATTAAATCCTTAATTCAAGAAAATAATCTGAAATTAAATACTGATAAAAGGAAAAACAAGAATCAGTCAATCAGGGTTGTTCGCACAATCCATCCTACAAAACAGAGGTTAGATCACAGAATGCAGTTTCACAAACTGCAAATCGCAGATAGCGTTTCTCCCATCTGCGAAATCTCCTCCTCTGCGAAATCTCCTTTTCTGCGCCGCCATCTTTGATCCAAAATAAAAAATAAATAGAAATCCTATTTCTATCAATAATTACAACAGATCAAATACCTATACATTGAGTCTAGAAAATAAAAAAAATATTTACACCCAAAAATAATTCAAGAACTGCAAAATCGCAGGTTCCCTGTGCAAACCAAGAATTCGATGTCCTCTTGTACGAACAGCCCATAAATCAAGAAAATTCTAAAGAACAATTCTAAATAATAATCAGATTTATTTAAAATTAATTTTAGATTATTTGCCCATCTGTTTTGGGAACGCCTTCTCCCTAATTGCGCAGGTTCAGATCTGAAATAGAATGGTTCAAGATTTGAACCATGGCTCTGATACCACTGAAGGGATGAGAGATCCATCCCATGGATGCCCAAAGATTGTGGAATAAGGGGCCGAATTTCAAAAATTTTTCTCTCCCTTCAATTGGGAATCACATTCCCTATTTAGAAAATCATATTTTCAAGGATCATTCTTGAACGTTAAACTGAACCAGATCTGAACCAAAATGAATAGGAGAGAATTATACCTGATACGGAGAAGTAATATCTCCCAACAAAGGTGTTCACGCCCAAGGAAGGATCCAAAGACTGCTCCCACTGAAGATGGCGCAGTGCAGGATGGAGCAGAATCAACAGTGTTCTTCCCCAAGAACTCTTTCCTTCGCAAGAATCAGTAGAATGGTACGTGAACACAACTTCCGTTTCAAACCTTTCTCAAAGAACTGATGTCAAGATCCAATCTTGACTTCTCCCACAACTGGAGATCGAACTGGCAAACAGAGCGGCAAAGAACAGGGAGGGGCAAGAGAGTATTCACAGGGTGCAGAGTTCTCTCTTCTTGATTTCAGCACTAAAGAGGATCTAATGTATATCTCCTAAAGGCTGCCGCCCCCTCCTTCTTTTGTTAACTTAAAAGATCAGCTTGTAATCCCATTAGGAGCTGCTTATCCAAATCATATTTGGATTAGCCTTCTCTTCTAGTGATAAGGATAAACCCTTATCTTATCTACAGATTAGATTAGCTTTCTCCTAATCCCATTAGGAAGTTTCTAGATCTGAATCACATTCAGATCTGGACTCTCTGAGTGGATAGGATTAAGACCCTATCCTATCTGCTAATCCATCTCAGAATTCGCCCCTTTAATTAACTAAATAAATAGCCCAGTTCGAAATGGGGTTTAGGCCCATTAAGCTTATGTGCTCACTTAAGCTTCCTAACTACTACCCAATTGGGCTTCCTTGTATGGCGTAGGACCCAAGCATTGATCTACACGTCAGCCACATGGGTTCGGCCCAGCCTTTGTTACAAGGCCTGGTCGAATACACTGTTAAAGACAGTGCACCCCCTGAAACCCATCGAATGGGCTCTATGGGCCCAACACTTACCCTAAGTGGTCCCTGGCTCAAGCCACCTTGTAACACCCAGGGATTGTGGGCAGATGCAAGATTAGCCCATCAGGTATTATCCTCAATGGTCTTACACTTAACCTCTCAGCCCTTAATGGTCATACACTGCCCGACAAGAGAGGACCTCTCCCTCAGCTGCAAGGAATAGTGTTGCACTCTCTACTTATATGGATCCCGGGAATTAAAACCTTTTTGCAAACATTTTAGAAACCATAATATATATACTTTTATATCTCATATAAAATTTACTTTGCAAAACAAATCTCAACGGTTGAAATCGGCTGCCGGTAGTCTTGGTTTCCAATAGTGAGAGTGCATCCCCGATCATTACCTTTGTCTAACAAAGGGGCTGATCCTGTCACTATGATCACCCACTCAGATGAATTCTCGGATTGTTCCAACATACCTAGGTTTTGACCCCCGCTAAGGATTTCACTGATCGGTACATCAAAGACAGCCCGATCCGACACCTAGTGCAGTATCATAATCGAGTCTAGGGGTCGGGTGTAACTTTTTAGTTTTTCCCATCAATCTCCAATGTCTAGGGCAATACTGGAAGTCTGGTCCAGTTCAAAGATTCAATTATTCCCACACTGTATGTGCCTAGGGTCTCACCCCAGTAGCTGAGACAAGCCACCCCAACCGACTTGGTGGCACCACAGTGTCAGCCTTGTCAGGGTAGGTCTCCCCAGACCGACCCACTGGCTGTGAACATTCTAAACTAACACGAGTCTCAATAAGTGTCCAGTTTAAGGGTATTACACAGAAACATACCAAGGGAATATGAATCAAATATGCCCTTTTATTCATTTACAATAAACTCATAAAGTACATCAATTTTGATTGAAGCTAAGGGCATACAAAACTGTCTAACACCATTAGGATCCTGCTAACTGTAGCAGCATACCATGAGTACAAGATTTGGAAAATGGATGTCAAAACCACATTCCTAAATGGAAATCTTACTAGAGATATCTATATGCAGCAAGAACAAGGTTTTATACCTACAGGTCAGGAACACAAGGTATGTAAACTTAACCAATCCATATATGGACCTAAGCAAGCTCCTAGGAGTTGGAACATACGGTTTGACTGTACCATCAAATAGTTTGACTTTGAGAAAAATCTAGATGAGCCCTGTGTTTACTAGAAGAAAGTGGGAGATAAGGTTACATTCTTGGTTCTGTAAGTAGATGACATTCTACTCATTGCGAATGATGTAGGAATGTTAACTACGGTGAAAATGTGGCTTTCACAATAATTCTTCATGAAAAATCTTGGAGAAGCTTCTTATATATTGGGTCTTCGACTCTATACAGATAGATCGAACAGGATAATAGGATTATCCCAGTTTGCTTACATGGACAAGATTGTCAAAAGATACAGTATGGAGAATTCTAAGAAAGAAAATGTTGTTAGACAGTTTTGTATGCCCTTAGCTTCAATCAAAATTGATGTACTTTATGAGTTTATTATAAATGAATAAAAGTGCATATTTGATTCATGTTCCCTTGGTATGTTTTTGTGTAATACCCTTAAACTGGACACTTAATGAGACTCGTGTTAGTTTAGAATGTTTACAGCCAGTGGGTCGGTCTGGGGAGACCTACCCTGACAAGGCTGACACTGTGGTGCCACCAAGTCGGTTGGGATGGCTTGTCTCAGCTACCGGGGTGAGACCCTAGGCACATACAGTGAGGGATTAATTGAATCTTTGAACTGGACCAGATTTCCAGTATTGCCCTAGACATTGGAGATTGATGGGCAAAACTAAAAAGTTACACCCTAGGCACATACAGGGTGGCTTCTCTCTAGCCACCTCCTTCCTGCAGCCGCCGCCTATAGCAGTTCGATCTCCATTGCTTGGGAGAAATCAAGATCAAATCTTGATTCCAATCTTTTGGAGAAAAGATTGGTAGGAGTTGTATTCACTAGCCGCCCAGGTGATTCTTGGGAAGAATCAAGTTCTTAGGAAGGACACTACTGATTCTGCTCCACCCTGCACTGTGCCATCTTCAGTCGGAGCAGATTTTGGTTTCTACCTTGGGCGTGAACACCTCCGTTGAGAGATATTATTTCTCTGTATCAGGTATTATTTCTCTCTCCTCCTTTTGGTTCAGATCTGGTTCAGTTTATGGTTCAAGAATGATCATTGAAAATATGATTTTCTAAATAGGGAATTCGATTCCCAGTTGAGGGGAAAGAAAAATTTTTGAAATTCGCCCCCCCTTTATTCCGCAATCTTGGGCGTCCATATGATGGTTTCCTTTCCCTTCAAATGTTTCTTTTAGACACGGGGTCACTCTCTCCAAGGGTATGTCTCCCAAGATTCCTGAAGAGATTGAGGGCATGAAAGAGATTCCCTATGCCTTAGTCGTAGGGAGCATCATGTATGCCATGCTGTGCACTCGTCCTGACATTTCTCAAGTAGTAAATGTGGTAAGAAGATACCACACTTATGAGACTCGTGTTAGATAGTGTATGCCCTTAGCTCCAATCAGATTGATGTGCTTGATGACATTTATTGTAAATGAAATAAAAGTACATAATTGATTCATGTGTTTTGGTGTGTTTCTGTGTAATACCCTTAAACTGGACACTTATGAGATTCGTGTTAGTTTAGAATTGACAAAGCCGTTTGATAGATCTGGGGAGATTTATCTTGCCAAGGTTGACACTGATGTGCCGCTAAGTTGATTGGGGTGGCTTGTCATAGCTACCAAGGTGAGACTTGAGGTACATTGAGTGTGGGTTTTCTTGAAACCCTGAACCGTCCAAAATTCCAGTATTGCCCTGGACCTTGGAGATAGATGGACAAAATTGGAATATTACACCTGACCCCAAGACTCGATTACGATACTACACTAGGTGTCGGATTGGGCTGTCTTTGATGTGCCAATCAGTGAGATCCTTAAAGGGGGTCAAAACTTAGGTATGTTGGGAGAATCCAAGAATTCACCTGAGTGGGTGATCATAGTTACAAAGTTGGGACAAAGGGTCAGCCCCTTTATCGGACAAAGTGAATGGTTGGGGAATGCACTCTCTTTAATGGAAACCTAAACTACCAACAGTTGATTTCAAATGTTGAAATTTGTTTTTGCAAAATATATTTATATAAAGATATATATATTATGGTTTCAAAATCTTTGCAAAAGGTTTTAATTCCCGAGATCCATATTAGTAGAGACTGCAACACTGTTCCTTGCATTTGAGGGAAAGGGTGGTGTTTGATCATTATGGACTGAGAGGTTAAGTGTAAGACCATTGAGAATAATACTTTATGGGCTAATCTTGCATCTGCCCACAGTCCTTGGATTTTCATAAGGTGGCTGGACCCAAGGACCATTTAGTGTAAATGTTGGGCCCATTAAGAGCCCAAGGTGATGGACTCAGGGTTCACTATCTCCTATAGTGAATTCGGCCAGGCCTTATAAAAAAGGATGGACTGAACCCATGTGGCTGATGTGTAGATCAATGTTTGGGTCCCACACCATACAAAGAGAGCCAATTATGCAGTAGGTTAAGAGGTTAAGTGAGCACATAAACTTAATGGACCTAAAAGCTCAAGTCGAACTGGGCTTAAGTTAGTTAATTCAAAGGAGACAAGATAGGATTTATAATCTGATTAGGATTAGCTGAAGGATAAGATAAGTCTTATCCATTCAAGAGTCTATATCCAAATATCAGATTTGGATTAAGGAACTCTCTCATTATTAGATTAGGAGGCTGATCCTAAGAAGGCTATAAATAAAGGGGGCGAATTCCTCAATAATAGAACACTGAAATCTGTAGAGTTCTTCCCTATTCTTGCCACCCCTGCCCAGTTCGATCTCCACTTGTGGGAGTGATTAAGAATTGTTCTTGATATTGCTTCTTGGTAGAAGAAGCAATCTGAAGTCGTGCTCACCAGCCCTCTACTCAATTCTTGCTGAAGAATTCGGTTCTGGCTGAAGAGCCATCCAACTAATCCTTCTTCACTACACACTGTGTCATCTTTAGTGAAATCGGGTTTTGGTTTTCTCCTTGGGCATGAACACCTTCATTGAGAGTTACTTCTACTTCATATCAGGCATATCCCTCTCCTCCCTTTTGGTTTCATATCTGGTCTGGTTTTGGTTCAAGATTGATCCTTGAAAATGCAGTTTTCTAAAATAGTGAATGCGATTCCCAGATGGCAGAGAGAGAAATTTTTGAAATTTTGCCCTACCTTCCTGCAAGGTTCGAACATCCATGTGATGGATCTCTCATCCATTAGTATGGACTCTTAATAGGGCCAAAATTTACACTAAATGGCCCTTGAGTCCAGCCACATTATGAAGGCCTAAGGACTATGGTCTTAAATGTGATTAGCCCATCAGGTATAAAAGCACTAAATAGTCTTACACTTAACCTCTCAGCCCATAAGCAAACATAGCCCGACAAGAGAGGACCTTTCCCTCGACTCAAGGTACAATATTACACTCTTTGATCGGATGGATCCCGGGAATGAAAACCTTTTGCAAACCTTTTTCATAAAACATAATATATATATTTTGTAAAACAAATCTCAAATATGGCTGAAATCGACTGTCGACAGTTTTGGTTTCCTTTGGCTGATCCTATCAATATGATCATCCACTCGAGTGAATTCTAAGATTACCCCAACATACCCAGGTTTTGACCACCGCTAAGGATCTTACTGATTGGCATATCAAAGACAACCTAATTAGAGACCCAGTGCAGTACCATAATCGAGTCTTGGGGTTTGGTGTAACTTTCCAATTTTGCCCACTAGTCTCTAAGGTCTAGGGCATAACTGGAAAATGGTCCATGTTCAGTGTTTCAAGCAAACTATTAGATAGTGTATGCCCTTAGCTCCAATCAGATTGATGTACTCTTGACATTTACTGTAAACGAATAATAATACATAATTGATTCATGTTATATATGGTATGTTTCTGTGTAATACCCTTAAACTGGACACTTATGAGACTCGTGTTAGTTTAGAATCTTCACAGCCATTGGATAGACCTAGGGAGGTTACATGCCTATATAAAGGCATGTAATGTGTTGCCAAGTCGTTTGGGGTGGCTTGTATCAGCAGCTAGGGTAAGACCCGAAGAACATGTAGTGTGGGTTTGATTGAAACTCTGAACCAGACCATTTTCCAGTTATGCCGTGGACCTTAGAGACAAATGGGCAAAACTGGAAAATTACACCTAACCCCTAGACTCGATTACGGTAATGCAATAGGTGTTGGATTGGGTTGTCTTTGATATGTGAACCAATGAGATCCTTAGCGGGGGTCAAAACCTGGGTATGTTGGAAAATTTGAGAATTCACCTGAGTGGCTGATCATAGTGACAGAACCCTTTGTCGGACAAAGTGAATGATCGGGGAATGCACTCTCTCTAATGAAAACCTAAACTACCAGCAATTGATTTCAAACTTGTTGAGATTTCTTTTGCAAAATATATTTATATAGAGATATACATATATATATTATGGTTTCACAAAATGTTTGTAATAGGTTTTAATTCCTAGTATCCATGTGAGTAGAGAGTGCAACACTGTACCTTGCAGTTGAGGGAGAGGTCCTCTCTTGTCGGGCAGTGTTTGATCATTATGGGTTGAGAGGTTAAGTGTAAGGCCATTTAGGGCTTTTACTGGATAGGGTAATCTCAATTAAGTCCATAGACCTTGGGCCTTCATAAGGTGGTTGGACCCAAGGACTATTTAATGTAAATGTTGGGCCTACTAAGAGCCCATACTGATGGGCTCAAGGGTTCACTATGTTCAACAATGAATTTGGTCAGGCCTTGTAATAGAGGCTAGGCTGAATCCATATGCCTTTTGTAGAGATAAATGTTAGGGTCCCATGCCATACAAAGAGAGCCAAGCAAGCCAACAAGATAAGATATGTCTTATCTAGTTAAGAGTTCAGATACAAATAAAGATATGGATCAAAGAACACTTTCCTAAGAGGATCAGGAAGCTGATCCAGAGAAGCTATAAATAGAGGACGAAATCCTTCAGTTAAACACTTATGCATACAGTTCTTCTCTCTGCTCTTTCCGCCCTACCCAATTCGATCTCCATATTCTTATACTAATTAGGAATAGTTCTTGATTCTGATTTTTGCTAGAAAAATCAGATTAAATTGTGATCACATCCCCTGTGTGATCCTTGCTGATGGATAGCAATTCTTGCTAAAGAATTGCTTTGTTGATCTTGCTTCATCCTATGTTGTGTCATCTTTAGTGGAGGCAAGATTTGGTAACCTCTCCCTAATCTTTGGTTTTAGATTTGGTTTGGTTTGCTTCAAGAATGAACCTTGAAAAATGTAGTTTTTCTACAACAGTGAATAGGATTCCCGGAAGGGAGAAAGAATTTTTTTGAAACTTTGGCCAGCCACCTTGCATGGTTTGCCATCCATATGATGGAGCTTCCTTCCCTTCAGTGGTATCAGAGCCAGGTTCGAGACTTGAACCAAATTTAGACCAGATCTGAACCTGCGCAAATGGGCAGAAACTGTTCTATCCAATTTCGCAAGTTTACGGCCTTTTGAGAATTCGGTTCTAAATTTGGGGTGTATGATCTGAAATTTAATTCTTTATCATTCTGATATGATTAGGGAATTGTTTTGTTATTGTTTCTACAATATTTGGGATGTATGTGTGATGGAGAGAAAAATATTTTGTGGCGACAAGATTTGCACACCCTGCATTCTTTGTTCTATTATTTTGGTTTGTAAATATTTTTTTATTTTCAAAATGAAATGTATAAGATTTGATCTGATGTAATTAATAGAAAATTAGGTTTTTTCTATTTGTTCATTGGAAGAAGTGCTAGTTCGTGCGGAGGAGAAGAAGAATTTTCACAAATACAAGATCTACAATCTACAATTTGTAGAAACCGAATTTGCTATCTGTGATTAACTTTTGTTTTGTAGGTTTGCAATCACACATACAACCCTCTGATTGTGTTTCTTGCTGATTCTTAATTGTCTTTAATTGGCTGAATTTAATATCAGATGATAATCTTGAATTGAATCTTGTAATAGACACCAAACCCTAAGCTGGTTTGACCCAGATTGGTTTAAACTGGTTGGACCAAACCTGTGGTTCAATGGAATCTGTTCTCAGCCCCAAATTCAGATATGGGCCAGGGGTTTGATGACCATTACATGATTCAATTCATTCCACACTTGTAAAGCCCATTTTTCTTATAAGTTAAAGAAGAATTAGCCCACCTTTTAACATAACAACTATATGGGCCGAACTGCCTTTTGCAGTTTAGCTCATATACCTAGATAATATTATTTGATAATGTTATGGGCGTTAATGGGCTGATGATATATTAACTTTGATTAATTAGGGTTTTACAGTCTATGTAATTGATTGGATCAATTTTTCATTCATGTGGATGTATGTGATGTGTGATGTGCTTCGCACATGGGCCATAAGCACTTGGCCCATGTTTATTTGTTGGTGACTCTCTATGAATGCCATGGCTGAATGCACATCATTGCCATGGTACCCTTAAGATCATTGGATGATCTCCCTTCTCAATGAGCCCCAGATCAGCTTCCTCCCCAAGAGGAACATTGCAGAACCCTAGTCCATTTAGGCCCATTTGAATTTGACTTTAAGAAAGTCGGTGGGAGCTACTTTAGTTTGACCTAAATTAGATCTAGGGACATTTTAACTTGTTCCCTCTAGATATATAAGTGCATGTGATAGGGAAATTCATATGATGAATTCTCTAAAGGCCTTCCATCATTAACATGAAGATGGGTTGTGTTAGTAATAAGGAGATGGACCATAAAAATGGGCTATCCATTTGTTGATCCAGTCTGTTTGATTGCTTAATAAGATGATAAGGGAATCATAGATAGGTGTGGGAGGGGCCTATCCTAAAATGGAAAACTCTCTCACGATACCTTGGGGTACACGAAAATGAGGGTTCAACACTTACTAGACAGAAAGGTTTAACCTAAAATGCCAATGAACCTTGTCTGATAAAGGCCAAAGAAAAAGCTCATAAGATGAGTGGATATGATCCTTTACAGAAAGTGGTGGGGCTTTGCAACTGAAACAGTTGTCTCCATGCACTGTATGTGATTTCCCACATTTTCAGAGACATAACTGCGTCTCCGTCACTGAGATGGGAGGAAAATCTCAAAGATGAAGAAATGGAAATGGAACATAGATTAAAAGCCTTTTCTATGTAAGTAACATGAATCAATTTAGGTTATGGATTAATAATTTGCATTAACTTTTATCAGAAATGACAAATGAACAATTCACCAAATTGTTTGACGATAACAACCTTAAGGACCCAAATTATGTTAACTAGTTCCATACCCTTATGTTGGTGGTGACGTCCAAGGAATTGGAGAAGGTAGCCAAAAACCATGCACCAGAATGTTCGGGTGATAGGGCTTCTAAGGCCTGTAAGAAGGAATTCCAAGAATGGGAGGAGAAGAACTCTCTTGCCCGGTGTTATATCATAGCCTCCTTAGACAATCCGATATAGAGACAGATTGATAAGATCGAAGTATCCAAGGATGTCATGGATAGTTTGAGGACCATGTATGAAGAGCAGAATTGTTCTACTCGGCAAAAGGTCCTAAAGTTGTTTATGACCACATGGATGTCTGAGAACCAACAGGTTCATGACCATTGTCTAAAGATGATGGGCTACATCAATGAATTGGAGGCTCTCGGGTCAGGGCTTGATCATGTCACCAAGATTGATGCCGTCCTAAACTCCTTGCCTCCCTTCTTCAATCAGTTTATCATGAACTATAATATGAATAAGATAAATGTTAGCCTTTAGTAACACAATAATATGTTGTAGAGGGCTGAAGAACTAATTAAGAAGGACAGGTCGATAGCCATGCTTGTTGAAGGTGGAAAATCGGGCAAGAAAAAGATGAAGGCTAAGAAGAAGCCTCAGAAGAAAGCTGCCAAACCTAAAATGCAGAAGAAGGACAAGACATCAGATGCCTATCATTTCTGCAAGAAAACGGCCTCTGGAAGGGGAATTGTCCTCAATACCTGGAGACCAAGAAGCAAGGTAATTTTGAATCTTTTGTCATAGAGACCAATTTGTTGGTTACTTCTGCATCCTAGTGTATTGACTCTGGGCTTCTACTCATGCATGTAACATATTGCAGGGGTTCAAGACAAGCAGAAGGTTGAGTGATGGAGATGTGACGCTCTACTTGGGAAATCCTACAATAGTTGCAGCTACAGCTATAGGAATTGCAGAATTGTATTTCAGAGAAGGAACAATTACACCTAAAGATTGTCTTTATATACGAACTTTGAGAAGAAATTTAATTTTTGATTCAAAATTGTGCTAGGATGGTTATTCTATTTTGTTTAGTAATACGGTTACTGTTAAACTGAATAACTAATTACTCACGGAGAACTTGAGAAGGTGGTGGGGTTATGCAGCTGAAATAGTTGGCTCCATACATTGTATGTGATTTCCCACATTTTGCAATCTCTATCACTGAGATAGGAGGGAAATCTCAGAAATGAACAAATGGAAATGGAACATAGATTAAAAGTCATATCTATGTAGTAAACATGAACCAATTTAGGTTGTGGACTAATAATCTATCTTGCCTTTTATTAGAAATGGCAAATGGATAATTCGCCAAGTTGTTGGATGATAATAAGCTTAAGGGCCCAAACTATGTAGACTAGTTCCGTAACCTTATGCTAGTATTAACGTCCGAGAAATTGGACAAAGTTGTTAAGAACCCTGCTCTAGATCGTCCAAGTGATAGGGCTTCTGAGCACATAGAAAAGAGTATCAAGAATGGGAAGAGAAGAACTCTCTTGCCCGGTGCTACATCATTATCGCCCTTAACAATCCGATACAGAGACAATTCGATCAGATCAAAGTGTCCACGGATATCCTGTATAGTCTGAGGACCATGTATAAAGAGCAAAATCATTTTACTTGGCAAAAGGTCTTAAAGTTGTTTATGATCAAGAGCTAGATGGTTCATGACCATTGTCTTAAGATGATTGGTTACATTAATGAATTGGAGGCACTTGGGTCAGGGCTAGATCATGTCACCAAAGTTGATGCCATCCTAAACTCTTTGCCTCCCTCCATCAATTAGTTTATCATGAACTACAACATGAATAAGCTAAATGTTAGCCTTAAGGAACACAACAATATGTTGTAGAGGGCTAAAGAACTGATAAAAAAGGACAAACTGATAATCGTGCTTGTTGAAGGTGATAATTCGGGTAAGAAGAAGAGGAGGGAGGGCAAAAAAAAAAGCCTCAGCAAAAGGTTAGCAAGCCTAAAAGGCAAAAGATGGACAAGACATTGGATGCCTGTCACTTTTGCAAGCAGTCCGGCCATTAGAAGAGGAACTGTCCTCAGTATCTAGAGACTAAGAAGCAAGGTAATTTTGAATCAAAAGATGGACAAGACATCGGATGCCTGTCACTTTTGCAAGCAGACCGGCCATTGGAAGAAGAACTGTCCTCAGTATCTGGAGACTAAGAAGCAAGGTAATTTTGAATCTTTTATCATAGAGACTAATTTATTGGTCACTTCTACTTCTTGGTGTATTGACTCTGGGGCTTCAACTCATGCATGTAACACATTGCATGGGTTCAAGACAAGTAGAAGGCTGAGTGACAAAGAAATAACACTCTACTTGGGGACTTCTGCAATAGTTGCAGCTATAGCTATAGGAATTGTAGAATTGGTTTTCAAAGTAGGAATCATTATATTGAAAGGTTGTCTTTATGTACCAATAGTAAGAAGAATTTTGATTTCTATTTCAAAATTGTGCATGGATGGTTATTCTATTTTGATTAGTAATGTGATTATTATTAAATGGAATAAAAATTCCTCGCATATGGAGAACTTGAGAATGGTTTCTATGTTCTCCATCCTTCTCTAGAAACAAACATAATTGAAACTATGCCGAAAATGATCCCCAAGAAGAGAACTCGTGATACAGTTAATCCCATGTGCCTGTGGCATTACCGACTTGTCCACATTAGTATAGATCGAATCACAAGGATAGTAAAGGATGGTTCTTTGGATTTTCTAACTGTAGAAGATCTTCCAACCTGTAAACCTTGCCTTCAGGGTAAGACGATGAAGCGGCCATTTATGGGAAAGCCTAAAAGGTATACAAGCATGCTTGACATTATACATACTGATGTATGTGATCCCATGAATGTTAGGACACGTAACCAGTATGTTTATTTTATAACATTCACCAATGATTTCTCATGGTATGGTTACGCGTACCTAATGAGACATAAGTCTGAATCCTTTGAAAGTTCAAAGAGTTCAGACAAGAGGTTGAGAAATAGTTAGGGAGACACATTCAGGCCCTTTGATTAGATTGAAGAGGCGAATATCTCTCCAATGAATTCAGGAACTACTTAAAGGAAAATGGGTTTGTATAACAATTGGCTCCTCGTGCTACACCACAATTAAATGGTGTATCAGAGAGGAGAAATTGGACTCTATTAGATATGGTTCGTTCACTTCTCATCCACTCAAAGTTACCTATATTCTTTTGGGGTTATGCATTAGAGATTGTGATTTACATGCTGAACCGGGTTCCAACCAAATCTATTCCTAAGACTCCATATGAGATATGGACTGGTAAGAAACCAAGTGTAAGACACTTGAAGATTTGGGGTTGTCCAACACATGTTAAAAGAACTACTAGTGACAAATTGGAATCCAAGACCAGTCGTTGGCTATTTGTAGGTTACCCCAAAGTCTCTGTAGTTAGTTATTTTATGATCTAAAAGAGCAAAAGGTGTTTTGTAGTCAAAATTCCTACTTTCTAGAGGAAGATTACATCCTGGATAATCTTCATCAGGAAGTTGTTCTTGATGAGGAGATTCCAGAGGTAGTGGGAGATGTCCCACAAGCTCTAGAAAATAACCAACCTAGAAGGTCTACCTGGGTATCCAGGCATCCAGTTTGTTACAGCTATGCCCAAGAAAGTTACTTAGTGGAAGCCACGACCAGATAGGAAGATTCCATGACTTATACGGAATCTATGTTGAACATAAATTCCTTGAAGTGGGTAGATGCCATGAGAGCTGAGATGGACTCAATGGAGACTAATGGAGTCTAGATTCTAGTGGATCTACCCTTTGGGGTAAAAGCAATTGGTTGCAAATGGATGTATAAGAGGAAGAAGGGCCCTGATGGTAAGGTTGAGACCTACAAAGCACATCTTATGGTGAAAATGTACATTCAAAAAGAGGGAATTGACTATGAGGAAACCTTTTCATCTGTGGCCATGCTTAAATCCATTAGGATCCTACTAACTGTAGTAGTATACCATGACTACGAGATTTGGCAAATGGATGTCAAAACCACGTTCCTAAATGGAAATCTTACTAAAGATATGTATATGCGGCAACCGCAAGGTTTCATAGTTGCAAGTCAAGAACACATGGTATATAAACTTAATCGATCCACATATGGAATTAAGCAAGCTTCTAAGAGCTGGAACATCTGGTTCTACTCTACCATCAAACAGTTTGATTTTGACCAAAATCCGGATGAGCATTGTGTTTATAGGAAGACATTGGGAGATAAGGTTACGTTCCTGGTTCTGTATGTAGATGATGTCCTACTCATTGGGAATGATGTAGGGATGTTAACTACGGTGAATGTGTGGCTTTCACAGCAGTTCTCATGAAAGATTTTAGAGAAGCCTCCAACATCTTGGGTCTTTGACTCTATATAGACAGATCAAAGAGGATAATAGGATTATCCCAGTCTGCTTACATTGACAAGATTGTCAAAAGATATAGTATGGAGAACTCCAAGAAAGGAAATGTTCCTTTTAGGCATGGAGTCACTCTCTCTATGTGAATATCTCTCAAGACACCTGAGGGGATTGAGGGCATGAGAGAGACTCTCTATGCTTCAGCCGTAGGGAGCATCATGTATGCCATGTTGTGCACTCAGCCTGACATTGCTTAAGCAATGGTGTGGAAAATATGTTTCAATCTAACCCTGGTCGGGAGCATTGGTTAGCTGTGAAACACATACTAAAATACCTTAAAGGTCAAAAGAGTTTTTCTTGGTATTCGGTGGTAGTTCACTACAGATCTAGGGGTATACTGATGTTGATTTTCAATCAGACCCAGATGATAGAAAGTCTACATCTGGTTACATCTTTATGATGGGGTCCTGTGTAGTCAACTAGAAAAGCAACAAATAGGGGTCCACAGTAGATTCCACAACTAAGGCCGAGTACATTGTCGCAAGTGAAGCGGCCAAGGAAGCCGGTTGGATGAAGAAGTTCATTCAGGAATTAGGAGTAGTTCCATCTAGCACATCACCCATTCTACTGTTTTGTGATAACACTAGAGCCATTGCTCAGGCCAAGGAGCCACGAGCCTACTCGAAGTCAAAGCACATCGAGAGGAAGAACCATGTACTATGGGAGATTGTTGGTAGAGGGGACATCCTAATTCACAAGGTAGCATTGACAGAAAATGTAGCAGACCCATTGACTAAGCCACTGACATAGAAAGTGTTTTTGAAACACGTGGAAAGTATAAGACTTTGTACCCAATTGGACCTAAGTGCAAGTGGGAGCTGTTAGAAAGTGAATGCCCTTAGCTCCACTCAGATTGATGTACTTATTGTCATTTATTGTAAATGAATAAAGTGCATAATCGATTCATGTTATTATGGTGTGTTTCTATGTAATACCCTTAAACTAGGCACGTATGAGACTCGTGTTAGTTTAGAATCTTCACAGCCGTTGGATAGATCTTGGGAGATTTATCCTACCAAGACTAACACTGATGTGCCGCCAAGTTGGTTGGGGTGGCTTGCCTTAGTTGCCAGGGTGAGACTTGAGGTACATGCAGTGTGGGATAACCCTGAATCGAACCAAATTCTAGTATTGCCCTAGACCTTGGAGATAGATGGGCAAAACTGAAATGTTACATCTAACCCCTAGACTCGATTATGGTACTGTACTAGGTGTCAGATTGGGTTGTCTTTGATATACCAATCAGTGAGATCCTTTACTGGGTCAAAACCTGGGTATGTTGGGGCAGTCCGAGAATTCACCTGAATGGGTGATCATACTGATAGGATCAGTCCCTGGTCTAATCTTGCATTGGGGCTGAGATGTTAAGTGTAAGACCATTGAGGGTAATACCTAATGTTCTAATTTTGCATCTGCCCACAATCCTTGGGTTTTCACAAGATGGCTCGACCCAAGGACCATTTTGTGTAAATGTTGGGCTCATTAAGAGCCCATGGTGATGGACTCAGGGGTTTACTGTGACCTACAGTGAATTCGGCCATGCCATATAACTAAGGTTGGGCTGAACACATGTGGATGATGTGAAGATCAATTCTAGGGTCCCACACCATACAAAGAGAACCAAACTAGCCAGCACATAATGGGTTAGGTGAGCAATCTGACTTAATGGGCCTAAAGCCCATTTCGAACTAGTTTTAAATGGTTTAATTAAAATGGGCCATTCTAGGTTTATAATCTATCTGGGATTAATAGTTGGATAAGATAAGTCTTATCAACGTAAGAGTCCAGATCTAAATACAAGATTTAGATTAGGAAATCTCATTCGATATCAAAGTAGGAAGCTGATCCTGAAAGGATTATAAATAGGGGTGAATTCCATAGAAGGAACACAATTCTCTCTGCAGACTTTTCTCCCCCTCAGCTCTTGGCACCATCCCAGTTCGATCTCCACCTACTGAAGTGATCAAGAAGTGTTCTTGATATTGTTTCTTGGTGAAAAAACAATTAGAAGTCATGCTCACACCACCTTACTTGATTCTTGGTGAACAATCCCAAGTTCTTGCTGAAGAACCGTTCTTGTTAATCCTGCCTCAACATACGTTGTGTCATCTTAAGTGGAGGCGGATTTGGTATCCTCTTTGGGCGTGAACACCTACGTTGGGAGTTCCTTTTA
Source organism: Nelumbo lutea (assembly GCF_056320005.1). Classification (NCBI taxonomy): domain Eukaryota; kingdom Viridiplantae; phylum Streptophyta; class Magnoliopsida; order Proteales; family Nelumbonaceae; genus Nelumbo; species Nelumbo lutea. The sequence continues at coordinate 64,358,505 of NC_142688.1, read as the reverse complement.
ATTCCATATCAGTTATTTCCCTCTCCCTTCTTTTCGTTTCAGATCTAGTCTGGTTTTGTTTCAAGAACAAACCTTGAAAATGCAGTTTTCTAAATTAGGGAATAGATTCCCGGATGGGAGAGAGAAATTTTTGAAAATTTTCCTGACCTTCCTGTAGGGTTCAGCCATGGATCTCCCATCCCTTCAACTAGATCCTCCTACTACACCATAATTAAACGGTGTATTAGAGAGGAGAAATCATACTCTATTGGATATGGTCTGTTCACTTCTCATCCACTCAGAGTTACCTATATCCTTTTGGGGTTACGCATTTGAGACTGTGATATATGTGTTGAACCAGATTCCAACCAAATCCATTCCTTAGACTCCATATGAGCTATGGACCAGTAAGAAACCAAGTGCTAACACATGTTAAAACAACAAGTATTGACAAATTAGAGTCCAAGACAAATAAGAAACCCCAAAAGCTTTGTAGGTTATCTATTCTATGATCCAAAAGAGCAAAATTTTTTTTGCAATTGAAATGCCTACATTCTAGAGGAAGATTACATCCTGGAAAATCATCATCAGGAAGTAGTTCTTGATGAAGAGAGCCCAGGGGTAGTGGGAGATGTCCCACATGTTAAACAATGTATGCCCTTAACTCCAGTCAGCATGATGTACATTATCACATTTATTGTAAATGAATGAAGTACATATTTGATTCATGTTATTATGGTGTCTTTCTGTGTAATATTCTTAAACCAGACACATATGAGATTCGTGTTAGTTTAGAATCTTCACAGCTGTTGGATAAATCTAGGGAGATTTATCCTGTCAAGACTGAAAATAATGTACCACTTGGTTGGTGTGGCTTGTCTCAGCTGCCAGGGTGAGACCTGAGGTACATGTAGTGTGGGTTTTCTTGAAACCCTGAACCTAAGAGAGTATTTGCAGGGTGCAGGAAGGAGGCGGCAAGAGAGTATTTGCAGGGTGCAGAATTCTCTCTTCTAGTAATCTCAGCTCTAAAGACAAGGATCTCTGGATTGCATTGCATGTCTAAAGGCTGCCGCCCCCTCTTCCTTTTATAGACTTAAAGAGATCAGCTCCTAATCCCATTAGGAGTTGCTAACCCAAATCATATTTGGATTAGAAGTCCCTTTAAGTGATAAGCGATAACCCTTATCTTATCTACAGATTAGATCAGCCATCTCCTAACCTAATTAGGAGGTTTTAAGATCTAAATCTCATTTAGATCTTGGACACTCTAAGTGGATAGGGTCTGGGCCGAATTCTATCAGCTGATTCATTTCAGATTTCGCCCCTTAAGTGACTAATCAAATTAGCCCAGTTCGAAATGGGCTCAAGGCCCATTTAAGGTTATGTATTCATTTAGCCTTCGAAACTGCTGCCCAGTTGGGCTTTCTTGTATAGCATGGGACCCAAACATTGATCTACACAACAGCCACATGGGTCCGGCCCAGCCTTTGTTACAAGGCCTGGCCGAATACACTATTATGGACAGTGCACCCCCTGAAAACCATCTCATGGTCTCTATGGGCCCACAACTTATCCTAAGTGGTCCCTGGGACAAACTACCTTGTAACACCCAGGGACTGTGGGCAGATGCAAGATTAGCCCATTAGGTATTATCCTCAATGGTCTTACACTTAACCTCTCAGCCCACAATGATCATACACTGCCCGACAAGAGAGGACCTCTCCCTCGGCTGCAAGGAACAGTGTTGCACTCTCTGCTTATATGGATCCCAGGAATTAAAACCTATTTGCAAGCATTTGGAAACCATAATATATATACTTTTATATCTCAGATAAAATATATTTTGCAAAACAAATCTCGACGGTTGAAATCGGCTGCCGGTAGTCTTGGTTTCCATTAGTGAGAGTGCATCCCCGATTTTGTCTGACAAAGGGGCTGATCCTGTCACTATGATCACCCACTCAGATGAATTAGACTGTATCAACATACCCAGGTTTTGACCCCCACTAAGGATCTCACTGAATGATACATCAAAGACAGCCTAATCCAACACCCAATGCAATAGCATAGTCGAGTATAGGGGTCGCGTGTAACTTTCCAGTTTTGCCCATCAATCTCCAAGGTCTAGGGCAATACAGAAAATCTGGTCCAGTTCAAAGATTCAATTAATCCTACACTATATGTGCCTAGGGTCTCACCCCGGCAGTTGAGACAAGCCACCCAACTGACTTGGTGGCACCACAGTGTCAGCCTTGTCAGGAAAGATCTCCCCAGACTAACCCACTGGCTGTGAACATTCTAAACTAACACGAGTCTCATTAAGTATCCAGTTTAATGGGTATTACATAGAAACATACCAAGGGAACATGAATCAAATATGCACTTTTATTCATTTATAATAAACTCATAAAGTACATCATTTTGATTGAAGCTAAGGGCATACAAAACTGTCTAACAGCTCCCACTTGCACTTAGGTCCAATCAGGTACTAGCCGGAGTTCCATGCTTTCCACGTGTTTCTCAAACAGTTTCTGTGATAGTGGCTTAGTCAATGGGTCTACCTCATTCTCCGCTGATGCTACCTCTTAAGATCATCCTCCCGTAGGTCTAGTGTTGTCATACAACAGTGAAATGGGTGATGTGCTGAATTCCAAATTCAGGAATGAACACCTTTATTCATAAGGCAGCCTCACGTCTGGCAATGCGCTTGGCTTGAGTTGTGGACTATTAATTTGCTACTTAGGACTCCTATTTGCTGACACTCAGAAAATAGCACACAATCCTATCGTGAAAACATATCCAGATGTAGGCTTTCTATCATCTGGATCTGACTGGAAATCGGCATCTGTATACCCTTGGATCTGTAGTGAGCTACCATTGAATAGAAGACAAAACTCTTTTGTCCTTCGAAGGAACTTAAGTATGCTTTTCACAGCAGTCTAGTGCTCCTGCCCAAGGTTGGCCTGAAATCTGCTTACTACACTCACTACCTGAGCAATGCCAGGACGAGTGCACAGCACGGCATACATGATGCTCCCTACGGCAGAAGCATAGGGAACGTCTTTCATGCCATCAATCTCCTCAAAAGCCTTGGGAGACATCTTCTTGGAGAGAGTGACTCCATGCCTGAAAGGAACATTTCCTTTCTTGGAGTTTTCCACGTTGTATCTCTTGTCAATGTAGGCAGATTGGGATAATCCTATTATCCGCTTCAATCCATCTCTATAGTGTCGAAGACCCAGTATATAGGAGGCTTCTCCAAGATCTTTCATGGAGAATTGTTGTAAAAGCCATACTTTCACCATAGTCAACATTCCTACATCATTCCCAATGAATAGAATGTCATCTACATACAGAACCAAGAAGGTAGCCTTATCTCCACTGTACTTCTTGTAGACACAGGGTTCATCCGGATTCTGATTGAAGTCAAACGATTTGACAGTAGAGTCAAAACGGATGTTCCAACTTCTAGAAGCTTGCTTAAGTCCATAAATGTATCTATTGAGTTTACATACCATGTTTTCCTGACCCGTAGCTATGAATCCTTGCAGCTGGTGTATATAGATATCTTTAGTAAGATCTCCATTCAGGAATACAGTTTTGACATCCATCTGCCAAATCTCATAATCATGGTATGCTGCTATAGCTAGCAGGATCCTAATGGATTTAAGCATGGCCACAGGCGAAAAGGTTTCCTCATAATCGATGCCCTCTTTCTGAGTGTACCCTTTCACCACCAGACGAGCTTTGAAGGTGTAACCCTACCATCAGGACCCTTCTTCCTCTTGTAAATCCCTTTGCAACCGATTGCTTTTACCCTGGAGGGTGGATCTACTAGAGTCCAGACTCCATTGGTCTCCATTGAGTCCATCTCTGCTCTCATGGCCTCCACCCACTTATGGGAATCTATGTCCAACTCGCGTAAGTCACGGGATCCTCCTCACTAGTCAAGGTTTCCACCAGGTAACTATCTTGGTCATAACCATAACGGACTAGTAGCCTGGATACCTGAGTGGATGTTCTAGGTTGGTCACTACCTGGAACTTGTGGGACATCTCCCACTGCTCCTGAGCTCTCCTCATTAAGAACAATTTCCTGACGATGGGTGTCCAGGATGTAATCGGTCCCCAAGAATTGGGCATTTTGACTACAGAACACTTTTTGCTCACTTGGGTCATAGCAAAGGTAACCTACAGAGCCTTTTGGGTAGCCTACAAATAGGCAACGGCTGGCCTTGGATTCCAATTTGTCTACACTCGTTCTTTTAACATGTATTGGACAACCCCAAATCTTCAAGTGTCTGACACTTGGTTTCTTTCTTGTCCAAAGTTCATAAGGAGTGTTCGTAACCGATTTGGTTGGAACCCGATTCAACACATAAATCGCAGTCTCTAATGCGTAACCCCAAAAGGATGTGGGTAACTCTGAGTGTATGAGAAGTGATCGGACCATATCCAATACGGTCCTATTCCTCCTCTCTGAAACACCATTAAGTTGTGGTGTAGCAGGAGGAGCTAATTGTGATACTATCCCATTGTCCTTTAAGTAGTCCCTGAATGCGTTAGAGAGATACTCGCCACCTCGATCTGATCGAAGGGCCTTAATTTCTCTCCCTAACTGTTTCTCGACCTCTTGTCTGAATTTTTCAAAGGATTCAGACTTGTATCTCATTAGGTACACATAACCATATCGTGAAAAATCATCTATGAAGGTGATGAAATACACGTGTTGATTTCGTGTCTAACACTCAGGGGAACACATACATCAGTATGTATTAGGTCAAGTGTGCCTGTACATCTTTCAGGCTTACCGTTAAATGGCCGTTTCGTCATCTTTCCTTATAGGCAAGGCTCACAGGTGGGAAGATCTTCTATAGTTAGAAAATCCAAAGCACCATCCTTTACCAACCTTGTGATTCGGTCAACACCGATGTGGCCAAGTCGGTAATGCCACAGACACGTGGGATTAACTGTATCACGGGCTCTCTTCTTGGAGATTTCAGCCGACGTAGTTTCGGTTATGTTAGTTTCTAGAGAATGATGTAGAACATAGAGACCGTTCTCCAGTTCTCCGTATGCGATGAATCTGTTATTTCTTTTAATAGTAATCGTATTACTAAAGAAGACCGAATAACCATCTGCACACAGTTTTGAAACAGAAATCAAATTTCTCCTTAAATTTTGTACATAAAGACAATCTTTCAGCATAATTATTCCTTCTCTAAAAATTAACTCCATGGTTCCTATTGCCGTGGCTGCAACATTTGTAGTAGTCCCCAAGGAGAGTGTAATTTCTCCTTCACTCAACCTTCTGCTTACCTTGAACCCCTGTAGTGAGTTACACGCATGAGTTGAAGCCCCGGAGTCAATACACCAGGATGCAGAAGCTACCAATAAATTGGTTTCTATAACACAAGATTTGAAATTACCTTTCTTGGATTCCAGGTAGGCAGGGCAGTTCCTTTTCCAGTGGCCGATCTTCTTGCAGAAGTGACAGGTAGGCAGGACACTTCTTACCCTTAGTGCTTTCTTCTAAGGCTTCTTTACCTTCCTCTTTCTCTTGCCCATCTTGCCAGCTTCAACAAGCATAGCTACAGGCTCATCCTTTCTAATCAGTTCTTCGGCTCTTTGCAACATATTGCTGAGCTCTTGCAAACTGACATTCAGCTTGTTCATGTTAAGTTCATGATGAGCGGATTAAAGGAAGGAGACAAAGAATTAAGGATAGGATCTATCTGGGTCACAAGGTCCAGCCCGGATCCAAGAGCCTCTAGTTCGTTGATGTATCCCATCATCCGAAGACAATGGTCGTGAACTGGTTGGCCCTTGGACATTTGTGCGGTCATGAACTATTTCAAGACCTTTTGTCGAGTAGAACGATTATGCTCTTCATACATCATCCTGAGACTGTTCAATATGTCCTTGGTGAGTTCGATCTGATCGAACTGCCTCTGTATTGGGTTGTCCATGGAGGCAATGATGTAACACCGGGCAAGGGAGTTTTTCTCCTCCAATTCCTAATAGTCTCTCCTTCGGGCCTCAAAAGCTCTGTCACCCGGACGCTCCAGGGCCCGATTCTTTGCCACTCTGTCCAGCTTTTCAGAAGCTAGGACCAGCATAAGGTTCCTGTACCAGTCGGCATAGTTTGGAACCTTAAGCTTGTTGTCATCAAGAAGCTTTGCAAATGATCCGTTTGCCAAACATCAGTCCACAACCTAATTTGATTCATGTTCATTTCATAGATATGGATTTTAATCTACGGTCCATTTCCATTTATTCATCTCTGAGATTTCCCTCCTTTCTCAGTGATGAAGACTACAAGTTATCTCTGAAAATGTGGGAAATCACATAGGGTGCATGGAGCCAACTGTTTCAGCTACATAACCCCACCACCTTTCTGTGAAGGATCATATCCATTCATCATATGAGTTTTCCCTTTGGCCTCTGTCAGACAAGGTTTAGAGCCGTTTTCAGGTAAACCTTTCTGCCCAGTGAGTGCTTACCCATCATGTTCGTGAACGCCAAGGTACCGTAAGAGAGTTCTCATTTTCTGGTAAAGCCCCTCCCACATCGATGGTCTATGATGCCCCTATCATCTTATGAAACACTTAAACAAGCCCAACAGCAAATGGATAGCCCATTTTCTGGTGCGTTTCCTCATTACTGAAGGACCCATCCTCATGCTAATGATGGAAGGCCTTTAAAGAGTTCATCATATGAATCTCCCTACCACGTGCACTCATATTAGCTGGAGGGAACAGTTAATTACGCCCTAGTTTGATTTAGGTCAAACCAAAGTGGCTCCCACTGACTTTCATAAAGTCTGATTTCGGTGGGCCTTAAATCGGCTAGGGTTCCACAAGTAACCTCTTGATGAGGTGTGGGGCCCACCATTGAGGGAGGTCATCCAATGACCAAAAAGGACATCATGGCAATGATGTGCATTCACTCATGGTGTGTGCAAGAGCCACTATCGAATGAGCATGGGCCAAGCACTTATGGCCCATGCACACAGCACATCACACATCCAAACATCTCATGCAGGGATAAATTGATCCAATCAACTAATTATCTGTAAGGCCCATTGGAAGCCCGTTAAAAATCCATAGTATTAACCATTAATATTATTTAGGTATATGGGCTGAATTAGGGTTACCCAGTTCGGCCCATATAGCTTTATCCTTTGAAGTGGGCTTTTAGCAGTTTTAACTATTTAAAACTGGGCCTTTACAGGTTGGGCCGAATTTACCATTTAACTAAATATCAATCCTCAGGCCCATTAGTGGGAAAATTGGGGCTGTCTTTCAGCCTTGATTAAACCCTAGATTTGGTCTAAACAGTTTGAACCAATCTTGGTTCGAATGGGTCTAGGGTTTGATCTTTAATTAAATCTTTAATTCAAGAAAATAATTTGAAATTAAATAACTGATAAAAGAAAATCAAGAATCAGTTAAATAGGGCTATTCGCACACTCCATCCTGCAAAACAGAGGATAGATCACAGATTGCAGTTTCACAAACTACAAATCATAGATAGCGAATGTCCCATCTGTGAAATCTCCTTCTCTACGAAATCACCCTTTCTGCGTCGCCATCTTTGGTCCAAAATAAAATTAAATAGAAATCCTATTTATATTAATAATTACATCAGATCAAATGCCTATACATTGAGTCTAAAAAAAAATTATTTACAGACCAAATGTAATAAATAAATCAAGAAACTGCAAATCTTGCAGTTCTCCCTACGCAAATCAAGAATTCGATCTCCTCTTGTACGAGCAGCCCATAAATCAAGAAAATCATATAGAACTATTCTAAACAATAATCAGATTTATATAAAATTAATTTTCATATTATTTGCCCATCAATTTTGGGAACAAATTTCCCAAAACCCATATCTGCGCAAATTGGGTAGAACGCCTTCTCCCTATTTGCGCAGGTTCAGATCTGAAACATAATGGTTCAAGATTTGAACCATGGCTCTGATACCACTGAGGGGATAGGAAATCCATCACATGGATGCCCAAAGATTACGGAATAAGGGGGCGACTTTCAAAAATTTTTCTCTCCCTTCAACTGGGAATCGAATTCCCCATTTAGAAAATCATATTTTCAATGATCATTCTTGAAGCATAAACTGAACCAGATCTGAACCAAAAGGAGTAGGGAGGGATAATACCTGATACAGAGAAGCAGTATCTCCCAATGGAGGTGTTCACGCCCAAGGAATGATCCAAAATCTGCTCCCACTAAAGATGGCGTAGTGCAGGGTGGAGCAGAATCAGTAGTGTTTTTCCAAAAGAACTTGACCCTTCGCAAGAATCAACTGGACGGCTTATGAATACAACTCCCACCAATCTTTTCTTCAAAAGATTGGTATCAAGATCAAATATTGATTTCTCCCAAGAACTGGAGATCGAACTGCTGTAGGCGGCGGCTGCAGGAAAGAGGCGACAAGAGAGTATTTGTAGGGTGTAGAATTCTCTCTTCTAGTAATCTCAGCTCTGAAGACAAGGATCTCTGGATTGTATTGCATGTCTAAAGGCTATCGCCCCCTCTTCCTTTTATAGAGTTTAAGGGATAAGCTTCTAATCCCATTAGGAGTTGCTAACCCAAATCATATTTGGATTAGAAGTCCCTTTAAGTGATAAGGGATAACCCTTATCTTATATGCAGATTAGATCAGCCATCTCCTAATCTAATTAAGAGGTTTGCAGATCTAAATATCATTTAGATCTTGGACTCTCTATGTGGATAGAGTCTAGGCCCAATACTATCAGCTGATCCATCTCAGAATTCGCCCCTTAAGTGACTAATCAAATTAGCCCAGTTCGAAATGGGCTCAAGGCCCATTTAAGGTTATGTATGGTGTGGGACCCAAACATTGAATCAAATATGCACTTTTATTCATTTACAATAAACTCATAAAGTACATCATTTTGATTGAAGCTAAGGGCATACAAAATTGTCTAACAGGAGATAATGTTACGTTCTTGGTTTTATATGTAGATGTCATTCTACTCTTTGGGAATGATGTATGAATGTTAACTATGGTGAAGGTGTGGATTTCCCAGCAATTCTCCATGAAGGATCTTGGAGAAGCCTCCTATATCTTGGGACTTCAACTCTATAGAGATAGACTGAAGAGGATAATAGGATTATCCTAGTCTACATACATTAACAAGATTGTCAAAAGATACAGTATGAAGAACACCAAGAAGGGATTTTTCCCTTTCAATCATGGAGTCACTCTCTCAAAAGGTATCTCTCCCAAGACTCCCGAGGAGATTAAGGGCATGAGAGAGGTTCCCTATGCCTCAGCCATAGGAAGCATCATGTTTGCCATGTTGTGCACTCGGCCAGACATTGCTCAGGCATTGAGTGTGCTATGTAGATACCTATCAAACCCAGGACAAGAGCACTAGTCAACTGTGGGAAACATACTTAAATACATTCAAAGGACAAAAGAGTTTTGTCTGGTATTTGATGGTAGTTCACTACAGATCCTAGGGTATACCGATACCGATATCTAGTCAGACCCAGATGATAGAAAGTTTAAATCTGGTTACATATTCACGATGGGGTCCTATGCAGTTAACTGAAAAAATAGCAAATATGGGTCCACAGCAGATTCCACGACTGAGGCCAAGTACATTGCTTCAAGTGAAGCTGCCAAGGAAGCTATTTGGATGAAGAAGTTCATTCAAGAATTAGGAGTAGTTTTATCTAGAACATCACCCATTCCACTGTTGTGTAACAACACTGGAGCCATTTGAAGGGATGAGAGATCCATCCCATGGACGCCCAAAGATTGCGGAATAAGGGGGCGAATTTCAAAAAATTTTCACTCCCTTCAACTGGGAATCACATTCTCTATTTAGAAAATCATATTTTCAATGATCATTCTTGAACCTTAAACTGAACCAGATCTGAACCAAAAGGAATAGGAGAGAATTATACCTGATACAGAGAAGTAATATCTTCCAACGAAGGTGTTCACGCCCAAGGAAGGATCCAAAGACTGCTCCCACTGAAGATGGCGCAATGCAGGATGGAGCAGAATTAGCAGTGTTCTTCCCCTAGAACTCTGTCCGTCGCAAGAATCAGTAGAATGGTACGTGAGCACAGCTTCCTTTTCAATCCTTTCTCAAAGAACTGATGTCAAGATCCAATCATGACTTCTCCCACAACTGGAGATCGAACTGGCAAATAGGGTGGTAAGAACAGGGAGGCGGCAAGAGAGTATTCGCAGGGTGCAGAATTCTCTCTTCTTGATTTCAGCACTAAAGAGGATCTCATGTATATCTCCTAAAGGCTGCTGCCCCCTCCTTCTTTTGTTAACTTAAAGATCAGCTTCTAATCCCATTAGGAGCTGCTTATCCAAATCATATTTGGATCAGCCTTCTCTTCTAGTGATAAGGATAAACCCTTATCTTATCTGTAGATTAGATTAGCTTTCTCCTAATCCCATTAGGAGGTTTCTAGATCTGAATCACATTCAGATCTGGACTCTCTGAGTGGATAGGATTAAGACCCTATCCTATCTGCTAATCCATCTCAAAATTCGCCCCTTTAATTAACTAAATAAATAGCCCAGTTCGAAATGGGCTTTAGGCCCATTAAGCTTATGTGCTCACTTAACCTTCCTAACTGCTGCCCAGTTGGGCTTCCTTGTATGGCGTGGGACCCAAGCATTGATCTACACATCAGCCACATGGGTTCGGCCCAGCCTTTGTTACAAGGCCTGGTCGAATACACTGTCAAAGACAGTGCACCCCCTGAAACCCATTGAATGGGCTCTATGGGCCCAACACTTACCCTAAGTGCTCCTTGGGCCAAGCCACCTTATAACACCCAGGGACTGTGGGCAGATGCAAGATTAGCCCATCAGGTATTATCCTCAATGGTCTTACACTTAACCTCTCCTTCGGCTGCAAGGAATAGTGTTGCACTCTCTACTTATATGGATCCCGGAAATTAAAACCTTTTTGCAAACATTTTAGAAACCATAATTTATATCTCATATAAAATATACTTTGCAAAACAAATCTCAACGGTTGAAATCGGTTGCCGGCAGTCTTGGTTTCCAACAATGAGAGTGCATCCCCAATCATTACCTTTGTCCGACAAAGGGGTTGATCCTGTCACACCCACTTAGATGAATTCTCGGATTGTCCCAACATACCCAGGTTTTGACCCCCGCTAAGGATCTCACTGATTAGTATATCAAAGACAGCCCGATCCGACACCTAGTGCAGTATCATAATCGAGTCTATGGGTTGGGTGTAACTTTCCAGTTTTGCCCATCAATCTCCAAGGTCCAAGGCAATACTGGAAATCTGGTCCGTTCAAAGATTCAATTAATCCCACACTGTATGTGCCTAGGGTCTCACCTCGGTAGCTAAGATAAGCCACCCCAACCGACTTGGTGGCACCACAGTGTCAGCCTTGTCAGGATAGGTCTCCCCAGACCGACCCACTGGTTGTGAACATTCTAAACTAACACGAGTCTCAATAAGTGTCCAGTTTAAGGGTATTACACAGAAACATACCAAGGGAACATGAATCAAATATGCACTGTTATTCATTTACAATAAACTCATAAAGTACATCAATTTTTGATTGAAACTAAGGGCATACAAAACTGTCAAACACCATTGCTCAGGCTAAGGAGCCCCGATCCCACTCAAAGTCGAAGAACATCGAGAGGAAGTATCCTATACTATTGGAGATTGTTGGTAGAGGGGATGTCCAGATTCAAAAGGTAGCATCAGCGGTGAATGAGGAAGACTCATTGACTAAGCCACTGACACAAAAAGTGTTTGAAATACACATGGAAAGTATTAGACTTTGGCATGTACCCAATTGGACCTAAGTGCAAGTGAGAGTTGTTAGACAGTGTATGCCATTAGCTCCAATTAGATTGATGTACTTTTGACATTTATTATAAATGAATAATAGTGTATAATTGATTCATGTTAGATATGGTGTGTTTCTATATAATACCCTTAAATTGGACACTTATGAGGCTCATATTAGTTTATAATCTTCATACCCATTGGATAGACCTGGGGATTTTATCCTGCCAAGGCTGGCATTAGTGTGCTGCCAAGTCAGTTGGAGTGGCTTGTCTCAGCTGCCAGGGTATGACCCGAAGTACATGTAGTGTGGGTTTGATTGAAACTCTAAACCGGACCATTTTCTAATCATGCTCTCGACTATTGAGATAGATGGGCAAAACCGAAAAGTTACACCTAACCCTACACTCGATTATGGTACTACACTAGGTGTTGGATTGGACTATCTTTGATATGCCAATCAGTGAGATCCTTAGCGGAGGTCAAAACCTAGGTATGTTGTGGCAATCTGAGAATTCACCTGAATGGGTGATCATAGTGTCAAAATCCGACCATTTGTCTGATAAAGTGAATGATCCGCGAATGCAATCTCTCTCATGGAAACCTAAACTATTGGTAGTTGATTTCAAACTTGTTGAGGTTTGTTATGCAAAATATATTTATATAGAGATATACATCCTGCACTGCACCATCTTCAGTGGGAGCAGTCTATGGATCCTTCCTTGGGCGTGAACACCTTCTTTGGGAGATATTACTTCTCCGTATTAGGTATAATTCTCTCCTATTCCTTTTGGTTCAGATCTGGTTCAGTTTAAGGTTCAATAATGATCCTTGAAAATATGATTTTCTAAATAGGGAATGTGATTCCCAGTTGAAGGGAGAGGAAAATTTTTGAAATTTGCCCCCTTATTCCCCAATCTTTGGGCGTCCATGGGATGGATCTCTCATTCCGCAATCTTGAACCATTCTGTTTCAGATCTGAACCTGCGCAATTAGGGAGAAGGCGTTCTACCCAATTTGCACAGATATGGTTTTTGGGAAATTTGTTCCCAAAAGAGATGGGCAAATAATCTGAAATTAATTTTAAATAAATCTGATTATTATTTAGAATTGTTCTTTATAATTTTCTTGATTTATGGGTTGTTCGTACAAGAGGAGATCGAATTCTTGGTTTGTGCAGGGAACCTACGATTTTGCAGTTCTTGAATTATTTTGGGTCTGTAAATAATTTTTTTATTTTCTAGACTCAATGTATAGGTATTCGATCTGATATAATTATTAATAGAAATAGGATTTCTATTTATTTTTATTTTGGATCGAAAATGGCGGCGCAGAAAAGGAGATTTCTTAGAGAAGGAGATTTCGCAGATGAGAGAAACACTATCTATGATTTGCAGTTTGTGAAACTTTATTCTGTGATCTAACCTCTGTTTTGCAGGAAGGATTGTGCGAACAACCCTGATTTACTGATTCTTGTTTTTCTTCTTTTATCAGTATTAAATTTTAGATTATTTTCTTGAATTAAGGATTTAATTAAAAATCAAACCCTAGACCCATTCGAACCGAGATTGGTTCAAATTGTTTGGACCAATTCTAGGATTTAATCAAGGCTAAAAGTCAGCCCTTATTTCCCACTAATGGGCCTAAGGATTGATATTTAGTTAAATTGTTAATTCGTCCCAGCCTGTAAAGGCCCAGTTTTAAATAGTTAAAACTGCAAAAGCCCTTTTTAAATGATAAAGCTATATGGGTCGAACTGGGTAACCCTAATTCAGCCCATATACCTAGATAATATTAATGGTTAATATTATGGAATTTTAACGGGCTTCCAACGGGCCTTACAGATAATTAAATGATTGGATCAATTTATCCCTGCATGAGATGTATGGATGTGTGATGTGCTGCGTACATGGGCCATAAGTACTTGGCCCATGCTCATTCGACAGTGGCTCTTGCGCACACCATGGCTGAATGCACATCATTGCCATGGTGTCCCTTTTGGTCATTAGATGATTTCCCTCAGTGGTGGGCCCCACACCTCATCAAGAGGTTACGTTTGGAACCCTAGCCGATTCAAGGCCCATCGAAATCTGGCTTTATGAAAGTCAGTGGGAGCCACTTTGGTTTGACCTAAATCAAATTAGGGCGTAACTTTGTTCCCTCCAGCTAATATGAGTGCATTTGATAGGGAGATTCATATGATGAACTCTCTAAAGGCCTTCCATCATTAGCATGAGGATGGGTCCTTCAGTAATGAGGAAATGCACCAGAAAATGGGCTATCCATTTGCTGTTGGGCTTGTCTAAGTGTTTCATAAGATGATAGGGGCGTCATAGACCGCTGTGGGAGGGGCTTCACCAGAAAATGGGAACTCTCTCACGGTACCTTGGCGTTCACGAATATGATGGGTAAGCACTCACTGGATAGAAAGTTTTACCTGAAAACGGCTCTGAACCTTGTCTAACAGAGGCCAAAGGGAAAACTCATATGATGAGTGGATATGATCCTTCATAGAAAGGTGGTGGGGTTATGCAACTGAAACAGTTGGATCCAAGCACCCTATGTGATTTCCCACATTTCCAGAGACAACCCGTAGTCTCCGTCACTGAGAAAGGAGGGAAATCTCAGAGACGAATAAATGGAAATGGATCGGAGATTAAAATCCATATCTATGAAATGAACATGAATCAAATTAGGTTATGGACTGATGTTTGCTCTTTTATCAAAAAATGGCAAACGGATCTTTTGCAAAACTACTTGATGACAACAAGTTGAAGGGCCCAAACTATGCTGACTGGTATAGGAACCTTATGCTGGTCCTAGCTTCTGAAAACCTAGACAAATTGGCAAAGAATCCTGCCCCAGAGCGTTCGGGTGATAGGGCTTCTGAGGCCCAAAGGAGAGACTATCAAGAATGAGAGGAGAAAAACTCCCTTGCCCGGTGTTACAACATTGCCTCCTTCGACAACCTGATACAGAGGCAGTTCGATCAGATCGAACTTGCTAAAGACATATTGGACAATCTCAGGACAATGTATGAAGAGCAGAATCGTTCTACTCGACAAAAGTCTTGAAACAGTTCATGACCGCACAAATGTCCAAGGGTCAATAAGTTCACAACCATTGTCTTCGGATGATGGGTTACATCAACGAACTGGAGGCTCTTGGATCCGGGTTGGACCCTGCAACCTAGATAGATGCTATCCTTAACTCTTTGGCATCATGAACTATAACATGAACAAGCTGAATGTCAGCTTACAAGATCTCAACAATATGTTATAAAGAGCTGAAGAACTGATTAGAAAGGATGAGCCTGTAGCCATGCTTGTTGAAGTTGGCAAGACAGGCAAGAGAAAGAGGAAGGCAAAGAAGCTTTAGAAGAAAGCCACTGAGACCAAGAAGCAGAAGAAAGACAAAGCATCGGATGCTTGTCACTTCTGCAAGAAGACCGACCACTGGAAAAGGTGAAGGGATGAGAGATCCATCACATGGACGCCCAAAGATTGCGGAATAAGGGGCGAATTTCAAAATTTTTTTCTTCTCCCTTCAACTAGGAATCACATTCCCTATTTAGAAAATCATATTTTCAAGGATAAATCTTGAACCTTAAACTGAACCAGATCTGAACCAAAAGGACTGGGAGAGAATAATACCTGATACGGAGAAGTAATATCTCCCAACGAAGGTGTTCACGCCCAAGGAAGGATCCAAAGACTGCTCCCACTGAAGATGGCGCAGTGCAGGATGGAGCAGAATCAGTAGTGTTCTTCCCCAAGAACTCTGTCCTTCGCATGAAACAGTAGAATGGAACGTGAGCACAGCTTTCTTTTCAATCCTTTCCCAAAGAACTGATGTGAAGATCCAATCTTGACTTCTCCCACAGCTGGAGATCGAACTGGCAAACAGGGCGACAAGAGCAGGGAGGCGGCAAGAGAGTATTCGCAAACTGCAGAATTCTCTCTTCTTGATTTCAGCACTAAAGAGGATCTGATGTGTTTCTTGTTGGTCTCTCTCAAGGCTGCCACCCCCTCCTTCTTTTTGTTAACTTAAAAGATCAGCTCCTAATCCCATTAGGAGGTGCATATCCAAATCATATTTGGATCAGCCTTCTCTTCTAGTGATAAGGATAAAACCTTATCTAATCTGTAGATTAGATTAGCTTTATCCTAATCCCATTAGGAGGTTTCTAGATGTGAATCACATTTAGATCTGGACTCTCTTAGTGGATAGAATTAAGAACCTATCCTATTTGCTAATCCATCTCAAAATTCGCCCCTTTAATTAACGAAATAAATAGCCCAGTTCGAAATGGGCTTTAGGCTAATTAAGCATATGTGCTCACTCAACCTTCCTAACTGCTGCCCAGTTGGGCTTCCTTGTATGGCATGGGACCCAAGCATTGATCTACACATCAGCCACATGGGTTTGGCCCAGCCTTTGTTACAAGGCCTAGTCGAATACACTGTTAAAGACAGTGCACCCCCTAAAACCCATCAAATGGGCTCTTGGGGCCCAACACTTACCCTAAGTGATCTTTGGGCCAAGCCACCTTGTAACACCCAGGGACTGTGGGCAGATGCAAGATTTGCCCGTCAGGTATTATCCTCAATAGTCTTACACTTAACCTCTCAGCCCTTAATGATCATACACTGCCTGACAAGAGAGGACCTCTCCCTCGACTGCAAGGAACAGTGTTGCACTCTCCACTTATATGGATCCGGGAATTAAAACCTTTTGCAAACATTTTAGAAACCATAATATATATACTTTTATATCTCATATAAAATATACTTTGCAAAACAAATCTCAATGGTTGAAATCGGCTGCCGGCAGTCTTGGTTTCCAACAGTGAGAGCGCATCCCCGATCATTACCTTTTTCCGACAAAGGGGCTGATCCTGTCACTATGATCACCCACTCAGATGAATTCTCGGATTGTCCCAACATACCCAGGTTTTGACCCCCGCTAAGGATCTCACTGATTGGTACATCAAAGACACCCCGATCTGGCACCTAGTGCAGTATCATAATCGAGTCTAGGGGTTGGGTGTAACTTTCCAGTTTTGCCCATCAATCTCCAAGGTCCAGGGCAATACTGGAAATCTAGTCCAGTTCAAATATTCAATTAATCCCACACTGTATGTGCCTGGGGTTTCACCCCGGTAGCTGAGACAAGCCACCTCAACCGACTTGATGGCACCACAGTGTCAGCCTTGTCTGGATAGGTCTCCCCAGACCGACCCACTGGCTGTGAACTTTCTAAACTAACACGAGTCTCAATAAGTGTCCAGTTTAAGAGTATTACACAGAAACATACAAAGGGAACATGAATCAAATATGCACTTTTATTCATTTACAATACTCATAAAGTACATCAATTTTGTTTGAAGCTAAGGGCATAGAAAACTGTCTAACAGCTCCAACTTGCACTTAGGTCCAATCAAGTACTAGCCAGAGTCCCATGCTTTCCACGTGTTTCTCAAACACTTTCTGTGATAGTGGCTTTGTCAATGGGCCTGCTACATTTTCCGCTGACGCTACCTTCTGAATCAAGACGTCCCCTCTACCAACAATCTCCCGCAATACGTGCTACTTCCTCTTGATGTGCTTGGACTTCGAGTGGGCTCGTGGCTCCTTAGCCTGAGCAATGGCTCCATTGTTGTCACAAAACAATGGGATGGGTGATGTGTCGGACGGAACTACTCCCAACTCTTGAATAAACTTCTTCATCCATACGGCTTCTTTGGCAGCCTCACTTGCGGCAATGTACTCAGCCTCGGTCGTGGAGTCTGCAGTCGACCCCTAATTGCTGTTTTTCCAGTAAACAGCACACGATCCTATCGTGAAAACATATCCAGATGTAGACTTTCTATCATCAGGGTCTGACTGGAAATTAGCATCTGTATACCTTTGGATCTGTAGTGAGCTACCGTCGAATACTAGACAAAACTCTTTTGTACTTCGAAGGTATTTAAGTATGTCTTTCACAGCAGTCCAATGCTCCTGCCCTGGGTTGGCCTGAAATCTGCTCACTACACTCACTGCCTGAGCTATGTCAGGATGAGTGCACAGCATGGCATACATCATACTCCCCACGGCAGAGGCATAGGGAACGTCTTTCATGCCATCAACCTCCTCAGAAGTCTTGGGAGACATCTTCTTGGAGAGAGTGACTCCGTGCCCGAAAGGAACATTTCCTTTCTTGGAGAGAGTGACTCCGTGCCCGAAAGGAACATTTCCCAATGAGTAGAATGTTATCCACATACTAAACCAAGAAGGTAACCTTATTTCCACTGTACTTCCTGTAGACACAGGGTTCATCCGGATTCTGCTCGAAGTCAAACGATTTGACGGCAGAGTCAAAACGGATGTTCCAACTTTTAGAAGCTTGCTTAAGTCCATAAATGGATCTATTAAGTTTACATACCATGTTTTCCTGACCTGCAACAATGAAGCCTTGCGGCTGCTGCATATAGATATCTTCAGTAAGATCTCCATTCAGGAATGCAGTTTTGACATCCATTTGCCAAATCTCATAAACATGGTATGCTGCTACATCTAGCAGGATCCTAATGGATTTAAGCATGGCCACAGGCGAAAAGGTTTCCTCATAATCGATGCCCTCTTTCTGAGTGTACCCTTTTGCCACCAGACGAGCCTTGAAGGTCTCAACCTTACCATCGGGGCCCTTCTTCCTCTTGTAAATCCATTTGCAACCGATTGCTTTTACCCTGGAGGGTGGATCTACTAGAGTCCAGACTCCATTGGTATCCATTGAGTCCATCTCTGCTCTCATGGCCTCCACCCACTTCTGGGAATCTATGTCCAACATAGCTTCCGTGTAAGTCACGGGATCCTCCTCACTAGTCAAGGTTTCCACCAGGTAACTATCCTGGTCATAACCATAACGGACTGGTGGCCTGGATACCCGAGTGGATATTCTAGGTTGGTCACTACCTGGAACTTGTGGGACATCTCCCACTGCTCCTGAGCTCTCCTCATCAAGAACAACTTCCTGACGATGGGTGTCCAGGATATAGTCGGTTTCCAAGAATTGCGCATTACGACTACAGAATACTTTCTGCTCACTTGGGTCATAGAATAGGTAACCTACAGAGCCTTTTGGGTAGCCTACAAATAGGCAACGGCTGGTCTTGGATTCCAACTTGTCTGCACTCGTTCTTTTAACGTGTGCTGGACAACCCCAAATCTTCAAGTGTCTGACACTTGGTTTCTTTCTGGTCCAAAGTTCATATGGAGTATTCAGAACCGATTTGGTTGGAACCCGATTCAGCACATAAATCGCAGTCTCTAATGCGTAACCCCAAAAGGATGTGGGTAACTCTGAGTGTATGAGAAGTGACCGGACCATATCCAATAAGGTCCTATTCCTCCTCTCCGAAACACCGTTAAGTTGTGGTGTAGCAGGAGGAGCTAATTGTGATACTATCCCATTGTCCTTTAAGTAGTCCTTGAATTCATCAGAGATATACTCGCCACCTCGATCTGATCGAAGGGCCTTAATTTCTTTCCCTAACTGTTTCTCGACCTCTTGTCTGAACTCTTTGAACTTTTCATAGGATTCAGACTTGTGTCTCATTTGGTACACATAACCGTATCGTGAAAAATAATCCGTGAAGGGGATGAAATACACGTGTTGATTTTGTGTTCTAACACTCAGGGGACCACATACATCAGTATGTATTTGGTCAAGTGTGCCCGTACATCTTTCAGGCTTACTGTTAAATGGCCGTTTCGTCATCTTGACTTGTAGGCAAGGCTAACAAGTGGGAAGATCTTCTACAGTTAGAAAATCCAAAGGACCATCCATTACCAACCTTGTGATTCGGTCAACACCGATGTGGCCAAGTCGATAATGCCACAGACACGTGGGATTAACTGTATCACGAGCTCTCTTCTTAGGGATTTCAGCCGAGGTAGTTTCGGTTATGTTAGTTTCTAGAGAATGATGTAGAACATAGAGACCGTTCTCCAGTTCCCCGTATGCGATGAATCGGTTGTTTCTTTTAATTGTAATCGTATTACTAAAGAAGACAGAATAACCATCTGCACACAGTTTTGAGACAGAAATCAAATTTCTCCTTAAATTTTGCACATAAAGACAGTCTTTCAGTACAATTGTTCATTCTCTAAAAATTAATTCCATGGTTCCTATGGCCGCTGCTGAAACAGTTGCAGTAGTCCCCAAGAAGAGTGTGACTTCTCCTTCACTCAGCCTTCTGCTTACCTTGAACCCCTGCAGTGAGTTACAAGCATGAGTTGAAGCCCCGGAGTCAATACACCAGGATGCAGAAGCTACCAACAAATTGGTTTCTATAACACAAGTTTCAAAATTACCTTTCTTGGATTCCAGGTAGGCAGGACAGTTCCTTTTCCAGTGGCCGGTCTTCTTGCAGAAGTGACAGGCATCCGATGCTTTGTCTTTCTTCTGCTTCTTGCTCTTAGTGGCTTTCTTCTGAGGCTTCTTTGCCTTCCTCTTTCTCTTGCCTGTCTTGCCAGCTTCAACAAGCATGGTTACAGGCTCATCCTTCCTAATCAGTTCTTTAGCTCTTTGCAACGTATTGTTGAGCTCTTGTAAGCTGACATTCAGCTTGTTCATGTTATAGTTCATGATGAACAGATTAAAGGAAGGAGGCAAAGAGTTAAGGATAGCATCTATCTGGGTTTCAAGGTCCAGCCCGGATCCAAGAGCCTCTAGTTTGTTGATGTATCCCACCATCCGAAGACAATGGTCGTGAACTTGTTGACCCTTGGACATTTGTGCGGTTATGAACTATTTCAAGACTTTTGTCGAGTAGAACGATTCTTTTCTTCATACATTGTCCTGAGACTGTCCAATATGTCTTTGGCAAGTTCGATCTAACCGAACTGCCTCTGTATCGGGTTGTCTAAGGAGGCAATGATGTAACATCGGGCAAGGGAGTTTTTCTCCTCCCATTCTTGATAGTCTCTCCTTCGAGCCTCAGAAGCCCTATCACCCGGACGCTCCGGGGCAGGATTCTTTGCCACTTTGTCCAGTTTTTCAGAAGCTAGGACCAGCATAAGGTTTTTGTACCAATCAGCATAGTTTGGGCCCCTCAACTTGTTGTCATCAAGCAGTTTTGCAAAAGATCTGTTTGCCATTTTCTGATAAAAGAGCAAACATCAGTCCACAACCTAATTTGATTCATGTTCATTTCATAGATATGGATTTTAATCTACAATCCATTTCTATTTATTCGTCTCTGAGATTTCCCTCCTCTCTTAGTGACGGAGACTACGGGTTGTCTCTGGAAATGTGGGAAATCACATAGGGTGCATGGAGCCAACTGTTTCAGCTGCATAACCCCACCACCTTTCTGTGAAGGACCACATCCACTCATCATATGAGTTTTCCCTTTGGCCTCTGTCAGACAAGGTTCAGAGCCATTTTCAGGTAATCCTTTCTGTCCAGTGAGGGCTTACCCATCATATTCGTGAATGCCAAGGTACCATGAGAGAGTTCCCATTTTCTGGTGAAGCCCCTCCCACATCGGTCTATGACGCCCCTATCATCTTATGAAACACTCAGATAAGCCCAACAGAAAATGGATAGCCCATTTTCTGGTGCGTTTCCTCATTACTGAAGGACCCATCCTCATGCTAATGATGGAAGGCCTTTAGAGAGTTCATCATATGAATCTCCCTATCACATGCACTCATATTAGCTGGAGGGAACAAAATTATACCCTAGTTTGAATTTGGTCAAACCAAAGTGGCTCCCACTGACTTTCACAAAGCCAGATTTCGATGGGCCTTGAATTGGCTAGGGTTCCGCATGTAACCTCTTGATGAGGTGTGGGGCCCACCACTGAGGGAAGTCATCCAATGACCAAAAGGGACACCATGGCAATGATGTGCATTCAGCCATGGTGTGCGCAAGAGCCACTGTCGAATGAGCATGGGCCAAGTACTTATGGCCCATGTACGCAGCACATGACACATCCATACATCACATGCAGGGATAAATTGATCCAATCAATTAATTATCTGTAAGGCCCGTTGGAAACCCGTTAAAATTCCATAATATTATCCATTAATATTATCTAGGTATATGGGCTGAATTAGGGTTACCCAGTTCGGCCCATATAGCTTTATCCTTTAAAATGGGCTTTTGCAGTTTTAACTATTTAAAACTAGGCTTTTACAGGCTTGGCCGAATTAACCATTTAATTAAATATCAATCCTTAGGCCCATTAGTGGGAAATTAGGGCTGACTTTCAGCTTTGATTAAACCCTAGAATTGGTCCAAACAATTTTGAATCAATCTTAGTTCGAATGGGTCTAGGGTTTGATTTTTAAGGTTTGATTTTTAATTAAATCCTTAATTCAAGAAAATAATCTGAAATTCAATACTGATAAAAGGAAAAACAAGAATCAGTCAAACAGGGCTGTTTGCACAATCCTTCCTGCAAAACAGAGGTTAGATCATAGAATGCAGTTTCACAAACTGCAAATCGCTAGCATTTCTCTCATCTACGAAATCTCCTTCTTTGCGAAATCTCCTTCTCTGCGCCGCCAACCTCGATCCAAAATAAAATAAATTGAAATCCTATTTTTATTAATAATTACATCAGATCGAATACCTATACATTGAGTCTAGAAAATAATAAAAAAAATTTACAGACCCAAAATAAATCAAGAACTACAAAATCGCAGGTTCCCTGCGCAAACCAAGAATTCGATATCTTCTTGTACGAACAGCCCATAAATCAAGAAAATTA
Source organism: Nelumbo lutea (assembly GCF_056320005.1). NCBI lineage: Eukaryota > Viridiplantae > Streptophyta > Magnoliopsida > Proteales > Nelumbonaceae > Nelumbo > Nelumbo lutea. The sequence goes on along the minus strand of NC_142688.1, from coordinate 64,335,908 downwards.
TAAAGAACAATTCTAAATAATAATCAGATTTATTTAAAATTAATTTCAGATTAAATAAATCTGATTATCATTTAGAATTGTTCTTTATAATTTTCTTGATTTATGGGCTATTCGTACAAGAGGAGATCAAATTCTTGGTTTGCGCAGGGAACCTGGCTCTGATACCACTGAAGGGATGAGAGATCCATCACATGGACGCCCAAAGATTGCGGAATAAGGGGCGAATTTCAAAAAAGTTTCCTCTCCCTTCAACTGGGAATCACATTCCCTATTTAGAATATCATATTTTCAAGGATAAATCTTGAACCTTAAACTGAACAAAATCTGAACCAAAAGGAATGGGAGAGAATAATACCTGATATGGAAGTAATATCTCCCAACGAAGGTGTTCACGCCCAAGGAAGGATCCAAAGACTGCTCCCACTGAAGATGGCACAGTGCAGGATGGAGCAGAATCAACAGTGTTCTTCCCCAAGAACTCTGTCCTTCGCAAGAAACAGTAGAATGGAATGTGAGCAAATTGGGTAGAATGCCTTCTCCCTGACATCGCAAATTGGGTAGAACGCCTTCTCCCTGAGTGCCATGCTGTGCACTCATCCTGACATAGCTCAGGCAGTGAGTGTAGTAAGCAGATTTCAGGCCAACCCAGGGCAGGAGCATTGGACTGCTGTGAAAAACATACTTAAATACCTTCGAAGGACAAAAGAGTTTTGTCTAGTATTCGACGGTAGCTCACTACAGATCCAAGGTATACAGATGCCAATTTCCAGTCAGACCCAGATGATAGAAAGTCTACATCTGGATATGTTTTCACGATAGGATCGTGTGTTGTTTCCTGAGTCTCAGCAAACAGGGGTCCTAAGTTGCAAATTAATAGTCAACAACCCAAGCAGAACGCATTGCCGTAAGTGATGCTGCCTTATGAATGAAGGTATTCATTCATGAATTTGGAATTCAGCACATCACCCATTCCATTGTTGTATGACAACACTGGACCTACGGGAGGATGATAGTAAGAGGTAGCATCAGCAGAGAATGTAGCAGACCAATTGACAAAGCCACTATCACAGAAAGTGTTTGAGAAACACATGGAAAGCATGGGACTCCGGCTACTACCTGATTGGACCTAAGTGCAAGTGGGAGCTGTTAGACAGTTTTGTATGCCCTTAGCATCAATCAAATTTGATGTACTTTATGAGTTTATTGTAAATGAATAAAAGGGCATATTTTATTCATGTTCCCTTGGTATGTTTCTGTGTAATACCCTTAAACTGGACACTTATTGAGACTCGTGTTAGTTTAGAAAGTTCACAGCCAGTGGGTCAGTCTAGGGAGACCTATCCTGACAAGGCTAACACTGTGGTGCCATCAAGTCGGTTGAGGTGGCTTGTCTCAGCTACCGGGGTGAGACCCCAGGCACATACAGTGTGGGATTAATTAATTCTTTGAACTGGACCAGATTTCTAGTATTGCCCTGGACCTTGGAGATTGATGGGCAAAATTGGAAAGTTACACCCGACCCCTAGACTCGATTATGATACTGCACTAGGTGTCGGATCGGGGTGTCTTTGATGTACCAATCAGTGAGATCCTTAGAGGGGGTCAAAACCTGAGTATGTTGGGACAATCCGAGAATTCATCTGAGTGGGTGATCATAGTGACAGGATCAGCCCCTTTGTCGGACAAAGGTAATGATCGGGGATGCGCTCTCACTGTTGGAAACCAAGAATGCCAGCAACCGATTTCAACCATTGAGATTTGTTTTGCAAAGTATATTTTATATGAGATATAAAAGTATATATATTATGGTTTATAAAATGTTTGCAAAAGGTTTTAATTCCCGGGATCCATATAAGTGGAGAGTGCAACACTGTTCCTTGCAGCCGAGGGAGAGGTCCTCTCTTGTCGGGCAATGTATGATCATTAAGGGCTGAGAGGTTAAGTGTAAGACCATTGAGGATAATACCGGATGGGCTAATCTTGCATCTGCCCACAGTCCCTGGGTGTTACAAGGTAGCTTGGCCCAGGGACCACTTAGGGTAAGTGTTGGGCCCATAGAGCCCATTTGATGGGTTTCAGGGGGTGCACTGTCTTTAACAGTGTATTCGACCAGGCCTTGTAACAAAGGCTGGGCCGAACCCATGTGGCTGATGTGTAGATCAATGCTTGGGTCCCACGCCATACAAGGAAGCCCAACTGGGCAGCAGTTAGGAAGGTTGAGTGAGCACATAAGCTTAATGGGCCTAAAGCCCATTTCGAACTGGGCTATTTATTTAGTTAATTAAAGGGGCGAATTCTGAGATGGATTAGTAGATAGGATAGGGTCTTAATCCTATCCACTCAGAGAGTCCAGATCTAAATGTGATTCAGATCTAGAAACCTCCTAATGGGATTAGGATAAAGCTAATCTAATCTGCAGATAAGATAAGGGTTTATCTTTATCACTAGAAGAGAAGGCTGATCCAAATATGATTTGGATAAGCACCTCCTAATGGGATTAGGACCTGATCTTTTAAGTTAACAAAAAGGAGGAGAAGGCGGCAGCCTTGAGAGAGACCAACAAGAAACACATCAGATCCTCTTTAGTGCTGAAATCAAGAAGAGAGAATTCTGCAGCCTGCGAATACTCTCTTGCCACCTCCCTGCTCTTGTCGCCCTGTTTGCCAGTTCGATCTCCAGTTGTGGGAGAAGTCAAGATTGGATCTTGACATCAGTTCTTTGAGAAATGATTGAAAAGGAAGTTGTGCTCACGTTCCATTCTACTATTTTTTGTGAAGGACAGAGTTCTTGGGGAAGAACACTGCTGATTCTGCTCCATCCTGCACTGCGCCATCTTCTGTGGGAGCAGTCTTTGGATCCTTCCTTGGGCGTGAACAACTTCGTTGGGAGATATTACTTCTCCGTATCAGGTATTATTCTCTCCCATTTCTTTTGGTTCATATCTGGTTCAGTTTAAGGTTCAAGATTTATCCTTGAAAATATGATTTTCTAAATAGGGATTTTGATTCCCAGTTGAAGGGAGAAGAAAAAACTATCTAACAAAAGGAACTGTCCTACCTACCTGGAATCCAAGAAAGGTAACTTCAAAACTTGTGTTATAGAAACCAATTTGTTGGTAGCTTCTGTGTCCTGGTGTATTGACTCTGGGGCTTCAACTCATGCGTGTAACTCACTGCAGGGGTTCAAGGTTAGCAGAAGGCTGAGTGAAGGAGAAGTCACACTCTACTTGGGGACTACTGCAACTGTTGCAGTCGCGGCCATAGGAACCATGGAAACAATAGATTTATCGCATATGGGGAACCGGAGAACGGTCTCTATGTTCTACATCCTTCTCTAAAAACTAACTTAACCGAAACTACGTCGGCTGAAATCCCCAAGAAGAGAGCCCGTTATACAGTTAATCCCACGTGTCTATGGCATTACCGACTTGGCCACATCGGTGTTGACCGAATCACAAGGTTGGTAAAGGATGGTCCTTTGGATTTTCTAACTATAGAAGATCTTCCCACTTGTGAGCCTTGCCTACAAGGCAAGATGACAAAACGGCCATTTAACGGTAAGCCTAAAAGATGTACAGGCATATTTGACCTAATACATACTGATGTATGTGGTCCCCTGAGTGTTATGACACGAAATCAACACGTGTATTTCATCACCTTCACAGATGATTTTTCACGATACGGTTACGTGTACTTAATGAGACACAAGTCTGAATCCAATGAAAAGTTCAAAAAGTTTAGACAAGAGGTCGAGAAACAGTTAGGGAGAGAAATTAAGGCCCTTCGATCAAATCAAGGTGGCGAGTATCTCTCTGACGAGTTCAGGGACTACTTAAAGGACATGGGATAATATCACAATTAGCTCCTCCTGCTACACCACAACTTAACGGTGTTTCGGAGAGGAGGAATAGGACCTTATTGGATATGGTCCGGTCGCTTCTCATACACTCAGAGTTACCCACATCCTTTTGGGGTTACGCATTAGAGACTGCGATTTATGTGCTGAATCGGGTTCCAACCAAATCGGTTCCGAATACTCCATATGAACTTTGGACTGGAAAGAAACCAAGTGTCAGACACTTGAAGATTTGGTGTTGTCCAGCACACATTAAAAGAACGAGTGCAGACAAGTTGGAATCCAAGACCATCCGTTGCCTATTTGTAGGCTACCCAAAAGGCTCTGTAGGTTACCTATTCTATGACCCAAGTGAGCAAAAAGTGTTCTGCAGTCGTAATGCGCAATTCTTGGAAACTGACTATATCCTGGACACCCATCGTTAGAAAGTTGTTCTTGATGAGGAGAGCTCAGGAGCAGTGGGAGATGTCCCACAACTTCCAGGTAGTGACCAACCTAGAAAATCCACTCGGGTATCCAGGCCACCAGTCCGTTATGGTTATGACCAGGATAGTTATTTGGTGGAAACCTTGACTAGTGAGGAGGATCCTGTGACTTACACGAAAGCTATGTTGCACATAGATTCCCAGAAGTGGGTGGAGGCCATGAGAGCAGAGATGGACTCAATGGAGACCAATGGAGTCTAGACTCTAGTAGATCCGCCCACCGGGGTAAAAGCAATCGGTTGCAACTGGATTTACAAGAGGAAGAAGGGCCCCAATGGTAAGGTTGAGACCTTCAAGGCTCGTCTGGTGGCGAAAGGGTACACTCAGAAAGAGTGCATCGATTATGAGGAAACCTTTTCGCCTGTGGCCATGCTTAAATCCATTAGGATCCTGCTAGTTGTAGCAGCATACCATGATTATGTGATTTGGCAAATGGATGTCAAAACTACATTCCTGAATGGAGATCTTATTGAAGATATCTATATGCAGCAACCGCAAGGCTTCATTGCTGCAGGTCAGGAAAACATGGTATGTAATCTTAATAGATCCATTTATGGACTTAAGCCAGCTTCTAGAAGTTGGAACATCCGTTTTGACTCTGCTGTCAAATCATTTGACTTCGAGCAGAATCGGGATGAACCCTATGTCTATAGGAAGTAAAGTGGAGAAGAGGTTACCTTCTTGGTTCTGTATGTAGATGACATTCTACTCATTGGGAATGATGTAGGTATGTTAACTATGGTGAAAGTATGGCTATCACAGCAAATCTCCATGAAAGATCTTGGAGAAGCCTCCTATATATTGGGTCTTCGACTCTATAGAGATAGATCGAAGTGGATATAAGGATTATCCCAATCTGCCTACATTGACAAAATAGTCAAACGATACAACATGGAAAACTCCAAAAAAGGAAATGTTCCTTTCAGGCCGGAGTCACTCTCTCCAAGAAGATGTCTCCTAAGATTTCTAAGGAGATTGATGGCATGAAAGACGTTCCCTATGCCTTTGCCGCAGGGAGCATCATGTATGCCATGCTGTGCACTCGTCCTGACATAGCTCGGGTAGTGAGTGTAGTAAGCAGATTTCAGGCCAACCCAGGGCAGGAGCATTGGACTGCTGTGAAAAACATACTTAAGTACCTTCGAAGGACAAAAGAGTTTTGTCTAGTATTCGACGGTAGCTCACTACAGATCCAAGGGTATACAGTTGCCGATTTCCATTCAGACCCAGATGATAGAAAGTCTACATCCGGATATGTTTTCACAATAGGATCGTGTGTTGTTTGCTGGAAAAGCAGCAAACAGGGGTCCACTGCAGACTCCACGACCGAGGCCGAGTACATTGCCGCAAGTGAGGCTACCAAAGAAGCCATGTGGATGAAGAAGTTCATTCATGAGTTGGGAGTAGTTTCGTCCGACACATCACCCATCCCATTGTTGTGTGACAACAATGGAGCCATTGCTCAGGCTAAGGAGCCACGAGCCCACTCGAAGTCGAAGCACATCGAGAGGAAGTACCACGTACTGCGGGAGATTGTTGGTAGAGGGGACGTCCTGATTCAGAAGGTAGCGTCAGTGGAAAATGTAGCAGACCCATTGACAAAGCCACTATCACAGAAAGTGTTTGAGAAACACATGGAAAGCATGGGACTCCGGCTAGTACCTGATTGGACCTAAGTGCAAGTGGGAGCTGTTAGACAGTTTTGTATGCCCTTAGCTTCAATCAAATTTGATGTACTTTATGAGTTTATTGTAAATGAATAAAAGTGGATATTTGATTCATGTTCCCTTGGTATGTTTCTGTGTAATACCCTTAAACTGGACACTTATTGAGACTCGTGTTAGTTTAGAATGTTCACAGCCAGTGGGTCAGTCTAGGGAGACCTATCCTGACAAGGCTGACACTATGGTGCCACCAACTCGGTTGGGGTGGTTTGTCTCAGCTACCGGGGTGAGACCCTAGGCACATACAGTGTGGGATTAATTGAATCTTTGAACTGGACCAGATTTCCAGTATTGCCCTGGACCTTGGAGATTGATGGAAAAACTGGAAAGTTACACCCGACCCTTAGACTCGATTATGATACTGCACTAGGTGTCGGATCGGGCTGTCTTTGATGTACCAATCAGTGAGATCCTTAGCGGGGGTCAACACCTGGGTATGTTGGGACAATCCGAGAATTCATCTAAGTGGGTGATCATAGTGACAGGATCAGCCCCTTTGTCGGACAAAGGTAATGATCGGGGATGCACTCTCACTGTTGGAAACCAAGACTACCGGCAGCCGATTTCAACCGTTGAGATTTGTTTTGCAAATTATATTTTATATGAGATATAAAAGTATATATATTATGGTTTATAAAATGTTTGCAAAAAGGTTTTAATTCCCGGTATCCATATAAGTGGAGAGTGCAACACTGTTCTTTGCAGTTGAGGGAGAGGTCCTCTCTTGTCGGGCAGTGTATGATCATTAAGGGCTGAGAGGTTAAGTGTAAGACCATTGAGGATAATACCTGATGGGCTAATCTTGCATCTGCTCACAGTCCCTGGGTGTTACAAGGTGGCTTGGCCCTGGGACCACTTAGGGTAAGTGTTGGGCCCATAGAACCCATTCGATGGGTTTCAGGGGGTGCACTGTCTTTAACAGTGTATTCGACCAGGCCTTGTAACAAAGGCTGGGATGAACCCATGTGGCTGATGTGTATATCAATGCTTGGGTCCCATGCCATATAAGGAAACCCAACTGGGCAGCAGTTAGGAAGGTTAAGTGAGCACATAAGCTTAATGGGCCTAAAGCCCATTTCGAACTGGGCTATTTATTTAGTTAATTAAAGGGGCGAATTCTGAGATGGATTAGCAGATAGGATAGGGTCTTAATCCTATCCACTCAGAGAGTGCAGATCTGAATGTGATTCAGACCTAGAAACCTCCTAATGGGATTAGGAGAAAGCTAATCTAATCTGCAGATAAGATAAGGGTTTATCCTTATCACTAGAAGAGAAGGCTGATCCAAATATGATTTGGATAAGCAGCTCCTAATGGGATTAGGAGCTGATCTTTTAAGATAACAAAAAAAGAATGAGGGGGCGGCAGCCTTTAGGTGACATACATCAGATCCTCTTTAGTGCTGAAATCAAGAAGAGAGAATTCTGCACCCTGCGAATACTCTCTTGCCACCTCCCTGTTCTTGCCGCCCTGTTTGCCTGTTCGATCTCCAGTTGTGGGAGAAGTCAAGATTAGATCTTGACATTAGTTCTTTGAGAAATGATTGAAAAGGAAGTTGTGCTCACGTACCATTCTACTGATTCTTGCGAAGGACAGAGTTCTTGGGGAAGAACACTGCTGATTCTGCTCCATCCTGCACTGCGCCATCTTCTGTGCTAGTAGTCTTTGGATCCTTCCTTGGGTGTGAACACCTTCGTTGGGAGATATTACTTCTCCGTATCAGGTATAATTCTCTCCTATTCCTTTTGGTTCAGATCTGGTTCAGTTTAAGTTTCAAGAATGATCCTTGAAAATATGATTTTCTAAATAGGGAATGTGATTCCCAGTTGAAGGGAGAAAAATTTTTGAAATTCGCCCCCTTATTCCGCAATCTTTGGGCGTCCATGGATTGGATCTCTCATCCCTTCATATATATTATGGTTGCACAAAATATTTTCAAAAGGTTTTAATTCCCAGGATCCATGTCAGTAGAGAGTGCAACACATTACCTTGCAGTCGAGGGAGTGAGTCTAATACCTTAATGGGCCTAAAGCCCAATTCGAACTAGGTTAATGAGATTAATTAAAAGTGGTCAAATTTGAGTTTAGATCTCTTCTAGATCAGCAAGAGGATAAGATATGTCTTATTCACTTAAGAGTTCATATCCAAATAAAGATTTGGATCAAAGAACCATTTCTTGATAGGATCAGGAAGCTGATCCAGAGAGGTTATAAATAGAGGGTCAAATCCTTCTATTAAACACTTTTTGCATATAGTTCTTTTCTCTACTCTTGCCACCCTACCAAGTTTGATCTCCATATTCTTGGACTGATCAGGAATAATTCTTGATACTAATTTTTGCTAGAAAAATCATATCTGAAGTTGTGCTCCCATCCCCTACGTATTCCTTGCTGAAGGATTGCAATTCTTGCTGAAGAATTGCTTTGCTGATCCTGCTTCATCCTAAGTTATGTCATCTTTAGTGGAGGCAAGATTTGGTAACCTCTTTGGGCATGAACACCTACGCTGGGAGCGAGTTGTGTGGATTTTATATCAGGTATTCCTCTTCTTAATCTTTGGTTTTAGATTTGTTCTGGTTTGTTTCAAGAACGAACCTTGAAAAATGCAGTTTTTCTAAAATAGGGAATAGGATTCTTGGAAGGGAGAAAGAAATATTTTGAAATTTTGCCTAGCCACCCTGCATGGTTTAGTCATCCATATGATGGACCTCCCTTCCCTTCACAAACACACATTAGATGTGCTTCAGATCTCACCCTAGCACGTAAGACAAGCCACCCCAACTGACTTGGCAGCACATTAGTGTCAGCCTTGGCAAGATAAATCTCCCCAGTTCTATCCAACGGCTGTTAAAATTTTAAACTAACACAAGTCTCATAAGTGTCTAGTTTAAGGGTAATAACATAGAAACATACCAAGTATAACATGAATCATTTATGTACTTTTATTCATTTACAATAAATGTTTCAGTACATTAATCTGATTGGAGCTAAGGGCATACACTTTCTAATAGATGCTCCTTCCCTTGGTGTGTGTGGGGAAGGGGTTTGTCTCTACCTAAGCTGTCTTCCTCTTGACGAAGTCATCCAATTTCACCTTTTGCATAAACAACCACCAAAGTGTGACACAGTCTATCAAATCATGGTTCAGCAACTGGTGGAAGTTGCACCACCTCCCTCCATGTCTCTCCTTCTCTAGGTCAACTCCTGGTGATGGTGGTGGTAGGTTGATGGCACGGTCCTCTACCAGCTTGTTCATTTTCATTCTCACTTTTTCCTTGGTGCAAGCAAAAGGAGGGGGAGTTGGGGGTAGTGTGCTGCTTCTCCGGTTCTGGTTGTTGCCCCGATAGTAAGGCCCCTGTCTAGACACTTTGTTGTTTCAAGGCCTCCTATCAGCGGCATACGCCTCACTTTTCCATACTACAATGATGTTGGGATGCATTGGGGTGTGGTACTCTTAACAGTATGCATCATCCTCTCTACTCACACTCCATAACTAGCAAAAAGTCTCAGCCTCTATGTTTTTTATGCCTATTCTGTAGGCTGGTTGCATGCCTTGCACACATTGTTCAACAAAGCTCTTCTTAGTCACATGCTCATCAAAAATAGAATGAGTCAACTTCTGGAACCTCATGACATAAGCTAGGAGATCCTCACCTACACACTGATCTATGTTGTGCAAGTCCGCTATCGTCAATCTTTCACTCAAAAGTAAACCATTTAGACAAAATATTCTTCGTATCCATGAGTCTATGCTACCGGCGGACAGGTTGATGAACTAGGTGTATACAGGGCTGGTTAGAGATTTGGAGAATTCCCTGACCTTCAAGTCTCCAATTAAGGAAAATGACCCCAAGGTGTCTTCTAACTTATACATGCTCTTGTGGGCTCCCTTTCTGCCCATCATACTACGGCCACTGTTGGGGTTGAACATATCCTGTGGGGTAAGGTTTATACAGGATTCGATCAGAGTAGGGTTTCTATAGGACAATTGAAGCTTGGGCTATATTTTGACTTTCCACCATCAAGCCTTGGACATACTCCTTTAGTTCGCACGGATGATGGGCGCTTCTATTGTTGGGTTGGTTTGTGGGGTCATTCGGGGTTACTCAACAGTGGAAAAGAGGGTTCTTTACACCATATCCTGTGCAGGCATAGGGTTGGTTTCGGTTGGGTGCTCACTCATACTAGGTTTCGGGTTAGCAGGTTGGTAATTGGTAGGGATGGAGGCAGAAGGGCCAACAAGGGTAGTTGGTGCCTATTCAAACGACTTCTGGATAAGAAGCTGCAAGATGCTCCTCATCTCATTCTACACCTGCTCCATGTGGTTGAAACAAGGCTCGAACTCATACAACACCTTGCTAGAGAAGATTTCAATGTCAACTTGGTGGCCGACTTCTGACCGGCCTGATCTCCAGTCTCCAGGCTGATGTTCTTCCGCTCATTAATCTGCTCTTCAGGGATGGTAGAAAGATTGATTCTGCATGGGACCATTCTTCGTGATCAAGGAATAACAAAAGAATGTAATGTGTGTATGATGGTAAGGCTATGTACGGGGATCTCCTTGAAAGATGAAGGAAGGCTAAGGACAAAGGATAGGCTAAAGGTTATGGTGAATAAAGTTATAGAATGATGTTCTCGTTATGAGTTAGACCTCTACTCATATAGACCTCTACTCATAGAGAGAGATCCCGAGGTCCTGAAAGGAAGGAGTTAAAAGTGTTTGATTCCCACTAGGAAGGGAATCTTCAATTCGGTGTCAGTTGCCAAGGAACACCGCTAGAATTTCGCCACATGTCTTATGAGATATCTCAAGGATGAGTTTTTCTTTCGTTTGAGGATTCTCATAATACGTGTATGCTACTTCATTTTGTGAATCTTCCAGGCTGGCATGGCATGAATGATGCCAATATTAATCTTACATATCTTTTGGTCTTACTGAGCACTCTGTCATGCGTGGCGTAAGTAAATCACGTGTTTCTTCTCTCGCTTCTGACCTACGATGGTCCTGGACTCATCGCAAGTCTGCAATGAGTTTGAGATTATCACAAGTTTGCAGTAATTCAGAGTTCATCGTAGGTTTGTGATAGCTTCGTGCTCATCGCAAGTTTGTGATGGACCTGAGCTCATCGCAACCTCGCAATGGCCTAATGCTCATCGCAGATTTATGATGGTTCTATGTTTGTTTTCATTATCGTGGTTCCAGGCCTATTGCAGGTGTGAGCCGAGTCATGGACACGTTATGGGTATTCTTGTGGTATCAATTTAACACCTTTTGTACCCCCTCAGTTGTGGTGATCAACATATACCTTTTGTGCCCCCCCACGGGTATTCTTAGGAGGGGTATTTTGGTCAATATAAAGTCATTTATCACTTTACCTAAATGCCCCCAAAATCCCAAGCTAGATATTATATACTTATATTATAGGATATTGCTGTTGGATGGGCATTATTGTCTTTTTCTTTACCCAAATGCCCCCTATAAAACCCCCCTAAAAAAGCTTAAACTATCTGTTTGGGGAGTCCTCAAAGAGCCCTAGCAGCTACTTTTTTCGATTGGGCTGCATTCGGCCCATTACAGGCTGTGCCACGGGCTAGGCCATGCTGGCACGTGGACTACAAGCGGCTTGACACGGCATAATACCAATCCATGGACCTGAAACCCCAGGCCTAGCATGGTCCACATGATCAGGCATTGCTAGGCACGGCCACATACCATTGTGTTGGGCCATGCTGGGCCGCCGGGCAACATAGTCCAATTTAAAAGTCTTTGAAATTATCATGTGTCTAAAGTCAATACTTTTTCTCAGAGGGGTGTTAATTACTCACTTTTTTTGGGAGTGGATTGGCACATGTTTAAGAAGGAAGACTTCTATTGAGAATGCATAAAACTACTACTCTTTGGATACTCCTTTTTTGAAAAGATAGTGTCATTTGTCTGAAATAGAAGAGTTTTAGGTAGAGGGCTTTCCTTTAATACATACATACATGTTTGTGTGTATAATTTGTGACTATATAGCAGCCCTAATTAATGTGCCTTAAACAAAGTATCTATAGAAGTGCTTTTATTTTGGCTGCATCTAAGCCTATGTTTTGACAAGCTTATGCTTTTCAGCTCGACTGTGGTATAGAAAAGTGTTGTAAGCATTTGGCAATTTTTTTTTAACATAAAAGTTAAAATACTTCTAAACGCTAACACACAAAACCTAAAATAGGGGCGTGTGCTTTGGGAATTTAAAAGCACAAATCCTGAGGAACGCAAAATTTGTTCTAAAAGCTCAATTTATAGTAGTGTAAAATATTATGGAATTAAAAATAAATAAATTTAAAGTTTAAATTAGTTAATTATCTCGGAAATCCGAAGCTGCGCTGAGAAAAAAAAACAATGAACTTTGACTTCATAATTTATGGAAAAAATAATTTTATTCGCAATTATATTTATTTTTTTCTTTTTATTTCAACAGGTGATAATAGACTACAAAATGGCTGGTGAAGGCGGGATTTGATCCCGGTTCCATTCTTCATGTCAAAGAGAATTCAAGCTAGCTAGTTGGCACCTTCCTCTATCCCGTTATCCAAGGAAGCTTATAATATTCTCTCATTACCTAGGTGTAAGCATTACATCTTTTCCGTATTAGACCAGCTTTCTGAACAGAGTCTAAGCAAACCCTCTTCATAATTTACCAGATCTTATCATTCCTGTTCATTTGTAGAAATGCTTACAAATTAAAACTATCCTTTAAAAACTATGTATTATTTTAGAAGGAGATCTGGCTATTCATTCCTTAATCTAATTAATTAACGCATGGATTGAAGTAGAAGACGATAGACGTTATAAAAATCTTAGCTAGTGGATGTAACCGAATATAAGCCATCACACATGGAACCAAGTTGTCTGAAGAATCTACTATTAGATATATTAGAAACATAGGCAGTTTCTGTCTTTTATTGAATAAAATATGTTGTGGCTTGTAGCCTTTCGTGTGGAGTACACACTCCATTTAAATAATGTTTTACGTCTATAATGCTATCTCCCCCAGATGCTTCCTCCCTCAGTAGATCCAACTGCACTCTCTTTCATGAGTCAACATCTTATTTAAAACAATTGGGTGACTTTTTTTAATATTGCAATTATGGGCAGGTTATATTAATTTAAAGGATTAATTGACTGGCTGCAAAATGCAGTATTAGAGTGTAAAATCTGATGTTTCAAGAACCAAGACTGTGAACTGATGTTATGTATTGTACCAATACGCCAAGCGCTTTAAGACAATTGGAACGCGTCAAATCAGGCAAAGGTTATATTAATTTAAAGGATTTTTTGACTGGCTGCAAAATGCAGTATTAGAGTGTAAAATCTCATGTTTCAAGAACCAAGACTGTGAAGTGATGTTATGTATTGTACCAACACGCCAAGCGCTTTAAGACAGTTGGAAAGCGTCAAATCAGGCAAACCTTTTAACCTTTAACCTTTTAGACCATAACAAGATATGCCAAAATCTATTTTATATATGTACTAAGCGGATGGCCTTAGTTTTTTTCCCTCACTCCAGTCAAAAACTCTCAGCCCCTCTCCATGTTAACTTTTTTGCTCCATGAAACCACCTTATCATTCCTTTTTGTCTCTGACATCTCAGCATGCTTGGCCCATCCCTCTTTCCTTTATATTTATACCTTGGGATATATACCTCATAAAACTATTCCTAAAATTTCTCTCAACTGAAATCTATTCTAATCTAGCCAAGTGACACCACTATCCCCCACTTTCTCATAAATTATCTATAATTCTTATTTATCTCCTAAATTATATATAATTCCTAATTATCTCTAGTTTAATAGATATTTTCTCTCTTAAATTATCTCTAATTCCTATTTATTCTATCCCTCACTTTTCATCTATACCTATCAAAAGAAAGTTTGAATTAAAAAAATTAATTATATAATATTATAATGAAATTATGTAATAACTTAAAATATTTATTAAAAACACAAAAGATTATCATAGATATAATAATATTGATATTATTAATAATTTTATAATTTTATGAAATTCATAACAAAATTATGTACTAACAATATAAATTATAATTTTACAAATTATTCAATTTACATAGTATTCAAATAATAAAAGTTTAATATGAAAAAATATTATTTAAAATTTTCAATAACTAAATATTATAAATAACAAAATATTAAAAATAGATAAATACTATATAACCAAATACTTAATATTATGTAATAACTTTAAAATAAATAAAATCAAATAATGAAAATTTTTAAATACTTTACATTTTATTTAAATATTTAACATAACTAAGTTTTAAATAGATAAAATAACAAAATTGTGTAATACTAATATAACTTATAATTTTATGGATTATGAAATTCAATAAATAAGTAATATTGAAATAACTAAATAATGATAGTATTTAAATAGATAAATAATACTTTAAATAACTAATTTTAAATATTTTAAATATTAAAAAAATAACTAAACCATATTTTAAATATTATTTTGATACAAATAAAATAAATTTAATAAAATAAATAACTAAGAACCTTCAAAATTTTTATGAAAAACACAAAAATAATTATAATAGATTTAATCATGTTTGATAATAAGAATATAAGATATAGATGATTTAATTTTTTTTTAAATATTCTTGAAATAATGAAAAATATATTAAATAGTTTAGAGGTATTGCAATTATTAATGTACAAATAATAAAAACGTTATTTTAAAATCTAAATCTATATTTGTCAACACCCAATTTTTGTTCGGTCCCTTCACACTACCTCTTCGTACCCTCCTCTTAGACCTCAAAAGCTTGGAAACACAACTAGGCTAACTTAACATTTTTCAAAACCCGAAATACCCTCTTTTGACACAATTCACAGGACAAATAAGAACCTCGAGATCAATATCAACGTTCGATCAGACTGTTACATAGTGTATACCCTTAGCTCCAATCAAATTGATGTATAGATACATTTGTGGTAAATGAATAAAAGTACATTATTGTTTCATGTTGATTTTGGTATTGTTGGTACATAGTGCTCGCTTAGTCCTTTAGAGTACAGAAGACACCAAATTGATACCATGTGGATGTTTGCGATTAGTTTGTAGCTCATTGGTCGCCTATGATGGACTTATAATACATTGCATTCTCGCGATAAGCACACGGTTCATCGCACGTTCATGATGGACTTGTACTTGACACGAGCCTGAAATAGGTTTTAATTAAACCCGTAATTAATTTTATATGCACGCGGTTCTGTGGTGAACTTGGGATGTGACTTTACGATAAACCTCAGACACACGCGGTTTTGCGATAAAATTTAGAGGAGCACGGTCTTGCAATAAACCCGAGACCATTACAAAGCCATGGGTCACTAAGAACTGGACTTAAACATCGACCACACATGCAATTTTAACTTACATGCATGATAAGGTGCCATGTAGGTTTAGTGAAATGGCCGCCCGCTACATAATGACATCACTAGCGCCACATCGGTTAAATAAGGTGCGAAAGGTGGTAGTACACATAGATTATGAGAATCCTCGGGTGGAAGGAAAGTCAACCTTTGAGAGATCCCATAAAAAACATGTGGTGAAACCCTAGCAATGTTCCTTAATGACTAATAGCGAATCTAATGTTCTCTTTCCCAATAGAGAACAAGCACTTTTGGCCCCTTCCTTTCAAGACCTCAAGATCCCTCCCTATAAATGAGGATCCTCCTCATAACGAGTACCATTCATTCGACTATTGGTTCATCCAATCATTGGAGTCCCTGTTCAGCTATTTTATCACTCCCTTTTCTTTCCCTATCCTTTTGGTTGATTCCCTACTCCCGGTATTCCTTTGTCCTTTAGGAGACCACTCCCACATAGCCTGACCAGTCCCTACCTACATTAGAATCTCTGATTTCATCCTTGATCACACTCGATGGCTGCCCATAGAATCAACCTTTCACCAATCCCTCAAAAACATAGCACCATCTCGAAGGATGCCAACCCAGAGGTTGGAAACCAGTATGAGACAATGATGACCAACCATGTTGATATCGAAATCCTCTCAAACAATTTTTATGAATTTGAAACCCAATTCGAGGCTTGGTTTGATAGAATCTAGCAGATGCAAAATGAAACAAGGGCCACCCTATAGCTTCTCCTCCAACAGATGGGTCGGACTGAACAATCTCCCTTCACCCCAGCCTTTGCTCCCGTGACCATTCCCTCCAGCCACTACACTTCCAACCTTAATCCTACTACACCAGAATAGCCCATCAGGGCTAATCTTGTGCCTGTGCAAGTGGGACAACACACTGTTGGACAGTCCAGAGTCCTTCCCTAGGAATATCCAATGATGGAGGCCCCACTTAGCTAGGAGGAGTTAAGGGAATATGTCATGGGGCTGGTGGTGGAGAGCCATAATCAAGCCCAAGCTTCGATTGTCTTGTAGAAACCATACTCTGATCAAATCTTGTACAAGCCCTACCCCGCTAGTTATGCTCCCCTCCAGCAGTGGCCACAATACGATGGACAAAAGGAAAGCTCGAAAGAGCACGTAAGCAAGTTTGAGGATGCCCTAGGATCCTTTGCTCTCGACGGAGATCTGAAGGTTTGCGAATTCTCCAAGTCCCTGATAGGGCCAGCATATACCTGGTTCATCAACCTTATTGTTGGGAGCATCGACTCATGGACCAAACTAGCCAAGAAGTTCTTGTTGAAGTGGTTCACCTTAGAAAGGATGCTGATGGTGGATGACTTGCGAAACATGAAGTAGTATGTGGGGGAAGATCTTTTGGCATATGTTATGTAGTTTCAAAAACTGACCCACTCCGTCTTTGATGAGGACACCATGAGAAGGGTTTCATTGAACAATGTGTGCAAGGAATGCAGCCTGCCTATAGAAAAGGCATAAAAAACGTGGAGGTAGAAATGTTTAGTCAGTTATGAAGGTGAATGGAAAGAACAGTGCACACGATCAAAAACACTATGACCCAATCCATGTCAATACTGGGGCCATATAGGAGGAATGAAACCTACACAGTCAATTGGAAGCCCCGCAATAACCTAGGGCCCAAGCAGGGGCCATATTACCGAAGTAATCCCCAAGGTAAGAAGAGTGACTTTCCAATTCCTCCTCCTTTTCCCTGCACCAAGGAGGAGGAAATAATAATCAGGAACAAGTTGGTCGAGGATAGGAAAATCAACTTGCCACCACCGCCAACAGGAGTGGACCAAGAAAAAGGCAAGTGTGGGGGAAGGTGGTGCAACTTCCACCAATTGCCGTATCAAAGCACTAGATGACTTTGTGAAAAGGAATCCCGCGTGAGTAGAAACCGATCCCCTCCCAGTTCATACCCAAGTGGGAGCATCAACGTAGTGGGAGCATCGGGCCAACATCAGCCTAGTATGCTGATAGAAAATTTTGAACAAAGCTCAAAGCTTCAACAATTCTTCAGTAAGCAAGGGGAAAGCTCCTCGATGAGGAGACTAGCCATCAAGGCACTAGCTGAAGCTTTCAGGAGACCATTGGAAGCTTACCAACCTGATCGAACCAGTATAGAATTTGTGCCAGATGACATGCTAGCTATGGACCTCCACCACAACCGACCCTTATACATTACCGCAAGGGTAGGGGGTTTTGAGATGAGAAGATCCATGGTTGATCCCAGGAGCTCAATCAATCTAATCTCTATCCATACACTAAAATTGATGAGCATACAACGAGAGATAGTCAAGGGTTTGCCCATGAAGGTGACTAACTTTAATGGCAACACATCCATCACGGGACAGCCTACCTTACCTTACTGTGGCTACCTACGACAATCGGGCTACTAGTGGCAATTGAGCCATTCTCCATCATGTTGGAGTTCCAGGTCATCTCGGGTAAGACTGCCTAATATACTTTATTGGGACGACCTTTGATACATGGCTTGGCCTTGGTTCCATCGATGTACCATCAACAAATAAAAGCCAAGCACAAGGGACATGTTATAAGAATACTGACAACCAAGGTTCCTTTCAACAGGTCGGAGGCTCATCGACAGGACATGATCTACTACACGAAGCTAGTGGATAAAGGAGAAATAAGGATAGCCAAAGTAGAGGGATTGCGGCTACTGGACCTTGTGCAGGATGAGCCTTTAGCAGCACTAAAAAAGAAGAAGAGAACCAGTTGCGTACGGATGACCAGAAATGATGGGAAGATCTACTAGACTATCATCGCAGACTATGAGGGCAAAGGACTATCAGTGGCCAAGAAAGTCATTCCTGAGAACTACTTGTTAGATAGTTATGACCTTAGCTCTAATCAGATTGATGTACCTTTTGACATTTATTGTAAATACATAATTAATTAATGTCATTATGGTGTGTTTCTGTGTAATACCCTTAAACTTGACACTTATGAGACTTGTGTTAGTTTAGAATCTTCATAATCATTGGATAGATTTGGGGAAATTTATCCCGCCAAGGCTGACACTGATGTACTGCCAAGTTGGTTGGGGTGGCTTATCTTAGCTGCTAAGGCAAGACCTGAGGTACATGTAGTGTGGGTTTTCTTGAAGCCCTGAATTGGACCGAAATTCCATTATTGCCATGGACCTTGGAGATAGATGGGCAAAATTGGACTGTTACACCTGACCCCTAGACTTGATTATGGTACTGTACCAGGTGTCGAATTGGGGTGTCTTTGATATGCCAATCAGTGAGATCCTTAGAGGGGGTCAAAACCTGGGTATGTTGGGACAGTCCGAGAATTCATCTGAGTGGGTGATCATAGTGACAGGATCAACCCCTTTGTCGAACAAAGTGAATGATTGGGGATGCACTCTCTCTAATGAAAACCTAAAACTACCGATAGTTGATTTCAACCGTTGAAATTTGTTTTTACAAAATTTATTTATACAAAGATATACATATATATTATGGTTTCAAAATGTTTGCAAAATGTTTTAATTCCCGAGGTCCATGTGAGTAGAGAGTGCAACACTGTTCCTTGCAGTCGACGGAGAAGTCCTCTCTTGTCGGGCAGTGTTTGATCATTATTGGCTGAGAGGTTAAGTGTAAGACCATTGAGAATAATATCTGATGGGCTAATCTTGCATCTACCCACAATCCTTAGTTTTTCATAAGGTGTCTGGATGCAAGGACTATTTAGTGTAAATGTTGGGCCCATTAAGAGCCCTTGGCGATGGACTCAGGGGTTCACTGTCTCCTACAGTGAACTCGGCCAAGCCTTGTAACAAAGTATGGGCTGAACCCATGTGGCTGATGTGTAGATCAATGTTTGGGTCCCACACCATACAAGGAGAGCCAACTGGGCAACAGGTTAAGTGGTTAAGTGAGCACATAAAATTAATGGGCCTAAAGCCCAATTCGAATAGGGTTAATTAGATTAATTAAATAGGGGCAAATATGGGTTTGGATCAGTAGATAAGGATAAAAGATTAAACCTTATCCACTTAAAGAGTCCAGATCTAAATAAAGATATGGATCAGGAAACTCCTAATTTGATTAGGATTAAGTTGATCTTAAACTACATATAAGATAAGGGGTTAACCTTATCACTTAAAGAGTCCATTTTCAATAAAACTCCTAATCAGATCAGGAGGTTGTCTCTTTAAGGCTATAAATAACAGAGCAGGGCAGACATGCAAGGACACCAAACAACAACAAACATTACAGCCCTCTACCTCATTCTTGCTGAAGAGTCATCCTGCTGATCCTGCTGCACCTCACATAGTGTCATCTTTAGTGCAAGCAGTTTTGGTTTTCTCCTTGGGTGTGAACACCTTCATTGGGAGTTACTGTTACTCCATATCAGGTATATCCCTCCCCTCCCTTTTTGGTTTCAGGTCTGATACGGTTTAGTTCAAGATTGATCATTGAAAATGTAGTTTTCTAAAATAGGGAATGCAATTCCCAGATGGGAGAGAGAAATTTTTAAAATTTCACCCAACCTTCCTGCAGGATTTGGCCGTCCATATGTTGGATCTCTCATCCCTTCAGTGGTATCAGAGCAAGGTTCAAATCTTGAATCGAATTAAACCAGATCTGGATCTGCGCAAATGAAGAGAAGGCGTTCTACCCGATTTGCGTAGTTAACATTTTTCTGATTTAATTTCAGATCAAAACACCCAAAATCTAAGAACCGAATTCTCAGAAAACTGCTATTTGGGCAAATCAAGTAGAATAGTTCTGTCGATTTTCTTCTTGATTCAAATCTGGTTTATTTTTTGGTTCAAGATTGAACCTGACTCTAGTACCAGTAAAGGAAGGGGAAATCCATCATATGGATGGTCAAACCCTGTAGGGTGGCTAGGAAAATTTTCAAAAATTTCTTTTCTCCCTTCTAGGAATTGTATTCTGAGTTTTAGAAAAACTATAGTTTTCAAGGATCGTTCTTGAATCAAACCAGACTAGATTTGAAACCAAAAGAAAGAGAGAGCAATACTTGATACAGGATCCACACGTCTAGCTCCCCAAGTAGGTGTTCACACCCAAAGAGGGTACCAAAATCTACTTCTACTAAAAATAGCACAGCTTGAGATGAAGTAGGTTCAACAATGTAGTCCTTTAGCAAGAACTGCAATCCAACAGCTTGGATCAAGCAAGGGAGATGAGTACGAATTAGATCTGATATTTTCTTGCAAAGTCAAAATCAAAACTGATCTTTATCAGTTTAAGAGTGGAGGTTGAATTAGGGTTAGGGTGGCAAGAGCAGAAGGAGAGAGAGAACTGAGAGCAGTGTGGAAACTTGGAGCAGTTTGCCCTCCTCTATTTATATAGAACATAAAGAGATGACCTCCTAATCTAATTAGGAGTTTCCTAATCCAAATCTTTATTTGGATATGGATTCTTTAAGTGAATAAGACTTATCCTATTATCCTTATGTGCTAATCCAAACCCATATACATACCCAAATTCGTCCATGCGGATTAATCCAATTAATCTTTGGGCCTTAGGCCCATTAAGCAAGTGGCTCACGTCCTTTATTAATTGTTGGCTAACTTGGCTCTTTTTTAATGGCGTGTGACCCTAACATTGACCTCACAAAAGCCATATGGGTCCAACCTATCTTCTGTGACAAAGCTTGGCTAAATTCACTACTAAACATAGTGAACCCCTGAGTCCATCAGTATGGTCTCTTAATGGGCCTAACATTTACACTAAATGGTCATTGAGTCCAGCCATCTTATAAAGGCCCAAGGACAATGGTCTTAAGTGAGATTAGCCCATCAGGTATAATAGCCCTAAATGGCCTTACACTTAACCTCTCAACCCTTAATGATCAGACACTGCCTGAGAAGAGTGGACCTCTCCCTCGGCTGCAAGGTACAGTGTTGCACTCTCTAGTTAGATGAATCTCGGGAACTAAAACCTTTTGCAAACCTTTTTCACAAAACATAATATATATACATACATATATATATATATATATATATATATAATACATATATATTCATATAAATATGTTTTGCAAAACAAATCTCAAACACAGTTGAAATCAACTACCAGTAGTTTTCGTTTCCATCAAAGGGAGTGCAGTCCCTGATCATTGACTTTGTCCGACCAAGGGACTGATCTTGTCACTATGATCACCCACATGAGTGAATTCTCAGACTGCCCCAGCATACCCAGGTTTTGACCATTGAAGGATCTCACTGATTGGCATATCAAAGACAGCCTAATCCGACACCCAATGCAGTACCATAATTGAGTCTAGGGATTAGGTGTAACTTTCCAGTTTTGCCCACCAGTCTCCAAGGTCTAGGGCATAACTAGAAAATGGTCCGGGTTCAGTGTTTCAAGCAAACACACACTGCATGTGCTTCGGGTCTAGCCCTGGCAGCTGAGAGAAGCTACCCCAACCGACTTGGCAGCACATTAGTGTCAACCTTGGCAAGATAAACCTCCCTAGGTCTATTCAACAGGTGAGAACATTTTAAACTAACACGAGTCTCATAAGTGTCCAGTTTAAGGGTAATTACACAGAAACACACCAAATATAACATGAATCAATTATGTACTTTTATTCATTTACAATAAATGTTTAGTGTACATCAATGATTGGAGCTAAGGGCATACACTATCTAACAGAGATTTGTTGGAATAGGATCTAGGCTTGATGGGGGGTTAAACAAGGGAATTTTGAGCTACAATTTGGTAGGTAGGCATGGATTAGGGTGGGGAATCAAGTGGATGGTTCTGATCTGAGAAATATATGGTTGATCTTGGTAATCATTTAGGGTCATTCGAATGGGATCTTGATGGTTTTGCAGTTGGTTGTTGAAGATTCGTGGTGGGATTCGCTAGTTGATTACTTCCTAGTGATCTTGGGGTAATGGATATGTTGGATTTGATTTTGGAGGAGTTGGAATTTGGATATCGCATAGATCAGAGCCGTTAGAAAGGAAGTTGGCATGATGAATGGTGGATCTCTAGAGTTTAGTCATGAAAATTGATACGTAACTAAGTTATAGTTTTTCAAGTCTGAGGATGATGTCTGATCAATGTTCTTATTTATCCTATAGATTGTGTCAAATGAGTGTTTTTTAGGTTTGGAAAGTCTCAAGTTGATCTGGTTGTGTTTCAAGTTTTTGGAGTGCAAAAGGGGAGTACAAAGAGGTAGGGCGAAGGGACCGAGCAAAAATTGGGTGCTAACAATAGGGGGACTGAAAATCAAACCATAGCCAAAACTATCTTTTGACAAAACACTTCTTATCAAGAAACAAGGAAGTTGAGAACTTTGCCAAAATGATCAAAATGCTCAAAATGTTTCCTGATAGAAAGCACTCTACCAAAAGATAGGGGAGCCGAGAACCAAACAATAGCCAAAACTGTCTTTTGACAATACACTTCCTATCAAGAAACAGGGGGACTGAGTATACAAAAATCAATAAACCCCAACGACCAAAACAACCGAGAGTGCAGACATGATGCCAAAATTTGAAGATAAAATCAACAACCAGTTGGAGGATGAAATCAAAACAACTTTTCCCCACATGTCACCCTCGAAAGCCCAAATAACACTAAAACGCATCAAAGGAAGAAATGCTTATTGATAAGCATATCTTACCAATAAGCAGGGGGCTAATCCACCCAAATTAAAAACACATCTCCACCATGCACCATCCCCAAGAATAGGAACACTCACATAGCCCAACCAAGTGAGCATACATTCCTTACCATGAAACCCCTTGTCGAAAGACATGGGGGGGGGTTTACAAAAACCAGAAACCATGGAACCCATGACTTCCTACAGAAGCCTTTTGGCCAAGAAACAAGGGGCCCAATAATGCAAGAACTGAGACAAACCTTAAAATGGAAATAGTCTAATCATGTTAATGGAAAATCCCCAAACTCACAATTGCGTCCTACCAAAAACCCCCTAACTCAAAAGCAAATTCCTCAGCCCACTATAGCCTTTCAAAATGAACCAATGACACAAATGCTTATTAATAAGTTTACTCTTACCAATAAGCAAGGCAGATAGTTGTAAGTACATGTTGTTTACCATGACTGCAATGACAATGGAGGTACTAAATTAGAGTTGCAGAAACACCCATAACGAGTCAACAACTTAACACAAACTCATGATGAGCTCAAAGCTAAAACAGACCTACAACAAGATCAACGTCACCATGGACTTTCAATGAGCTCAAAGCCATTGCAACTTGGTGATGAACAAAAATACAACGATTAGCCAAAATCGCTCATGATAGGACACCCAGTTGGATTAAGTTGGACACGTCAGACTAACCCTGACACCACCCATGCCACGTCAATATAGGACACCCACAAAAGGAAGTAGCACATGTGTATTATGAGAATCCACAAATGAAAGGAAACCTCATCCTGGAGAGAACTCATAAGACATGTGACGAACCCTTAGTAGTGTCCCCTTGACAATCGACACTGAATCAAAGATCCCCTTTCCGAATAAGAATCAAATCCTTCTAGCTCCTTCCCTCCAGGGCTTTGAGAACTCTCCCTATAAAAGGAGGTATGAATCATAATGAAGACATGACTCTATCGATAAAAGCTCATAGCTTACCCTTTCTCCCAGCCTTCATTCGTCCATCAAGGAAACCACCACACTTGGCCTTACCACACCACTCACACTCTATATTTTTTTCTCTTTTAAATGTATATATTGTTGATATCCATATATTTATTCTACAAGTAAATTGTAGTTTAGTACCCTGTACTTTGTGCTTAGTCTCACTTTGGTACCCAAATTTCAAAATGTGCCAATTCAGTACCTAAACTCCCAAAATGTCCTGCTTTTGTTCTTGTCGTTAGCAGTCCATCAATTATCTGTATCACATGATGACATATGCGACTTAAAACTTTTGAAAATATTAAAATTACCTTTCAAAATAAAGACAAATCATATTCTTCCTCCAGAATCAAGATTAAACCAAGGCAATTAAAACAATTCAAAAGACATTTGGATGATTGATAAAAAAATTAGATAACACCCAAGGGGCATTTGCATCCTTTAACATGCCACTAATAATGGTTAATGATTTTTTAATAAATTAGGACGTTTTAAAAATTCAGATACTAGATTGGCACATTTTAAAATTCAGATACCAAAATGAGAATAAAATAAAAGGATTTGTATAGTTTTCTTCCTTAAATTCCACCTAACCAAGGCATATATGATAATTTAATTGCAAGAATCGTTCAACCTAAAATCTTGAGCTGGTTGAGAATTAATTTAACGAATAACTAATGTTGTCCTGAACAAAATGCAGTATCAGTTGAATACCTACCAAATGACAAGTTTGGCAGCACCAAGGTTCCTTAAAAGCCTAGCTAGAATTTGGATTAGCAGTATTCCAAAAGGCCGCCAGTCCTAGCATGCTTAAAGGTACCTATGGTTGATAGTTAATAGAGAACAAAGGTATGAATACCCAACATTTGTCAACAAAACAGAACTCCCCAATTATAGGCAATTGATCATTGGGCTGCTTAATTTATTTATCCTTCATTTCATTAATGTTGTAATGTTGTCAATAGGTTGAGTTAATTTAATATGGGTTTACCTCAACCAAGAAAACTTAATAAGGTTGACCCAATTAGATTGGGTCAGTGTAGATTTATCACTTAAACCAGATCAAAGAATTGAATCGGATCTAGTAGGCATAATATGGTAAGCAAAATCAACGAGCATTAGACAAATATTCTGACCATCATCAAAAGTGATTTTTAAATCTTTTTCAAGCTAAGTTTGGGGTATATTAAGTGAAAAATTTTTAAAAATTTTATAAGTATTCATAGAACGTACTTACAATTTTGTAATTACCTTATCCGAACTGTCAAAAGAAAGGAGATTTTATCTACTGCGAATCAATTACTTGAATTGAATTCAATAGCTTGGGTTGTCAACAGACTTCTTTTAGGATTTGTGGGATCACGTAGAGTCCTTGTAACAGTAAGAGTGCTGCATGGATTGTAAGGTGAACTAAGTCAATTAGCTTATCAAAAGAAATTAAAAAAAAAATGTCTTTAAGCCCAGCTTGCTCTGTATTGTGATTGAAAAATGTGTGGTGCATTCCAGTGGAGTGGAGCGGTGTATTCTAGAATGCATCACTAAAATAGATGTATTTTGTATTGTGATGCGATGTTTTCTGTGTATTGGATATATCAAATAATTTTAAGTATAACATCTTTAATCAAGTATTAGACTTTTTTTCTCGGTAGGCTTTTGATCATTTTCACCTTCAATTACCTGATACGTGAACAAGCCACACGTATTAACTAGGGATTTTATGGGAAAGTTGTTGTCTTCTGGGGACTATCCATCTGTTATGGAGTTGCTGGTGACCAAGAATCCCGTTGAAATAACAAAATTACTCATTTGAAGGAAGGAGGAAGGATGCAATTTCAATTTGCAAATATCTTTCCAAGCGAAGGCTCAATGTATCGATGCGAACATTACATATCGGGTGTTTCGGTGACTCAAAATTTTTTTCTTTGTATTATTTTAGTTTCGAATTAATATTTTTAGGGGGCTTAATTATTGTTATTTAACCTTCCAATACATTGGTTTTTTGAAGACTTAAGAAAGACATATCTATGCCTATTTACACAATTCGGTATGGGATGTATCATATCAAAATTTTGAATCCCCAGGCTTGATTCCAAGTACCCTATTAATGAGCACATATATAGGAGAATTGCACCCTTAAATCTCAGTTTGGAAAGAGTACAAATGTAAATTTGTACAGTACAAATACAAGTAAAATAATATAAAATACAAGGTTTTGCACTAAGGCTCAATTTGGAAGGAGTATAAATACAAATATATACAGTGCAAATATATACAAAATACAAGGTTTTGCACTCTATAAATTTGTATTTGTGCTCTTTCCAAACTGGGCCTAATGGTCTGTTTGTTTGCTGAGAAAAGGATGGGATGGGAAGCATCTTTAAAGAATATTCCATTTTCCATTTGTTTGTTTTGAAGGAAAAATTGGGATTGAAAGAGAAAGAGGTGGGATGCGGGTTCCCAAAACTCGATATGCTGGGTTACACCAAAATGGTGAGACCCCGTTGGGAAAAGAAAACTTGGCCATTAGTGAGAAAATATTATTGAGAGCACCTCGAAGATAGCCATGTTCTTCCTACATGTCCAACAATCATCTCTCTTGCACCATCTCTAGCAATTTCTTTCAAAGGTAAGCTTAGATCTGGCATCCCTTTGAGATTTCCATTCTTTTTTGTATCGTTTTTGTCTTCTTTTGTTTTATGAGTTCCCCTTTCGTCTCACCGTCTTCTTTCATTGAACGAATTCCCCCTTCAGATCTGACATTTTTCTAGCATCTTCAGCGCCATTTCACCATCGTTCCATATCTCAGCACCAGATCTGGCATTTTAATGTTGGAACTCATCATATCTGGCGTTTTTTGTTGTTGGGAAATCATTGATATTATTTTTTATTTTTGATAACTGGTCTAAGCAATCAAACACAAATAACAAGACTGAGAAAAAAAAAATCCCTTCTCATCCCATCCCATCCTTTCTCAACAACCAAACAGACCATAATGGAATGAGCAAGATAAACTAGGGTCCATTTCATTCATGGTTGCAATTGAAATTGAAATCCCTTAAAATCATAATTGGAATTGCCTACTCCCCTTACATCTTCGATTCCAACAGAACTCAAAATCCGACTCATGAGATATGGATGACTCATATGGGATGTGCTGTGGGGCATTGTGGGGCGCCCCATGTAGGGACTGTGTGAACTCAGAGGTACCAGCCTTGTAGCAGCTCACCTTGCCGTAGAGATTCATATCATTTCCAAAGTCACACTTATTCCATTAATTAATTTGAAGGCAATTATTTGAGTTGCTACAGTGGTTGTACTTCACTATACGGATATATCCTCTAATTATACCTGTTCATGGGCCAGGTAGCCCAACGGGCAGGCCCGGCCCGACCCGTTATTAAGTCAGGCTTGGTCATAATTTTAGGCCTACGGGTTCAGGTTAGGGATTTTTTAAAAAACCCCGGTCTGAGTCTGAGTCCGACTTGATATAATATATTAAATAATAAAAATATATTTTATTTAACAAAAAATATATACAATATTTTTTATTTGTTTTTCTTCTCTTTTTTTTTAAATAATAGTGAGATATTTATTATTTTTTTAGTTTTGAAGGGTTTTAATATAAATAAAACACTTTTTTATTGAATAAAAAAGGAACATTTTCTGTTTTCAAATTTCTAGCGGAGCTCAGGCTCGGGCCCGAGCTTCGGGCTTTATATGAGGGTCAGGCTTAGGCTCAAGACTTAGGCCTGATGGTTGGGTCAAGCTTGGGCTCAGGCCTGAGTGTATTTTATTGATTGTTGATACATATACAAAGCTCAGCCTAAACCCGACCTGGCCCGGCCCATGAACAGGTCACCTCCAATGATACTTGATTAAGGAAACTGGAAAAATGGAATTTGGGATTTACTTATCACAAATGGCACCTCACAAAGTTGCAGTTGTGCCAAGTGGCATATTATTTTTTGGATTTTGAGAGGGGAAAATTTGGTCAATAAAACCAAGAAACTCATTTTTTTTTTCAGATTTATGTGAAGATCAAAAAGTTTATTTTCTTAGGTACTCTTAGATGGATAAATAACTTTTCTAATTGGGAAAAGTAACCGACACTTGAATAAGACAAAAATACCCCTTTTAATTATATATTTTTATGGTTAAAATGATCATTTTCTTATTTACATTGGAGTTACCTGAATAAATAATTTATCGAAAAAACAAGGGGCTTTAATGACAACAAACAAATAAGGAGACATTCTTATATGCTGGAAAAATTTATCCGAATAAATACATTTAACTAATAAATAACTTACCAAATACTGAGCCAGATCTAACTGACAACAAACAAATAAGGAATATATTCCCATCAGGTTGGTATGAGAGACACTTTGTGAGGAATAAATCTGGATTAATTAAAATGCAACCACTTACAGCTATGGGACCGGATCTGCTACACACCCTATGCTCCCTTTGTCTCTCCCCACATAACATAAATGTTGACAGTTGTCCCATAATCACACTCCCAATTTCCCATGTGCAAGCATAATTCCAAGGCTTAGAGCTAACGAGATTCAAAAATAATTTAAACCCAGAAAAAAAAAAGAAAAAAGAAAACAAGAAAACTTCTCCCATACGATTATACGAATAGTCGAACAGTACGCTTGGACGGTTGAACCCTAATCCCAACATCCTGTATTCCTCTTCTTCCCTCATCTAGGGAAAATAAATTATTTATGGACTTTACATAAGAAGAAATATAAAGTTTTAAAAATTGATCCAAAATTAAAATCGCTTTGACCATTGATTTTTGGGTGAGTGGTTTGATCGTCCGATTTAAATGAATAGTCCATTTCAACTAAAAAATAATTAAAATAAAAAACAGTCAAAAACTATCGCCCGATTAGAGCATTAAATCAACGAATAGGTTGCCTGGGCCAACAGGTCACTCACCAAGTCAACAATTTTTAGTATAGGACAGATTTGAGAGTGAAACAAAACCAATTGTCTATAGGGTTTCCAAGTCAAATAATTAAATTGTCTAGAGGGTTCCCAAGTTAAAGAACGTAAATAACATCATCAATGGGAACTAAAAATTCAAAGAAAAAAACTGGCGCTGTGTATAATTATACTTTGGTAACATGTGTCCATAAATAATATATATATATATATATATATATATATATATATATATATGGAAGATGTTCTTATGCTAGCACATGAGAACTTTGGCGGTCGTATTATGGGACAGGTGTCAAAGTTATGCTATATAGGGAGACACGTGGAAAGCATAGGGTAGGTAGCAGATCTGGAGCCATTCGTGGCTTTGCATTAGCCTAAAAATTTTAAGGGTAAATTACAAAGAACCCATTAGTATGGGGTTTGTGACAAAGAGCCCCCTGTATTTTGTTTTAAGACAAAGATTTTCCTGTAATATGACTGTTAATTTTCGTCCCCATACTGCCCTTATTAATTGTACAGCGTCGCCTGCTCCAGCTGCGATGCTATCTTCCTCTCCAAAGCAGCTCGACAATCGTCATGTTTAATATGTTCGCTGTCCTATAGATGAAGATGATCCCGAGAGTGACCTCAAGCTCCTTTCCTAGGCAGATTCATAATTATCTCTAGAAGCTCTCTCTGCTCCACCTAAAAAACAATGAATGCCGAGGATGGTTTCCTGTTGGAACGCAAAAGATGCATCATCTATAGAGATACTGCTCGGTGAGTGTGACGATGGCAGCACTATTTCCAAATTTGCAGGTAGTGTTGGACAAGCCGTTCTTGAGGGCGTAATCGTTGAAAGCATAGGAAGCCATAGACTAGACAACCTAGGGATTGTCACAGGGACTGCCTTGTTGTAGAGCCCTGCATTCGGTGCCTCCCGCTTTGCAAGCCCAATCCAGCATTGTCTGCAAAATTGAATCTTCGGCGTTGTTCTTCGCTATGCACCAGTACTTGGTTGTGTTAGAGCCACTACTATCAGCCTTTGATTCAAAATTGGGGTTCGAAGGCGATGCGAACGAGGGGCACTGAGATGGGGTGGTAATGAGGATGAGGGATACAAGAAGAGAAGCATGGAATCGAAAGGTCGTAGCCATTGGAAGGGATCTTATGACCAGCCAAAGAGTGTGAACTGTGAAGGAATAGAGGCGTTTGACAAGATTTTCTTTGATTTTTATATGAAGAGAGACAAATAGAGTGAGTGAATAGTTGACCATTCGAAGAGCGACGGATCGGTTGAAGAAGCCCGTGCCATGATTGAATCGATGCTCAGCTCTTCTTTCAGCCAATGGCTAAGGCCAAAGCCTTCTCATATAGAGCTAGCCGCCGGTAGTCATAAGTTGGAGTGGAGGAAACAACACTGGCTATTAGAAGTTTTCACACATTGAGAAAAAGGAACCCCAAAGACGGTGATCTTAGATTTGTTGTTGATAGAGATGCATTTTTCTTTCTCTTGGTGGAATTGAAAATGATAATATTGAGATTTTCTTTTTATCTAATGGGGAAGGGGAAGGTGGCACTTGGAGCCGCGGTGATTTGTGCTGCAACTATATGTGCAACGACAACTCTTATCCTGCGTCATCGGATGCTATGCTCAGGTCGTTGGGCCCGGGCAATGGCCATACTGAAGGAATTTGAAAAGAAGTGTGCGACGCCAGTTGGGAAGGTCAAATAGGTGGCCGATGCCATGACCATTGAGATGCATGCTGGCCTTACTTCTGAGGGAGGGAGCAAGTTCAAGATGCTTATCAGCTATATCTACAATCTCCCTATAGGGTACAAAATCCTTCTTTTTTTTTGTTTCGTATTATTGACTTTGCTTTGTGGACTTAATTCTGGTAATTGTTGTGGTTTTGCGTTTTCAAGTTTTTGTTGTCAATCTTTTCTTTTCTACAAATTTTAATTAGTTTTGGAGATGTATTGATTAAAAGCGGCGAGTGCTTCTAAAGAAAACGATCTTCAATCGAACTTCCATTGTTCTAGTATGCTCAATAGTTTTTGTTTGTAAGTCTATATAATGCCCAACTTGGTTTTACTATTTTTTTTGGGTAAATTACAAAGACTTCCCCTAGAATTTTCAAGCGTAGGCTTAATCACACTAAGCAAAGCATCCATGTTGAGAGGGATGAGTAATTTCATCTTCGTCATGTACTCTTATTGACGGGTTTGTCGAAGCCCTCAAAATTAGTACTAGTCCCACAATAAAATATTTGCAGTAAAAGTGGTTCTAGGTCGAATCCCACAGGGAGCAAATCAATAATCTCTTAGCCGAATGGGTAAAGTAATTGTGTGGGAAAATTAAATAACTAAAATTAAAAGAATAACAAACTAAACAAACAAGAGAAAATCAGTCTTACCGAATTCTGGTTCAAGGGTTCGGGTTAAATCGATTGGCCATCGATCCTAGGTACAATTCAGCATTCTTGCAATTCAAGCATTTAACCTTAGATTTATTAGGATAGCCATAATAAACCTTGTGTTTTCCTAATTCAGTTGACCAAACCTAGCATTCGATCAACACTTATCACCACTCAACTGGGTACGATAGCGTTCCATGTTAAACAATGATAGCATTAAGATTTGTGAAAACAGTTAAACCCAAATAACAATAATTGAGATAGCTGCAATTACTGAATTTTGTTCCATCGATTCTTTTAGGTTGAACCATGTTAAAACATTGGTCAAAGGCTGTCACGAACAACTGACCCAAAAAGATAACAACCTAATTGCTACTTGTACCATTATTCGTGACAATTACGGATCACCGAAATCATGGATAGCAGTAGGAAAATCAACATTAATTCAGTTTGTCAGACTAATTAACATTAACATCCAATAAAAATGTGCACAAGAACCAATGAATACTTGAATTGAAAAGAAAGAAAATAAAGTAACTACGGAACCTCACAATGACACAATCGAACCTCCCCCCTTGAGCCAGAAAAGAAGCTTAGCTACTCATGATCTGTGCAATCTCCATGCTCTTCTTCTCCATAGCCGAACTGCCTTCTTGCTTCTTGGTCTTCTTGATGATCTCTTGGATCTTGGAATGAGTGATTGCTAGAGCTGGTTCGCCCCCCTCTTTATATAGCCAAAGGAGAGGGCTGTTTTCCAACTCCTTCTAGGAGATCATCTTATCCTTAGGGAGTTTTGATCTTATCTTGAACTAATCCTATCATATCTCTTATCTAATGCTCTAATCTCAATCTTCTTATCTCTCTAGGATTACATTCAAGAATTTAGATCTGATAAAACTCTCTCCTTGGAGATTACATTCGAAATTCGGACTCTTAACTCTTGAATTCGATTTGGGCTGCTTCAGCTACTTCTGCGAGTTGGGCTTAAGTTGTGAAATGGGCCTGGCTGCGAACTTGCTCCGACTTTGGGCTCGTTTTCGTACTCGATGCGTGCCGAATCTGTCAAAACCCAAAACATAAAAGTTGTGGGCCTTCCTTTCATCTTTCTAATGCTTCTTGAATTGTCTAATTCGGTGTCCGGAATTGAGAGTTAGGCCCAGATTACTGACTGTCGCCGAAACTGTGCAAAATCACCCGATTTGTCCTGTTTTCTTCCAATTGCCTTCTTTATTGCCCTAAATCGAAATACAAGAGTAATGAGTTCATTTAAGTGATAAATAAATATAAAAGAGTGAATATTAGAGGATAAAAATAGGGTTCTTTTTGGTTTCATCACTTATGCTCTCGCCACTCTCCTCCTCCACCTTTTCCTTCTTCCCCCATTTTCTTTTGCTCAGTAATTATGCGGTAGGGCATAGAATTTTAAAACCTATATAGTTTCAAAGTTATGACCAAAATCAGATCTCTTACAACAAGAAAATCAGAAGAGAAGAATGAGAGTTGGGTCTAACAGGTGACTTTCTAGGTCTAACGAGAGATTTTCTGGGTCTAACAGGTGACTGCGCACGATAAAGAATTTAAATGGGTTTCCTCCGTCCTTTCATTTCGAAGAATTGGGAGAGAGAAAGAATGATAGAGGACAGTGAGGGAGAGGAAAGGAAGAGAAAAAGGGAAAATAATAGGTTAAATAGGTTTTAAGATAAAAAGAGCAAAAAAAGAAAATAGAAAAGTTTAATGGGATATTTTGATAATTTAATGCATTCTATCATCTGACTTAACGGCCAATGGGGGTCTTTGTCTCATGGTCATAATACAAAGGGGCCTTTGTCGTAAAACAAAATATAGGAGGGGGTTTTTGTAATTTACCCAAATTTTAAATAATAGCGGATTTCTACTTGATTTGATAATCATCATGACGTTATTTTTCCAACTACCATTAAATTGCTCTAACGGAGTACTTAGCCAGGGATGAACAAAATAAAACCAGATCTACAAGGTTTCATTCGCTTAAGAGGTGTTATGCAATATGATAGCTTTTGTATTTATTTGCTTTTGAAATTGTACCTTTTTTTCTTCAAAAGAAAAATCAAGTTGATTGGTTTTTAAAACAAAAATAAATATTTAATACAGATATTATATGATTGATGGAGCTTAATATTAAATAATCACGCAAATTTTGTTCTTAAAAATGAAATTTAAGAAACATTTCTATTTTAGTTTTAAAAACAAAAAGCATAAATAAGAACATATATGTATTTTCTGAAACTTTCTTCTAATAACCATTTTTTTTCAAAACCAGATTCGAAAATTGATTTTAATTATTGATCAAACAATGGAGGGTATTTTAATAGTCATATGATAGCACCGTCGATGATCGATCATTAGTCCACCTGTCATTTTCATAATTGATATGCAGCCCAGTACAATTCCAACGGTGGGTTTTCATATTTCTGTACTATATACATTGAAATTGTACTTCCTTATAACTTCTATTTTATTCAGCATCCAACGTTCTCTAATTTTATTCAACATCCAACGTTCACCGGTTTTATTATTTCCGACAAAACTAACATATATGAAAAAAATAATAATAAACAAGAGAGAGATATATAGCAACGTATAACTTATTGACCAAGACACTATCGGTTATCTGTCCAAAGAATTTTACAACTACTACAATTTGTGCCTATGAGATTGAATTGACTCAAAGATTCCATATCTCTTACTCATATAAATCCTATTCACGGTTATCTACTAAAGCTAAACAATAAATTAAAAAAAAAGTATATAAAGTATATGTTTGGTATAGAGAAAACGGTGCTGTTGGTGTGTGGTTGGAAGCATTATTTTTTTGTTTTTATTTTTGTTTGGAATCGTTTGCTCCCAGGTAGGACGTTTTTCGGAGAAACAATAACTTTTTCTGTTTGGTACCAATGCTCTAGGAAATGTTTTCAGCACTGGTACCCATTATCTAGTACCACATTAGTGCTACATCACTGCCCTATAGCTCCAAGAAATGCCAAATTTAGCGTTACTCCAAACCATGGCTTCCTGATTTCCAAGGCATGGTTTGGAGCACTGTTTTTTATGGAAAAATGGTTCCGAACAAATGCCCGTTTCCTGGAGCACCATTTTTTCCGATGTGGTGCTGATGTGGCGCCATTGCTCTAGGAAACGGCAACGATGCCAAACAGCCGCAAAATTGTTTTATATTTTAACTTTTTAAATAGTTAATAATTATTTATATTTTATAAACTATTTTTAATAATTTTTTACAATATAAAAATAACAATAATGAATTTTAGTTAAAGTTCATTAAATCAATGAAATCAACTAACTCGACCCAACTCAACCCGAGTTGATTGGTTTTCTAGTATTTCTGATTGACCTTGGTCAAAAATTTCCCAACCCAAACCATGTTGGATTAGTTTTCGATTTGGCCATGTATAAACCTACACAAAA
The DNA here is from genome assembly GCF_056320005.1 of Nelumbo lutea. Lineage (NCBI taxonomy): Eukaryota > Viridiplantae > Streptophyta > Magnoliopsida > Proteales > Nelumbonaceae > Nelumbo > Nelumbo lutea. Next base: position 64,300,960 of record NC_142688.1, on the reverse strand, counting down.
CCGAATTGACCAAACCACAGATATACTAATATTTCTTAGTCTAAAATATTTTATATCATAAATTTAATTATTTAAATTTATTTTTAATAATACCACTATAATTTTTTAAATTTCAATTTAACTTTTAAAGTTAAAATTTTTGAACCAATTGGCCAAACAAAAAGTTGACCCAAATTGATACAACTCGAGTTAGCCAGTTTTCACTAATGGTTAGTCGGTTTCGAATGACCAACTCCCCAACATGACCAGGTTGATTTGGTTAGCCAAACAACCTATTACCAAACCGAACCAACCCATAAAGACTCCTAATTTCAACTAAATTTGTAATCCAATGTCTAATAAACAACAAGAGTTTAATTTCCAATAATTATTGAAAATTTATAGGGAAAAAAGTACACAACAATTGGAAATAAATTTATAATGAAGATGCAAAAAATAACTAATAAAAATAAAATAATTACAAAAATATAATTAAATACTGAAAACATATCAAATTAGTCAATAAATAGTGTAATCTCTAATAAATATTAATCAACAAATTATAACAAAAATGTATAATTACTAAAAATAAATTTATAACAAAAATAGAATAAATACAATAACTACAGCCAATTAATTTAAAAAATAATAGTAGTTTAATCTCCAATAATTTTTAAAAGCATCTTGTTAAATAACAAAACAAAAGTAGATTTCTACATAATTGTTGAAAATATATTTTATTGGTAATTTATAGGGAAAAGTACACAACTATTGAAAATAGATAAATAATGAAGATAAAAAAATAACTAATAAAAATAAAATAATTACAATAATTACAAAAGTAAAATAAAATACTGAAAATATATCAAATTAGTCAATAAACAGTGTAATCTCTAATAAATATTAATCAACAAATTATAAAAAATGCATAATTACTAAAAATAAATTTATAACAAAAATAGAATAAATACAATAACTACAATCAATTAATTTAAAAAAATAATAGTAGTTTAATCTCCAATAATTACTAAAAACATTTTGTTAAATAACAAAACAAAAATAGATTTATACATAATTATTGAAAATATATTTATCACAAAAACAATAAAAATTTACTAACAGTAAAATAAATATTAATTTTAGTATATAAAAATATATAATATATATAATTAAAAGTTTCAAATTATTATTAACAAATATTATTTTTTTAAGGTTATTTTCTAAAATTATTAAATGATATAAGGGAAATTAATTATTTAAAATATCATTTAGTTATTTAAATAAAATCATTACTTAAGTTTTAAAATATTAATTATTTATTGAATTTAATACTCCATAAAATTATAATTCATACTATTATTACATAAATTATTTATTAATTTTGTAAAATATTAAATTATTATTAATTTGAATATTATGAAATCTATTATATATATTTTTCTACTTTAACGAAACTTTTTAGATTTATTACATAATTTTGTCATTTTAACAATTTAAAATTTACTTATGTTAAATATTTTGTTATTTAAAAGATTTAGTTATTTAAATATTTAAATAAAATGTAAATAATTAAATTATTATTTGAATTTTATTTGTTTATTTTAAAATTATTACATAATATTTAAAATTTTTACATAATCATTTAGTTATGTTTAATATTTTGTTATTTATGATATTTAGTTAGTCAAATATTTAAATAACAATTTATTTTTTTTAATGTGAAATGTTTATTATTTGAATAATATTTAACTTGAATAATCTATAAAATTATAATTCATATTGTTAGTACATAATTTGATTCATCATGTTGTAAAAAAATAAAATTATTAAAGATATGAATATTATTGAATCTGTTATAAATATTTTTTGTTTTTAATAAAAATTTTTAGGTTATTATATAATTTCATTATAATATTTAAATAATTCTTAAGCTTTTTAATTAAAACTTTCTTTACATAGATATAGATAAAAAGTGGGGGAGGGAATAAACAACAATTAGAGATAATTTAGGAAAAAGTGGGGAGGAGAATAAATAGGAATTAGAGATAATTTAGGAAAAAGTGGGGGATGGTGGTGCCAATTGGCTTAATGGGCAATTATAATCATAGGATTAAAAAAATTAAAAAAATTAAAAAGTTTCTTGTGAAGTGGTGTGGTGTGGTGTCTTATCATTGGATATGCATAGGAGATCAAAGCACAATTGATGAATTTGGATTATATAGAAAAAAAGTTCTCTCAAACATTTTAAAATTTAGTTTTGCTAAAAATTAATGTTGAAATGAGGATTTATCAGATTATACCAAACAAGAATAATTCAGGCTGGTTGATTTGATAGATTTCCTCTTGGCCACGTCAAATCATTATTTGTGTGTGGTTACTTAACTTTGTTGTGAAGTTTCTAGTTTACTTTTTGTTCGGGTCATGTTTGAGATGGCCTTAGATGACATGTGGCCGCCCAATCATCGCTCGATCACTCTAGCCACATCAGCACAGCCTGGCTAGCTCTGTGGCATACACCAACTCAGTGGCCATGACTACACTACTCTATTACCATAGCCCCCATCTTATCCTCTCAGCCATGATAAGTATACGTCACGCAGATAAGCACGACCAAGGATAAAAGGAGGGATGAGGGAAACTCCGCTGGGGAATAGGACTCTATCCCAAAAACCTCGACGGTTAACCTCATCCCAATAAGCCTAGAAGCCCAATTTGACCAAGACATGGACCTCCGGCTATAAAAAGGTATCTCCTGCTCAAGGTAACGAATTCGAACTTCTAGGACCCATACCGTTACTCTACTTGGACTAGTACCCTTATTGCTCGGCCCGACCATCTACGACCTTCTACTAACTTGAGCATCGGAGTATCTATCCGGGGACAACTCCTCGGGCCTCTAATATCTTTCTTGATCATAGGTCTTGAAACGTGGCTCCGCCCTACCACCACCTCTAACATCCTTTACTTTTTTGTTCGGGTCATGTTTGAGATGACCTTAGATGACATGTGGTCGCCCAATCATCGCTCGATCACTCTGGCCACGTCAGCACAGCCTGGCTAGCTTTGTGGCATACACCAACTCAGTGGCCATGACTGCACTACTCTATTACCATAGCCCCCCATCTTATCCTCTCAGCCATGATAAGTATATGCCACGTAGATAAGCACAACCAAGGATAAAAGGAGGGATGAGGGAAACTCCGCTGGGGAATAGGACTCTATCCCCAAAACCTCGACGGTTAACCTCATCCCAGTAAACCCAGAAGCCCAATCTGACCAAGACATGGACCTCCGGCTATAAAAAGGTATCTCCTGCTCAAGGTAACGAATTCAAACTTCTAGGACCCATACCGTTACTCTACTTGGACCAACACCCTTATTGCTCGGCCCGACCATCTATGACCTACTAACTTGAGCGTCGGAGTATCTATCCGGGGACAACTCCTCGGGCCTCTAACATCCTTTCTTGATCATAGGTCTTGAAGCGTGGCTTTGCCCTACCACCTCGGCTCCGCTCTGTTGGCAAAGACTATTTGACTGCCTTCCTTGGTTTGTGCACCACCTCAAATCGAGCAACATTAGATTGGCACCATCTGTGGAAAATGCACAAAAAGTATTCCCTAAAATCCCTCTCTCACCATGCAATCAAGATGCCTAGAAATCACTATGAGCGATCAACAGGCTGATCCCCATCTCGGGAATCTCACCGCCACAGCCTTCCACACCAAGAAACTCAATAGCCTCCAGCTGCGATCAACCCAATGCAATTCCAAGCAATGCAAGAAAAGGTCGACAAGATCTTTGAGATGATGCAGACATTGGGTTCCATAGTATCGCCCAACCGGGCCGCCACCCCTTATGCCCCGATGCGTACAAAGGATGATCCTCGCCCCCGAGGACCCCAAAACGTGCCAGTCAGACAAGAATAGAGCATGGTTCCATCAAGAAAAGCAAGATACGGCAAGGAAGTCCGCCTCCTCTACCCACTCCTGCAAACCAGACAATTGTAGTAGGACGCATCAGACTACACACCCATTAGCTTGACCTATGGGGCTGAAGCCATGGTACCCGTGGAAATAGGCTCACTAACCCTCCAGACCAAGTTTTACGATGAGGACCAGAATGACGAGGACCTCCGTGTAGAGTTAGGCCTCGTTGAAGAAGCGCAGGATCGAGCACATGTCTAGATGGTAGCATAGTAGCAAAGGATGGTAAAATATTACGACTCCAAAATTCGAAGACGAGAGTTCAAAGCAGGTGATCTCATCCTCCGTATAGTCATTGTGCCCGCTCTAGGAGAAGGCAACCTTGGACCAAACTAGGAAGGGCCATACAAAATCACTAGAGTCCTTGGACTTGGCACCTACAGATTCAAAGACCTTGATGGCCGGCCAATACACAATAGTTGGAACACTGGGAACCTCCGAATGTACTACCAATAGTTCGCTATCAATAAAGAACTTGTTCAAGCTACATGCTGATTACCCAGCACATTGCACACATACACCACGCACGACACATGACACACACACACAACACACAAAACACCCGGCATGCACTCGTTACGCATGCCGTGCAACACATGCCACGCAACACACGCATAGCTCGGCACACAACACTGACTCGACTAATCTTTGAATGGCAAGAGCCTGTGACACGTAGTTCGGGAGCGCATTGCCAACCAAGCAAACCACCTTGGCCATCCATGGCCGAGCCTAAAGTGGAGAAGAACACCCCTGCCCTCCGGGGCCTTAGGGAGTTGTTAAACTTCACACACCCACTCACTAACAGTCAGACCAGAGCTAGCCGAGCAATGGTCAACCCCCTAAAGAGCTAGAAAAGCTCCTGAGACTGGTAACTGAGAATCCCTAAAGATTTTGAGAGCTCAGAACATACTTCGGCTGTCCAAGCTGGAGACCAAAAAGATCTCGGCCAACTCCCAACCTCGATCCCGATAAGATCGAGGACCAAGACTTTGCAAAAAGAAGAGAAGGGGAAAAGTGAAAGCAACACACATGCCTAGAATGGTAAACATGTTTTCATTAACTTACTAAAACCAGTACATAGATTAAAGCCCGGCATATCGAGCTACTACAAAAAAGAAAACAGCAACAAGATAAACAAAAAAAATCCCATGACAACTCAATCCTCGGTAGGGGGATCTGCAGCCTCTTCTCCTTCCTCCCCATCCTCTTCCTCGTTGCCCTCATCAGCAACAAGGTTATCCATAGTGGGCAAGGTCTCGTTGTCATACGCATCCCAAGCCTGTGCAACAACAGCCAGCTCCAAACAATGATGTAGTGCCCTCCTCTGGAATATGTTGAACCCTGCCTCACAGGAGCTCGAGGCGTACTTGACCATCTCTTGTTGGAATTCAATCAAGCCCTTGAATTGAGCCACCACCACTTCGACAGCCTCCTTCTTCACCTGCTCTCTCTCCGCCTTCAGCTCGACAATTTGCTGCTTCAAGCTTCGAACGACATCTACTTGCTCGGCTATTTGGTTCTTTAGTTCGGCCACCTCCACTTCCAACGTAGTAGAGCACTCGCCAGCCACTCGAAGCTTGGCCAATTGAGCCTTTAGGTTCAAGTATTTAGAGTGCTCTCTCTCATACATGCTCTGTAGATCCCGAAGATGGTCCACCAGAGCAATTGTTGAGCACTTGTTCTGTGGACAAGAAACGATTTCAGCACGAAGGAACTTAGTTAAAACAACAGAAACAAGTACAAACTTACTTGAGCCGCGGTCCGGATGAGTGAGCATTCTAAGGCACCGCTTCTAGTTTCCTCGGCTTCCCGACTGATGGCCGAGGTAATAAGCCCATGGAGAAGCTGCTTTGGCACCCCATCCGTCTCAAGCCCATCTTTAGGACGGACCGTCCACCGCGACATGTGGTAGGCCAAGCTGCTGCTCCCCACTTCCATCTGTGGAAAAGGAGGAATGGCAACCTGATATACTTCCGGTTCCACCACTACCACGTCTTCATCATCAACCCATTGCTGAGCCATTTTCTGTTGAAAGGATGCCCTCTCGGAAGACCTCAGCGGTGGGACCACCTCCAGACGGGGCTGGGACCATGCACCCCCCCTTCGCCTCAGTTGGTTTTCCTTCATTCGGCGGACGATCTCTTCCTTGCTTGCCATTTCCACACTTGCACTGTGGAGTCATAATAGAGTAAGTATAGGTTCAAAGAGAAAAGGATTCGACAAATAATCCGAAGCAATAAGACAAACCAGCCACCCTATGCATCAGCCCAATGAGAATCAACATCTCAAAGCATGTGTGTGCCACCACATCTATCTCCCCAATCATGCTTAGGACCAATCTCTCCTCCCTGACAAGCTTGTCCCACATTGGTTGCCGCACCTTTGTCCTCGGCTTCTGCAGTGTGGCCGAGAAAGGTAGGCCCCCAAGACAGTGCATAAAGAAGAACTCCTCCTTCTAGTGCTTCAGAGAGGATGGGGCCCCGACCAACACTCTAATGTTCTTCTTGGTCTAGAAATAGTAGTAGCCCTACTGGTGAAGCTTCAGCTGGAGGATATAGCTCACCATACCCAAGGTCAACTCGATGTCACGAATGGCACAATACGACATAAGGCCAACCAAAAATCTAAAAGAGTTTGGCATCAGCTGTACCAGCAACACCTAGTACCACCCCTCGTCCAAAGGAAACCTCAGCCTGGCTTCCAAGCTGCTCTCGTACACCCATACCTCGCCCGACTGAGCATTCGTTGGCCTCTCGCCATCCTGTGAACACTTCATCCCAAACTCCTCAAGAATTGCATACAGGGTTCAGATCCGAGCCATGTCCCCAGGAGTTAAAATGCAAGGGGTGGTCCCGAATCAATGACTAGCCCGTGCAGGGAGTTCTACCTCCACTCTAGAAGGACCAACCTCGGCCCCCTCGACCTCAGCAGACCTCTCCATCTCTACTACCTCAAATTCCCCAACCTCAAACTCATAATTGGAGCCACTAGAACTAGAAGAAGAACCAAAGGAAGAAGAAGAGGAATAGGAAGACGAGGAAGACATCTTACCGAACTTGAAGCCGCAAAATCAGAGCAAAAGCCGAGCAATGCCAACAACCCCTTGCCGAGCTATCTAAGCAATTCCTTTTGCAAATGGTGAAGGAGAAATGCCCTTCCTCCCCTTCATATAACCCTCAGAAGCGCAAAATCGAAGCTAGATCAATGGTGGAGATTAAGTGCTGCTCTGACGAATCTTGGGAAGACCAATCAATGTGACTATCACAGCACGCGCAAGGCCTCGGGAACTGAAGCGACGTTCTTGACAAGCAACGGTAAATGCCTTAACTGCACCGGTCCGCCCTGAAGTGCCGACCCAACCAAATCTGTGGACTTTGTGGTCCGCCCAAGACCGCCAATCCAACCAACCCCTTAAGTCTCCTCAAGACGCCCAACAACGGACCCTAACCGAAAGAGCTCGTGCTACATTCCAATCGGGCATTCAACACTTCGACTTCGGAACTGGGGGAGTGGTTCAGATTCTGAAAGTTTGAGTGCAAGTTCCTCAGCTGAAGAACGAAGAGCCTTTTTGTGATGTAGCATAGCCAAGCATCAGAGAAGCCCAAACTTTGAAGCCTAGCTTAGCTCCTTGACTTCGGAACTAGGAGAGTGGTGTTCGGATTCTGAAGTTAGAATTCTCAAGGGGAGTGGTGTTCGGATTCTCGAAGTTCCATTGTTGACAATAGAAGAACTCCTCAGCCATAACCCACATTGTGTGGACGACAAGCTCCCCCAAGTGCCGAGGAATTCAAAGCAGACAAAACACTCAAACAGGACAACAACTTGGATTTCCTCAACCGAGAAACAAAGCACCCTGTCGCGCTACACCTCGGCCGAGCACTTCATTCCTCAACTTCAGAACTGGGGAAGTGTGAAAGAATGGTAGGATCCATCTAATGGATGCCATGAAGGGTGCGGAATGGGGGGGGGGCAAATTTCAAAAAAAAATTTCCTACCTTCTTCCAACTAGGAATCATATTCCCTAAATTTAGAATACATTATTCAAGGATCCTACTTGAACAATAATTAAACCAGATCTGAACCAAAAGGAAACAGGAAGGATTATACCTAATCCAGAGAAATAATATCTCCCAAAGTTGGTTTTCACGCCCAAAGAAGAAACCAAGATCCGCTCCTACTGAAGATGACACAGCTGTGGATGGAATGGAACCAGCAGGGTGCGTCCTACACACTGGATTCTTCATAAGAACCCTCTCGAAACCTTGTGTTAGACAGTTTTGTATGCCCTTATCTTCAATAAAAAATGATGTACTTTATGAGTTTATTGTAAATGAATAAAAGTGCATATTTGATTCATGTTCCCTTGGTATGTTTCTGTGTAATACCCTTAAACTAGACACTTATTGAGACTCGTGTTAGTTTAGAATGTTCACAGCCAGTGGGTCGGTCTGGGGAGATCTATCCTGACAAGGCTGACACTGTGGTGCCATCAAGTCGGTTGAGGTGGCTTGTCTCAGCTACCGGGGTGAGACCCCAGGCACATACAGTGTGGGATTAATTGAATCTTTGAACTGGACCAGATTTCCAGTATTGCCCTGGACATTGGAGATTGATGGGCAAAACTGGAAAGTTACACCCGACCCCTAGACTCGATTATGATACTGCACTAGGTGTCGGATCGAGGTGTCTTTGATGTACCAATCAGTGAGATCCTTAGCGGAGGTCAAAACCTGGGTATGTTGGGACAATCCGAGAATTCATCTGAGTGGGTGATCATAGTGACAGGATCAGCCCCTTTGTCGGACAAAGGTAATGATCGGGGATGCACTCTCACTGTTGGAAACCAAGACTGCCGGCAACCGATTTCAACCACTGAGATCTGTTTTGCAAAGTATATTTTACATGAGATATAAAAGTATATATATTATGGTTTCTAAATTGTTTGCAAAAAGGTTTTAATTCCCGGGATCCATATAAGTGGAGAGTGCAACACTGTTCCTTGCAGCCGAGGGAGAGGTCCTCTCTTGTCGGGCAGTGTATGATCATTATGGTCTGAGAGGTTAAGTAAGACCATTGAGGATAATACCTGATGGGATAATCTTGCATCTACCCACAGTCCCTGGGTGTTACAAGGTGGCTTGGCCCAGGGACCACTTAGGGTAAGTGTTGAGCCCATAGAGCCCATTCGATGGGTTTCAGGGGGTGCATTGTCTTTAACATTGTATTCGACTAGGCCTTGTAACAAAGGCCGGGCCGAACCCATGTGGCTGATGTGTAGATCAATGCTTGGGTCCCACGCCATACAAGGAAGCCCAACTGGGCAGCAGTTAGGAAGGTTAAGTGAGCACATAAGCTTGATGGGCCTGAAGCCCATTTCGAACTGGGCTATTAATTTAGGGGGCGAATTCTGAGATGGATTAGCAGATAGGATAGGGTCTTAATCCTATCCACTCAGAGAGTACAGATCTGAATGTGATTTAGATCTAGAAACCTCCTAATGGGATTAGGATAAAGCTAATCTAATCTGCAGATAAGATAAGGATTTAACCTTATCACTAGAAGAGAAGGCTGATCCAAATATGATTTGGATAAGCACCTCCTAATGGGATTAGGAGTTGATCTTTTCAAGTTAACAAAAGGAAGGAGGGGGCGGCAGCCTTGAGAGGAACCAAGAAACACATCAGATCCTCTTTAGTGCTGAAATCAAGAAGAGAGAATTCTACACCCTACGAATACTCTCTTGCCGCCTCCCTGCTCTTGCCGCCCTGTTTGCCAGTTCGATCTCCAGCTGTGGGAGAAGTCAAGATTGGATCTTGACATCAGTTCTTTGACAAAGGATTGAAAAGGAAGCTGTGCTCACGTTCCATCCTGCTGTTTCTTGCGACGGACAGAGTTCTTGGGGAAAAACACTACTGATTCTGCTCCATCCTACACTGCGCCATTTCAGTGGGAGCAGTCTTTGGATCCTTCCTTGGGCGTGAGCACCTTCGTTGGGAGATATTACTTCTCTGTATCAGGTATTATTCTCTCTCATTCCTTTTGGTTCAGATCTGGTTCAGTTTAAGGTTCAAGATTGATCTTTGAAAATATGATTTTCTAAATAGGGAATGTGATTCCGAGTTGAAGGGAGAGAAAATTTTTTGAAATTTGCCCCTTATTCCGCAATCTTTGGGCATCCATAGGATGGATCTCTCATCCTTTTAGTGGTATCAGAGCCATGGTTCAAATCTTGAACCATTCTGTTTCAGATCTGAACCTATGCAATTAGGGAGAAGGCGTTCTACCCAATTTGCGCAGATTTGGTTTTTGGGAAATTTGTTCCCAAAACAGATGGGAAAATAATATGAAATTAATTTTAAATAAATCTGATTATTATTTGGAATTGTTCTTTATAATTTTCTTGATTTTTGGGCTGTTCGTACAAGAGGAGATCGAATTCTTGGTTTGCGTAGGGAACCTGCGTTTTTGCAGCTCTTGATTTATTTTGGGTCTGTAAATATTTTTTTTTATTTTCTAGACTTAATGTATAGGTATTCGATCTGATGTAATTATTAATAGAAATAGGATTTCTATTTGTTTTATTTTGGATCGAAGTTGGTGGCGCAGAAAAGGAGATTTCGCAGAGGAGATTTCGCAGATGAGAGAAATGCAATCTGCGATTTGCAGTTTGTGAAACTGCATTCTGTGATCTAACCTCTGTTTTGCAGGAAGGATTGTGCTAACAGCCCTGTTTGACTGATTCTTGTATTTCCTTTTATTAGTATTTAATTTCAGATTATTTTCTTGAATTAAGGACTTAATTAAAAATCAAACCCTAGACCCATTCGAACCAAGATTGGTTCAAAACTGTTTGGACCAATTCTAGGGTTTAATCAAGGCTGAAAGTCAACCCTAATTTCCCACTAATGGGGCTAAGGATTGATATTTAATTAAATGGTTAATTCGGCCCAGCCTGTAAAGGCCCAATTTTAAATAGTTAAAACTGCAAAAACCCATTTTAAAGGATAAAGCTATATGGGCCGAACTGGGTAACCTTAATTCAGCCCATATACCAAGATAATATTAATGGTTAATATTATGGAATTTTAACGGGCTTCCAACGGGCCTTACAGATAATTAATTGATTGGATCAATTTATCCCTGCATGTGATGTATGGATGTGTGATGTGCTGCGTACATGGGCCATAAGTACTTGGCCCATGCTCATTCGACAGTGGCTCTTGCGCACACCATGGATGAATGCACATCATTGCCATGGTGTCCCTTTTGGTCATTGGATGACTTCCCTCAGTGGTGGACCCCACACCTCATCAAGAGGTTACGTGCGGAACCCTAGCCGATTCAAGGCCCACCGAAATCTGGCTTTATGAAAGTTAGTGGGAGCCACTTTGGTTTGACCTAAATCAAACTAGGGCGTAATTTTGTTCCCTCCAGCTAATATGAGTGCATGTGATAGGGAGATTCATATGATGAACTCTCTAAAGGCCTTCCATCATTAGCATGAGGATGGGTCCTTCAGTAATGAGGAAACGCACCAGAAAATGGGCTATCCATTTGCTGTTGGGCTTGTCTGAGTGTTTCATAAGATGATAGGGGCGTCATAGACCAATGTGGGAGGGGCTTCACCAGAAAATGAGAACTCTCTCACGGTACCTTGGCGTTCATGAATATGATGGGTAAGCTCTCACTGGACAGAAAGGTTTATTTGAAAATGGCTCTGAACCTTGTCTCACAGAGGCCAAGGGGAAAACTCATATGATGAGTGGATGTGATCCTTCATAGAAAGGTGGTGGGGTTATGCAGCTGAAACAGTTGGCTCCATGCACCCTATGTGATTTCCCACATTTCCAGAGACAACCCGTAGTCTCCGTCACTGAGAAAGGAGGGAAATCTCAGAGACGAATAAATGGAAATGGATCGTAGATTAAAATCCATATCTATGAAATGAACATGAATCAAATTAGGTTGTGGACTGATGTTTGCTCTTTTATCAGAAAATGGCAAACGGATCTTTTGCAAAACTCCTTGATGACAACAAGTTGAAGGGCCCAAACTATGCTGACTGGTACAGGAACCTTATGCTAGTCCTAGCTTCTGAAAAGCTGGACAAAGTGGCAAAGAATCCTGCCCCGGAGCGTCCGGGTGATAGGGCTTCTGAGGCCCGAAGGAGAGATTATCCAGAATGGGAGGAGAAAAACTCCCTTGCCTGGTGTTACATCATTGCCTCCTTAGACAACCCGATACAGAGGCAGTTCGATCATATCGAACTTGCCAAAGACATATTGGACAGTCTCAGGACAATGTATGAATAGCAGAATCGTTCTACTCGACAAAAGATCTTGAAACAGTTCATAACCGCACAAATGTCCAAGGGTCAACAAGTTCATGACCATTGTCTTCGGATGATGGGATACATCAACGAACTGGAGGCTCTTGGATCTAGGCTGGACCTTGCAACCCAGATAGATGCTATCCTTAACTCTTTGCCTCATTCCTTTAATCCGTTCATCATGAACTATAAAATGAACAAGCTGAATGTCAGCTTACAAGAGCTCAGCAATATGTTGCAAAGAGCTGAAGAACTGATTAGAAAGGATGAGCCTGTAGCCATGCTTGTTGAAGCTGGCAAGACAGGCAAGAGAAAGAGGAAGGCAAAGAAGCCTCAGAAGAAAGCCGCTAAGAGCAAGAAGCAGAAGAAAGACAAAGCATCAGATGCCTGTCACTTCTGCAAGAAGACCGGCCACTGGAAAAGGAACTGTCCTGCCTACCTAGAATCCAAGAAAGGTAACTTTGAAACTTGTGTTATAGAAACCAATTTGTTGGTAGCTTCTGCATCCTGGTGTAGTGACTTCGGGGCTTTAACTCATGCTTGAAACTCACTGCAGGGGTTCAAGGTAAGCAGAAGGCTTTGTGATGGAGAAGTCACACTCTTCTTGGGGACTACTGCAACTGTTGCAGCCGCGGCCATAGGAACCGTGGAATTAATTTTTAGAGAAGGAACAATTGTACTGAAAGACTGTCTTTATGTGCAAAATTTAAGGAGAAATTTGATTTCTATCTCAAAACTGTGTGCAGATGGTTATTCTGTCTTCTTTAGTAATACGATTACTATTAAAAGAAACAACAGATTCATCGCGTACGGGGAACTGGAGAACGGTCTCTATGTTCTACATCCTTCTCTAGAAACTAACATAACCGAAACTACGTCGGCTGAAATCCCTAAGAAGAGAGCTCGTGATACAGTTAATCCCACGTGTCTATGGCATTATCGACTTGGCTACATCGGTGTTGACCGAATCACAAGGTTGGTAAAGGATGGTCCTTTGGATTTTCTAACTGTAGAAGATCTTCCCACATGTGAGCCTTGCCTACAAGGCAAGATGACGAAATGGCCATTTAACAGTAAGCCTGAAAGATGTACGGGCACACTTGACCTAATACATACTGATGTATGTGGTCCCCTGAATGTTAGGACACGAAATCTAAACGTGTATTTCATCACCTTCACAGATGATTTTTCACGATACGGTTACATGTACCTAATGAGACACAAGTCTGAATCCTTTCAAAAGTTCAAAGAGTTTAGACAAGAGGTCGAGAAACAGTTAGGGAGAGAAATTAAGGCCATTCGATCAGATCGAGTTGGCGAGTATCTCTCTGACGAATTCAGGGACTACTTAAAGGACAATGGGATAGTATCACAATTAGCTCCTCCTGTTATACCACAACTTAACGGTGTTTTAGAGAGGAGGACAATGGGATAGTATCACAATGGTCCGGTCGCTTCTCATACACTCAGAGTTACCCACATCCTTTTGGGGTTACGCATTAGAGACTGTGATTTATGTGCTAAATCGGGTTCCAACCAAATCGGTTCTGAATACTCCATATGAACTTTGGACCGGAAAGAAACCAAGTGTCAGACACTTGAAGATTTGGTGTTGTCCAGCACATGTTAAAAGAACGAGTGCAGACAAGTTGGAATCCAAGACCAGCCGTTGCCTATTTGTAGGCTACCCAAGAGGCTCTGTAGGTTATCTATTCTATGACCCAAGTGAGCAGAAAGTGTTCTGCAGTCGTAACGCACAATTCTTGGAAACCGACTATATCCTGGACACCCATCGTCAGGAAGTTGTTCTTGATGAGGAGAGCTCAGGAGCAGTGGGAGATGTCCCACAAGTTCGAGGTAGTGACCAACCTAGAAGATCCACTCGGGTATCCAGGCCACCAGTCCATTATGGTTATGACCAGGATAGTTACCTGGTGGAAACTTTGATTAGTGAGGAGGATCCCGTGACTTACACGGAAGCTATGTTGGAGATAGATTCCCAAAAGTGGGTGGAGGCCATGAGAGCAGAGATGGACTCAATGGAGACCAATGGAGTCTGGACTCTAGTAGATCCGCCCTCTGGGGTAAAAGCAATCGGTTGCAAATGAATTTACAAGAGGAAGAAGGGCCCCGATGGTAAGGTTGAGACCTTCAAGGCTCGTCTGGTGGCGAAAGGGTACACTCAGAAAGAGGGCATCAATTATGAGGAAACCTTTTCGCCTGTGGCCATGCTTAAATCCATTAGGATCCTGCTAGTTGTAGCAGCATACCATGATTATGAGATTTGGCAAATGGATGTCAAAACTGCATTCCTGAATGGAGATCTTACTGAAGATATCTGTATGCAGCAGTCGCAAGGCTTCATTGCTGCAGGTCAGGAAAACATGGTATGTAAACTTAATAGATCCATTTATGGACTTAAGCAAGCTTCTAGAAGTTGGAACATCCGTTTTGACTCTACCGTCAAATCGTTTGACTTCAAACAGAATCCGGATGAACCCTGTGTCTAAAGGAAGTATAGTGGAGATAAGGTTACCTTCTTGGTTCTGTATGTAGATGACATTCTACTCATTGGTAATGATGTAGGTATGTTAACTATGGTGAAAGTATGGCTATCACAGCAATTCTCCATGAAAGATCTTGGAGAAGCCTCCTATATACTGGGTCTTTGACTCTATAGAGATAGATTGAAGCGGATAATAGGATTATCCCAATCTGCCTACATTGACAAAATAGTCAAAAGATACAGCATGGAAAACTCCAAGAAAGGAAATGTTCCTTTCAGGCACGGAGTCACTCTCTCTAAGAAGATGTCTCCCAAGACTTCTGAGGAGATTCATGGCATGAAAGACATTCCCTATGCCTCTGCCGTGGGGAGTATCATGTATGTCATGCTGTGCACTCGTCCTGACAAAGCTCAGGCAGTGAGTGTAGTAAGCAGATTTCAGGCCATCCCAGGGCAGGAGCATTGGACTATTGTGAAAAAACATACTTAAGTACCTTCGAAGGACAAAAGAGTTTTGTCTAGTATTCGACGATAGCTACCTATAGATCCAAGGGTATACAGATGCCGATTTCCAGCCAGACCCAGATGATAGAAAGTGTACATCTGGATATATTTTCACGATAGGATCGTGTGTTGTTTACTGAGTGTTAGCAAACAGGGGTCCTAAGTTGCAAATTAATAGTCCACCACCCAAGCCGAGCGCATTGCCATAAGTGAGGCTGCCTTATGAATGAGGGTGTTCATTCATGAATTTGGAATTCAGCACATCACCCATTCCATTGTTGTATGACAACACTGGACCTACGAGAGGATGATAGTAAGAGGTAGCATCAGCGGAGAATGTGGTAGACCCATTGACAAAGCCACTATCACAGAAAGTGTTTGAGAAACACGTGGAAAGCATGGGACTCCGGCTAGTACCAAGACTACCGATAGATGATTTCAATCATTGAAGTTTGTTTTGCAAAATATATTTTATATGAGATATAAAAGTATATATATTATGGTTTTGAAATGATTTGCAAAAGGTTTTAATTCCCGGGATCCATAGTAGAGAGAGTGCAACGCTGTTCCTTGCAGCCGAGGGAGAGGTCCTCTCTTGTCGGGCAGTGTATGATCATTATGGGCTGAGAGGTTAAGTGTAAGACCATTGAGGATAATACCTGATGGGATAATCTTGCATCTACCCACAGTCCCTGGGTGTTACAAGGTGGCTTGGCCCAGGGACCACTTAGGGTAAGTGTTGGGCCCATAGTGAAAGAATGGTAGGATCCATCTAATGGACGCCAAAAGGGTTACGGAATGGGTGGGCGAATTTCAAAAATTTCCTACCTTCTCTCAACTGGGAATCATATTCCCTAAATTGAGAATACAATATTCAAGGATCCTACTTGAACCATAATCAAACCAGATCTGTACCAAAAGATAAATGGGAGGAATATACCTGATCTGGAGAAGCAGTATCTCCCAAAGTTGGTGTTCACGCCCAAAGAATGCTCCAAGATCCATTCCTGCTGAAGATGACACAGCTGTCAATGGAACAGAACCAGCAGGGTGCATCCTACACACTGGATTCTTCACAAGAATCCTCTGGAAGTACTAAACACTGAATCATTTTTAGTCTTTCTTGCAAGACTGATATCAAGAACAGATTTCTTGACTTTCTTTTCTGCAAAGATCTAATCTTGCAATGGCAGATGGCGACGGCAGGAAGAGATTTCCAAAACGAAAAAGGCTGAACTGCTTTTTCTGTTTTTCTGGAGAGTATGAATGAGCTTCTCTCTCAATTCGCAGGAGATATCCTATACCTCTTCAAGGTGGTTCGAAATCTCCTCCTTTCTTCTTGATTAAGAAACCTCCTTTTTAGGAGTTATCCCAATCCAAATCAGTATTTGGATAGGGGATAATCTTAATCCTTTCTGCAGATAGAGTTAGCTTACTCCTGATCTTATCAGAAGGTTACCAGATTCAAATCTAATTTGAATTTGGTCTCTAATAGTGGATAAGGCTAAAGGCCCAATCCTTTTACTAACTTTAATCTCAAATTCGCCCCATGGATGGGTGATCATATCAGCCCACCTCGAAATGGGCTTTTGGCCCATTAAGTGTTCAGTGTCTAATTACTTTCCAATCTGCTGCCCAGTTGGGCTTCTTTGTATGGCGTGGGACCCAAGCATTGATCTACACACCAGCCACATGGGTTCGGCCCAGCCTCTAAAACAAGGCCCAGCCGAATTCACTGAAAAACTCAATGAACACATTGAGTCCATCATATGGACCCTATGGGCCCAACACTTACATTAAGTGGTCCCTGGGCGAAGCCATCTTATAAAAACCCAAGGACTGTGGGCAGGTGCAAGATTAGCCCATCAGGTATTATCCTCAATGGTCTTACACTTAACCTCTCAGCCCTTAATGATCAAGCACTGCCCGACAAGAGAGGACCTCTCCCTCGGCTGCAAGGAACAGTGCCGCACTCTCCTCTCACATGGATCCCGGGAATTAAAACCATTTGCAAACAATTCGAAACCGTACATATATATATAAATATATTAATTTTGCAAAACAAAATTCCAACGATTGAAATCAACTACCGGCAGTTTGGTTTCCATCAGAGAGAGTGCATTCCCGATCATTACCCTTTGTCCGACAAAGTGGCTGATTCTGTCACTATGATCACCCACTTAGATGAATTCTCAAACTGCCCCAACATACCTAGGTTTTGATCCCCGCTAAGGATCTCACTGAATGGCATATCAAAGGCAGCCTGATCCAACACCTAGTGAAATGTCATAATCGAGTCTAGGGGTCAGGTGTAACTTTCCAGTTTTGCCCATCTATCTCCAAGGTCCAGGGCAATACTGGAAATCTGGTCCGGTTCAAGGATTCAAGTAATGCCATACTGCATGTGCCTCGGGTCTTACCCTGATGGCTGAGACAGGCCATCCCAACACTTGGTGGCACACCAGTATCAGCCTTGGCAGGATAAATCTCCCCAGACTTATCCAACGGCTGTGAACATTTAAAACTAACATGAGTCTCTATAAATGTCCAGTTTTAGGGTTTTACACAGAATTAAACCAAACAACATGAATCAAATATGAACTTTATTTATTTCCACTAAATAACAAAAGTACATCAAATCAGATTGAAGCTAAGGGCATACAAAACTGTCTAACAGCTCCCACTTGCACTTAGGTCCAATCTGGTACAAGCCGGAGTCCCATACTTTCCACGTGTTTCTCAAACACCTTCTGTGTCAGTGGCTTAGTCAATGGGTCTGCCACATTATTCGCTGATGCTACCTTCTGAATCAGGACGTCCCCTCTACCAACGATCTCCCGCAGTACATGGTACTTTCTCTCGATGTGCTTCGACTTCGAGTGAGCCCGAGGCTCTTTAGCCTGGGCGATCGCTCCATTGTTGTCACACAACAACGGGATGGGAGATGTGCTGGATGGAATCGCTCCCAATTCGTGTATGAACTTCTTCATCCACACGGCTTCCTTGGCAGCTTCACTTGCGGCAATGTACTCGGCCTCGGTTGTGGAGTCTGCAGTGGACCCCTATTTGCTGCTTTTCCAGCAAACAGCACACGATCCTATCGTGAATACATACCCAGATGTAGACTTTCTATCATCTGGATCTGACTGGAAATCGGCATCGGTATACCCTAGAACTTGCAGTGAACTACCATCGAATACCAGACAAAACTCTTTTGTCCTTCGAAGGTATTTGAGTATGTTCTTCACAGTAGTCCAATGCTCCTGCCCTGGGTTTGCCTGGAATCTGCTTACCACACTCACCGCCTGAGCAATGTCAGGGCGAGTGCACAGCATGGCATACATGATGCTCCCTACGGCTGAGGCATAGGGAACGTCTCTCATGCTCTCAATCTCCTCAGAAGTCTTGGGAGACATCTTCTTGGAGAGAGTGACTCCGTGCCTGAAAGGAACGTTTCCTTTCTTGGAGTTCTCCATGCTGTACCTCTTGACAATTTTGTTAATATAAGCAGCCTGGGATAATCCAATTATTCGCTTCGATCTATCTCTATAGAGTCGAAGACCCAGTATGTATGAAGCTTCTCCAAGATCTTTCATGGAGAACTGTTGTGATAGCCATACCTTGACCGAAGTCAACATTCCTACATCATTCCCAATGAATAGGATATCGTCCACGTACAACACCAAAAAGGTGATCTTATCCCCACTGGACTTCCTGTAAACATAGGGCTCATCCGGATTCTGCTCAAAGTCAAACGTTTTGACTGCAGAATCAAAACGAATGTTCCAACTCCTAGAAACCTGCTTAAGTCCATATATGGATCTATTAAGTTTACATACCATGTGTTCCTGACCAGCAGCAATGAAGCCTTGCGGCTGCTGCATGTAGATATCTTCACTAAGATCTCCATTCAGGAACGCGGTTTTGACATCCATTTGCCAAATCTCATAGTCATGGTACGCTGCTACAGCTAGTAGGATCCTAATGGATTTAAGCATGGCCACGGGCGAAAAGGTTTCCTCATAGTCGATGCTTTCTTTCTGAGTATACCCTTTCGCCACCAAGCGAGCTTTAAAGGTCTCAATCCTGCCATCGGGGCCCTTCTTCCTCTTGTAGATCCATTTGCAACCAATTGCTTTTACCCCGAGGGGCGGATCCACTAGAGTCCAGACTCCATTGGTCTCCATTGAGTCCATTTCATCTCTCATGGCCTCCACCCACTTCTGGGAGTCTATGTCTAACATAGCTTCCGCGTAAGTCACGGGATCCTCTTCACCAGTCAAGGTTTCCACCAGGTAACTATCCTGGTCATAACCATATCGGACTGGTGGTCTGGATACCCGGGTGGTTCTTCTAGGTTGGTCATTACCTAGAATTTGTGGGACATCTCCCACTGCTCCTGAGCTTTCCTCATCAAGAACTATTTCCTGACGATGGGTGTCCAGGATGTAATCGGATTCTAAGAACTAGGCGTTTCGACTGCAGAACACTTTCTGCTCACTCGGGTCATAGAATAGATAACCCACTGAATCCTTTGGGTAGCCTATAAACAGGCAGCGACTGGTTTTAGATTCCAACTTGTCCGCACTTGTTCTTTTAACGTGTGCAGGACAGACAACCCCAAATCTTCAAGTGTTTCACACTTGGTTTGCTTCCGGTCCATAGTTCATATGGAGTTTTCGGAACTAATTTGGTTGGAACCCGATTCAGCACGTAGATAGCAGTATCTAATGCATATCCCCAAAAGGATGTGGGTAATTTTGAGCTTACGAGAAGTGACCGGACCATGTCCAACAAGGTCCTATTCCTCTTCTCTGAAACATCGTTGAGTTGAGGTGTAGCAGGAGGAGCTAATTGTGACACTATCCCATTGTCCTTTAAGTAGTCCTTGAATTCGTCAGAGAGATACTCACCACCTCGATCCGATTGAAGGGCCTTAACTTCTCTCCCTAATTGTTTCTCGACTTCCTGTCTGAACTCTTTGAACTTTTCAAAGGATTCAGACTTGTGTCTCATTAGGTACACGTAACCATATCGTGAAAAATCATTTGTAAAGGTGATGAAGTACACGTGTTGATTCCGTGTCCTAACACTCAGGGGACCACATACATCAGTATGTATTAGGTCAAGTGTGCCTCTAGATCTTTCAGGCTTACCGTCAAATGGCCGCTTAGTCATCTTACCTTGAAGGCAAGGCTCACAAGTGGGAAGATTTTCTATAGTTAGAAAATCCAAAGGACCATCCTTTACCAGTCTTGTGATTCGGTCAACACCGATATGGCCAAGTCGGTAATGCCAGAGGCACGTGGGATTAATTGTATCACGATTCCTTTTCTTGGGATTTTCGACCGACGTAGTTTTGGTTAGGTTAGTTTCTAGAGAAGGATGTAGAACATAGAGACCATTCTCTAGTTCCCCGCATAATATGTATTTGTTATTCCGTTTAATAGTAATCATATTACTAAAATAAACAGTATATCCATCAGCACGCAGTTTAGAAATAGAAATTAAATTTCTTCTCAAGTTCTGTACATAAAGACAATCTTTAAGTACAAGGACTCTTTCTCTAAAAATTAATTCGACGGTTCCTATCGCCACAGCTGCAACACTTGCAGTCGTTCCCAAGAAAAGTGTCACTTCACCATCACTCAATCTTCTGCTAACTTTGAACCCTTGCAGTGAGTTACACGCATGAGTTGAAGCCCCGAAGTCAACACACCAGGACACAGAAGTAACTAACATATTAGTTTCTATGACACAAGTTTTGATGTTACCTTTCTTAGATTCCAAGTAGGCAGGACAGTTCCTCTTCCAGTGGCCGATCTGCTTGCAGAAGTGACAGAAATCGGATGCCTTGTTCTTCTTTTGCTTCTTAGGTTTGGCAGCTTTCTTCTGGGGCTTCTTTGCCTTTCTCTTTTTCTTGCCCGATTTGTTAGCTTCAGCAAGCATAACCACAGGCTCATCCTTCTTTAAAAGATCGTCGACCCTCTGGAACATATTGCCTGAGTTCCTGGACGCTGACATTCAGCTTATTCATATTGTAGTTCATAGTGAACGCATTAAAGGAAGAGGGCAAAGAATTCAGGATGGCATCCACTTGCGTGCCAAGATCTAGCCTAGATCCAAGAGCTTCGAGTTCGTTAATGTATCTCATCATCCGAAGACAATGGTCATGAACTTTCTGCCCCTTGGACATCTGCGCGGTCATGAACAATTTCAGGACCTTCTGTCGAATAGAACAGTTCTGCTCTTCATACATTGTTCTTAGACTGTCAAATATGTCATTGGCTAGTTCGATCTTATCGAACTGCCTCTGTATTGAGTTGTCTAATGAGGCAATGACAAAGCAGCGGGCTAGGGAGTTCTTATCCTCCCAATCTTGGTAGTCCCTCCTGCAGGCCTCAGAAGCCCTATCACCCGGACGTTCCGGGGCAGGATTTTTCACCACCTTATCTAACTTTTCAGAAGTTAGGACCGGCATAAGATTTCTGTACTAGTCGGCATAGTTTGGGCCCTTAAGCTTGTTATCATCTAGAAGCTTTGCAAATTGACTGTTTTCTATTTTCTGATAAAACAACAAAAATGTTAGTCCACAACCTTAGTTTGATTCATGTTACCTACATAGATATGGCTTTTAATCTATGTTCCATTCCCATTTATTCATCTCTGAGATTTTCCCTCCCTTCTCAGTGATGGAGACGACGGAATGTCTCTAGAAATGTGGGAAATCACATAGGGTGCGTGAAGCCAACTGTTTTAGCTGCATAACCCCACCACCTTTCTATGACGGATCATATCCACTCATCAGATGAGTTTCCCTTTGGCCTCTGTCAAACAAGGTTCAGAGTTGTTTTCAGGTAAACCTTTTTGTCCAGTGAGTGCACACCCATCATATTCAGGTTACGCCAAGGTACCATGAGAGAGTTCACATTTTCTAGTGAAGCCCCTCCCACATCGGTCTATGACGCCCCTATCATCTAATGAAACACTCTAATAGATCCAACAGCAAATGGATAGCCCAATTTTATGGTGCGTTTCCTCATTACTGATGGACCCATCATTGTGCTAATGACGGAAGGCCTTTAGAGAGTCCATCATATGGATCTCCCTATCACACGCACTCATATTTGCTTGAGGGAACAAAATTATGCCCTAGTTCTAATTTAGGTCAAACCAAAGTGGCTTTCACCGACTTTCACAAAGTCAGATTTCGGGTGGGCCTCAATCGGCTAGGGGTTCCGTACGCATCCCTTTTCCGGGTTGTGGAGGCCCACCAAGTAGAGAGGGGGTCATCCAATGACCTTAAAGGACACCATGGCAATGATGTGCATTCAGCCATGGTGTGCGCAAGAGCCACTAACGAGTCAACATGGGCCAAGTGCTTATGGCCCATGGTCGCAACACATCAAACATCCAAGCATCACATGTAAAGGAAGAATTGATCCAATCAATTAACTACTGTAAAGCCCATCGAATAGCCCATTTAAAAACTTAAAGCATTAACAATTAATGTTTACTAGGTGTATGGGCTGAATAGGAGTTAGCAGTTCAGCCCATACAACTTTTCTCACAATAATGGGCTTTTGTAGAGTTAACCCTTTAAAACTGGGCTTTACAGGTGGGCCGAATTAATCTCTGTAATTGAACATCAGATTTGGAATAACCAGTGTGAGAAATATGGACTGAAAAACAGCCCCCTTCGAATCTCAGATTCAGTCCAAACAGTTTTGGTCCAATCTAGTCCGAAATGGTCCAAAACTGATTTTCAATTCAAGAATTAATTCATGAGAGATCTAAAATTAATAATTTTGATTTTAGACAATTACAAATCAAATATGGACTGTTCGCACCACCTGCAAAACAAAGGTTAATCACAAATGTTATAGTTTCATAAACTGTAAATCGCATGTGGCGATTTCTCCATCTGCAAATATCCAGCGCCGCCATCTTCTTCCTTCTTCTTTAATCAAGAAAAATAAATAAAAAACAGAAATCCTATTTCTATTAATTAATTATATTCTTGATCAAATCCTATACATTCAGTCTAGAAAAATAAAAAAAAATTATTTACAGACCGAATTGAATAAAATAAATGAAAAAGGGTGCGTAGACCATCTGCGCCAAAACTGCACTATGATCTCCAGGTTCGAATAGTCCATTAAATCAAAAATAAATAAAGAATAAATCTAAATAAATTTTTGGATTTAACAAAATTAGTTTCAGATCAAACGCCCTTAACAAGAAACCATTTCTTGAAAAAAAAGAAAGCAATCTGCGCAGATCTTGACAGAACATCTTCTGTCCATCTGCGCAGGGTCAGATCTGATTTTCTTTTGGTTCAAGATTCGAATCTGGCTCTGGTACCACTAAAAGAATGGTAGGATCCATCTAATGGACGCCATGAAGGGTGTGGAATGGGGGGGCGAATTTCAAAAAAAAAATTCCTACATTCTTCCAACTAGGAATCATATTCCCTAAATTTAGAATACATTATTCAAGAATCCTACTTGAACCATAATTAAACCAGATCTAAACCAAAAGGAAACAGGAAGGATTATACCTGATCCGGAGAAATAATATCTCCCAAAGTTGGTGTTCACGCCCAAAGAAGAAACCAAGATCCGCTCTTGCTGAAGATGACACAGCTGTGGATGGAACAGAACCAGCAGGGTGCGTCCTACACACTGGATTCTTCACAAGAACCCTCTGGAAACCTTGAACACCGAATCCTTTTGTCTTTCTTGCAAGACTGTTGTCAAGAACTGTTTTCTTGACTTCTTGTTGCTGCAAAGATCCTATCTTCCAACAGGGAGTGGCGGCGGCTGAAGGAGAAGTCCAGGGACGAAGAGGGCAGAACTGTCTCTTCTCTCTAGAGTTTGTGAGAGATCTGATCTCAAATTGCAGGATGTGTTTTTTTTTGCTTGCTCAAACCCCCTAGTTCAAAATTTGATATTTCTTCTAGGGTTTTCTCCTCTTTCTTCTTGATTAAGAAACCTCTCAATATTTTGGGAGTTATCCCAATCCAAATCAGTATTTGGATAGGGGTTAATCTTAATCCTATCTGCAGATTAAGTTAGTTAACTCCTGATCTTATCAGGAGGTTACCATATTCAAATCTCATTTGAATTTGGTCTCGTAGAGTGGATAAGGTTAAAGATCCAGTCCTTTTACTAACATTAATCTCAGATTCGCCCCATGAACTGGTGATCATATCAGCCCAGTTCGAAATGGGCTTTTGGCCCATTAAGTGTTCAGTGTTTAACCAGTTTCCAATCTGCTGCCCAGTTGGGCTTCTTTGTATGGCGTGGGACCCAAGCATTGATCTACACACCAGCCACATGGGTTCGGCCCAGCCTTTCTTACAAGGCCCAGCCAAATTCACTGAAAGACTCAGTGACCCCCTTGAGCCCATCACATGGACCCTATGGACCCAACACTTACATTAAGTGGTCCCTGGGCCAAGCCATCTTATAAAAACCCAGGGACTGTGGGCAGGTGCAAGATTAGCCCATCAGGTATTATCCTAAATGGTCTTACATTTAACCTCTCAGCCCTTAATGATCAAGCACAGCCCGACAAGAGAAGACCTCTCCCTCGGTTGCAAGGAACAGTGCCGCACTCTCCACTCACATGGATCCCGGGAATTAAAACCTTTTGCAAATCTTTTTGAAACCGTACATATACATGTATATATATATTAATTTTTCAAAACAAAATTCCAACGATTGAAATCAACTACCGGCAGTTTGGTTTCCATCAGAGAGAGTGCATTCCCGATCATTACCATTGTTCGACAAAGGGGCTGATCCTGTCACTATGACCACTCACTCAGATGAATTCTCAGACTGCCCCAACATGTCCAGGTTTTGACCCCCACTAAGGATCTCACTGATTGACACATCAAAGACAGCCCGATCCGACACCTAGTGATTTGTCATAATCGAGTCTAGGGGTCAGGTGTAACTTTCCAGTTTTGCCCATCTGTCTCCAAGGTCTAGGGCAATGCTGGAAATCTGGTCCGGTTCAAGGGTTCAAGCAATCACAGACTGCACGTGCCTTGGGTCTTACCCTGATGGCCGAAACAAGCCATCCCAACACTTGGTGGCACATCAGTATCAGCCTTGACAGGATAAATCTCTAACACAAGTTTCTATAAGTATCCAGTTTTAGGGTCTTACACAGAATTATACCAAACAACATGAATCAAACATGCACTTTAATTTATTTCCACTAAATAACAAAAGTACATCAAATCCGATTGAAGCTAAGGGCATACAAGACTGTCTAACAAAGTGGTGTTTGGGTCATGGTTTAACTAGCCTTAGATGACACGTGGCCACCCAGTCATCGCCCGATCACCCCGACCACGTCAGCACGGCCCAACCAACTTCACGGCATACACCAACTCCATGGCCGTGACCGTGCTATGCTATTACCATAGCCCCCTATCTTATCCTCTCAGCCACGACAGGTACACGTCACGCATTTAAGCACGACCAAGGATAGGAGGAGGGATGAGGGCAACTCCACTAGGGAATAGGGCTCTATCCCAAAGACCTCAGCGCTATGCTATTACCATCTCCCACTCAAGGTAAGGGATTCGAACTTCTAGGACCCATACCGTTACTCTACTCAGACCAACACCCTTGTTGCTCGGCCCGACCATCCACCTCACCACCTTCTTTTGACTTGAGCGTCAGAGTATCTACTCAGGGATAACTCCTCCGGCCTTTGACATCCTTTCTTGATTGTTGGCAAGGACTATTTGATTACCTACCTCGGTTTGTGCACCACCTTGGATTGAGCAGCATCACTTTTTATTTTTGATTTTTTAAAATTTAATCATCAATCACATTTTTTGAATAATTTATTAAGGCGTGACGTTTGCCAACATTGAAACAAGAATGATATTAAAAAGAAAATAAAAATGGAAAAATACACTGCACTACATTGCATAATTCTGAATTCCACTACAACCCTATACAATTCAAAATGACTAATACCCCCACCCTAAAACACAAATACTTGTGTATCAGCATCAATTCGGAGCTGGCACCTACTCCAACTGTACTATGGGGCTAAGAATTCTTAGGGTGTTCTGAACAATCATTCTCCCCCCAAAAAAATGAATTGCAAAAGTTAGGTCTCGTTTGACTCAACATCTAAACCATGCAATTGTTAATATAATTGAGAATAAGTACATGTAAACTTGGTTAGAGGTGCAGCTGGAAATTGACAATAGGTATATGTAGACTTGGTGGTGGCCCATGTGCCAAACATTTTTAGATGTATTTCAAATAATTCATTTTATTTTAATTCCAAACTTTACCTCTTGGTGTAGGGGTGGCCATCTTGAATTTTATCAACCTTGTCGAAAAAGGTGTTTTAGATGGTTCATAATGATTAAAATGTCCTCTATTTTTTTTATTATTACAGCAGCTTTAAAAAATAGAAGAATATATTATTTTCAAACATTATGCTCAATTTGGATGAAATACAAATATAAATATGTAGAGTGCAAAACCTTGTATTTTGTACTATTTTGTATGCATGGCTTTATACATATTTTGAATTGTACTCCTTTCAATGCCACCTAAATCTTTACTCTGAAAAGCCATCTATTAACCACACGGCAATTTGGTAAGTTGCCCACTTGTGACGTCACCCCTAGTGAATTTGAAAGGCTGAGAGGTTTGGATTTAAAAACTCTCAAATAATACTAAATAAAGTAAATTACTTATACTATTCCTGAACTACTTGACAATTTTGAGAGGGGAAGTTAGGTTAATATGATTTTGAATCCTATTGATAAAAAAAATCCTTGTTCTTTTATCAGATTTATGTGGGGATTAGGGAATGTTTATTTTTCTAGGTATCCCTATCAAGGTTTTTAAAATTGGATTGGACATGGAACCATTCTAGGGTTTGGTTCCTAGGTCAAACGATCCAACCTTCCGGTCCAAACAGACAGCCTGCTTTGATAGAAAGAATAAAAAAAATTGAAAAACCCAAAAAACGGCCAAAAACCATTATAGAGTCGAACGGTTTGACGGTTCGAATGTTTGGATCAGTGATTCATTGACCAAATCAACTGTTTTGGCCAAAAAGTGATTTGGGGGTTAAACAAAACCAATCAACTGACCAGTTTTTGTTTTTCCGATCCGACCATCCAGTCCAGTCCAATTTTAAAAACATTGATTCCTATCTCTTAGGTGAATAAATAACTTTCTCCAAAATGAAAAAAATTACTAACTCAAAGGGCCTTAAATGAAAAACGAAAACGAATGGGGCCTTAAATGCAACTCGGGGGGGGGGTGAATTAAGAGAATTCAAAGTTTAAAGGGAGAATGAAAGGGGGAGTGTGTCTTCCACACGCCTTTCATCTTCCATTTTTGAATGTCACACAAAAATCAGAGGAGATGTTCAAGTAAGTTTCCAATAAAACTATTAAATTAAGCACATAGAACGGAATCCATTGATAAGAAAAAAAAATCCATTAAAATAATTAATAAAGAGTGCCCACCTGTCTCCATCATTACCACGCGACATAAGATTCTTTTTCGATAAATACCCAAAGGGGGCGTGTGTCTTCCACACGCCTTTCATCTTCCATTCATCCACCTTAGACGGTTCAGAATTTTCTTTCCATTTTTCTCCTCCATGGCAGTCTGTGACTCTGCAGATCAACCAACCCTCGACGACGCCAAACTGGCCGTCCACAGCAACGATGTTGAAGGACAGATAGTCGAAGTGAAGGATTTCGACTACACCCAAAGAGCACAGTGGCTCCGAGCCGCAGTGCTTGGTGCAAACGATGGGCTGGTCTCAACCGCATCACTAATGATGGGTGTTGGCGCGGTGAAACAAGATGCGAAAGCGATGATCGTTACCGGCTTTGCCGGATTGGTCGCCGGAGCATGCAGTATGGCGATAGGAGAATTTGTCTCGGTTTACTCGCAATTGGACATAGAAATGGCTCAGATGAAAAGAAAGAACGGGTCGAGAGATGACAGCGAGAGCAATGAAGAAAACAAGAAGGAGAAACTGCCGAATCCATTCCAGGCTGCGGCAGCGTCCACTCTCACCTTTGCCATTGGAGCTATGGTTCCGCTGCTGGCCGCGTCCTTCATCAAAGAATACAAAGTGAGGCTGGGGGTGGTGGTTGCAGTCTCCAGTTTGGCGTTGTTGGTATTTGGAGGTCTAGGGGCGGCCATGGGAAAGGCACCGGTGGGGAAGGCTTGTTTCAGGGTTCTAATTGGTGGGTGGTTGGCTATGGCCATTACTTTTGGATTAACAAAGCTTATTGGATCTCAAGCACTATAAGTCTTTTTTTTTTTTTTAATTTCTCTGTATCAAACTAGCAAATATCCATGACAAAAAAAGATAGAAAAGGTGTTTGTCATATTTTGTTTCTTCTGTATCTTTAATCTACCAATGATCTCTCTTGTTATTGTAGATCTGGATCTACAAAACTGGATCAGATTAGAGAATTTAGATTTAAAAACTTTTCCTCTAATTTGTAAGTGTTTTTACTAAATAGGTCCTCTCTGTCAAAAACATTTTATATTTCGATCTTAGAATGACCAACGGGATTGGGACTCAGGTTGGGTTTTCATCAAAATTTGAATGGGTCTGAGCTACAAATAGTGTAAGTGGTAACTAGGACCAACCCGAGTTGCACCTCAACACGTGACATCTTAAATCTAGTGGAAAATGTGAAAGAACATGGATCATCATTTTTTATATTTCAAAAATACCTCCTGATAGTTCTCTTATCAACCATTTTAATTTGAAGAAGGCATAGATTGCGTGTGTTATAAAAAATTGTTAAGGAATTTTTGGAATAAAAACCCAGGATATATGATCATTCATATGTTAAACTCGTTTTTTAAGTTTATGTGACCAAGGTCCTTGATAAGAAGGTTGATTATATAAAACGGTTGCAAATCATAGAGGTGTTTGAATCATACGATAGGTTTTAGTAAATACGTGAAATTACAGTGTGTGAGTAATGAAATTGCATTTTCACCAAAAAAAAATAGCAGTGGCGACTTCCTGACTGGTGAGTGCTAAATATGCTTCTTGCTAGCATTAAAATAGATTAGGAAGATATAAAAAATAAAATAATCTTTGAATAAAAGTAAATAATCTTTTCCATCTTTTCCATCCTAAAAGTTAAGGTATAGTTTAAAAAATTTACCCTTATTTAATTCCTTTTTATTCCTCTTGTTCAATTCTGCAGCGCTAATAAAGAACACCTGACCATTGGATCCAAAAGTCTACTATTCTTAGTGCGTCATG
Organism: Nelumbo lutea; assembly: GCF_056320005.1. NCBI lineage: Eukaryota > Viridiplantae > Streptophyta > Magnoliopsida > Proteales > Nelumbonaceae > Nelumbo > Nelumbo lutea. The sequence goes on along the minus strand of NC_142688.1, from coordinate 64,271,355 downwards.
CATGACGCAAGCTCATGTGGGAACCCAATGAGTTCGTTCCTGTCAAACAGGGTAACCAATTACAGCACCCTTTGATTCACTTATCCTTTGTGCCGCACAAGGTTGCTGCTTCTATCAATTTGAACCTATTCACATTTTGTGGAAAGCAGATTCAAGCTGGGCATGTGCTATTTTTGAGAGCATATGCAGTATTCATTTGCAAAGTAGATGCCAGCACAAAAGTCTATAAAAAAGGAATCAATAAAGTAAAAAAGTGGTTAAACTATAAAGAACCCCCTGTACTATATTTTAATTTTCAACATAGTCCTCCTAACTTTAGCTTTTGGATAAAGGCTCCCGTTAACATTTCTATTTTCATTTAATTATTTAAAATTTTTTAAATTCTTAAATTACCAATTCAGCTAAATTAAGAAAAAAAGAATTTTATTTAATTATTTTAATTTTTTTAATTCCCAAATTACCCTTTCAGCAAATTAGCTTGACAATACTACCGGTGTCAGCTTTCAGGGGAGGAAAGAGCAGTACCACTGGCAAGAGATGTGAAAAGAAAATCCGAGACCTTATCATTAGTTCGGTTCGGTCAAACGAACCGAACTAGTGTAAAACCTTATCATTAGTTCTACAAATGTGGCACTGCAAACAACTTAACGGATTAGGTAATAACGGTGCTATATTGTGTTGCTAAAGTTTAACAGTCAAACCTCTGGTATTGCTGGGTCAGAGTTAGACCTGTAAACTTGTGATCTTTTCCACTACAAAGGACTTATAACATGTAATTTCTTCCATGGTTTTTCCTTAAAATCGAGAATGTCTTTTCCAACTGATTTAAGGTCGTTTTACAGTCAAACCTCTGGTGCTATATTCTGAGTTTGTTTCAGTATTTTAACAACAAAATCAGTTATATTTATGTTTTTTTTAGGTCACCAATAAGCTTGTCAGAGATTTTTTCCTTGTTCGGCAACATTTAAAGGTATTTTTGGGTTAGTTAAGTATTAAAAGAAAATGGCAAGAAAAAAATAGAAAATGTTAAATGAGATGTTTTGATAATTTAACGCCTTAAAGGTTGAGGGGGTATTTGTTGTAACATAAAATTCAGGAGGCCTTTGTCGCAAATTAAAATGTAAAGTCTTTGTCAATGACCCATAATAGGGGGGTCTTTGTAATTTACCTTAAAAGAAAGATGAAGATTCCTATTGTTTAATTAATAGCCATTTTGTGACACCAACGATTTTGGGTGATGCAACAGAATTTTCTAGCTGTAAAAATTTATTGATCAGAACAATTACAAAGATATAGAATGTGGGCAACCGTTACTGAATCATACCCACATTTAACACAGTTGAAATTCAATGTCTTCAATGAGGTTCCAACAAGATGGAAGGAATTCACAGCAAAAGTTTTCTGTGCAACACTTAATTGTGCTTAAATCCTTTTTAATTGTGCCCCATAAGATGTTCCTTTCTTTGGTGGGCTATGTCCAAATTTGCACCGACTGAATAATGTCAGTAATCTTAACATATAACTAGGCTGAATGTGATATCAGAATAGTAGATAAGATTTGATCTGCATTCTTTAAGCCATAAAAAGAAGCAAATCGTAGGTGGTTGAGATGCATGTGACGTACAGTTGAAGTTGTAGCTGGGGAAAAAACGTTTAGTAGGCGGTGTCATTCTGTTGTATTTGGTTTGGGAGTTTGTTAAAAGTTGTTAAGCAGTTAATTAATAGGGTTAGGTAAGCTTGCGAGTATTTAAAAATAAGTGATTATTTGAATAAGAAATTATTTTGAGTTAGGAGGACACCATGCAACAAGCATATATTTGTGTTTAGGAAATAAGTTTAAAATAAGTGCTTATTTCAAGAATAAGCAATTATTTGAGAAGTCCAAATTTTGGGCTTATTTTTAAATGCTTCTTCACATCTATGCCCACAGAGTGCACCCCACAGGCAGCCCACATGCACATCTCAGCATGCATTGGGAGCATTTCTCGTACATGTCATTGATATATGTTTGCAATACACATTTGGGAATGTGCTGTGGGGGCTGCAAATGCGATCTCTTTATTAAATAAGTGCTTATTTCCTTTATCTTGGCCTGCCATGTCATTTTAAAAATACCTTCTATTACCCATATTTAAAATAAATGCTTTTTCACCAAATACTCAAATAAGCATTTGCGTAAGAGGATAGACTTATATAATACTTGAAGTATTGCTACAAAATAATTGTCATAACAAGACTGCAGGTTCCACAGTAGTCATCTGGCTAGCAACACTTGTCTAAGGAGGACCATGGACTCTCCCTTAGAAGCCAGTCGCAAATACTTTTCACACACGAACCTTTCATGGGATGTAAGACAAAGCAAATAAAGCAGAATGTGGTCTAGGGAGTAAATAATTGAAAAAGTTGTTTGTAGATATTATCTCCCGTGAGATGACATGTAATAGGAGACTACAGGCGTGGTAACAAAGTGAGTATGTTCCCTACATCGCAGCCTGGCATTTGTCCTAATTGGAGCAACCTAGGAACTAAACCCTAAACCAGTTGAAGAATATTTTGAAATTCTTGATCCTTGCCTATGCATAAAGTGAGCCTTTAACCACGTAGGAAATATTTTAGATTTCTTGCACCACACACAAAGTGATCCCTCCCTTTGTTTATAAATAACAGAGTTCATAACATGAAATGGGGATTATTGAGATTAGATTTAGGTCATTCGATATTCCCTGCCCTAATTATTCTATCGGTTTGAGCAATTAAGCACTCTAGTCCTAGCATCATTTCGTCCTTTCTACCTTGTAAGTTTCATTTTCGTCCTCCTAATCCAATCTCGTCGTTAACACTATTATTCTTCTCAACATCCTACATTTACCTCCAGAACTTAGACCATCTCTATAATGCCATACCTACAACTTTCTCTTATCTTATTTTTCAAATAAGCACTTCCAAAAATGGCGTTAGTTTGCTTCCAATCTGTCAGTAAATTGTTTTGTTGTAATACACATATAAATTGTTTGGAAGAAAGGGCAGTTTTGATTTATTATTCTCTTTCTCTCTCTCTCTCCCTTGTATTTTGTTTCTCCTTTCTCCCAACTTTCGCCTCAGCCATGGCTATAACACTTGGTTTATATCAAAGCAATAATTATAAGATCCTACTAGATGGTAGACACCATTCGATCCAAGGCTACAAAAAAATTCCAAATCAACATTATATCACTAATGCAGATCGACCTGAATGCATTGAAGAGCCCAATTCCGCAAACAAAATGGCCCTAGCCTACAAGAGAGGTTGCTTCCCATGCCAAGATTCATCGATCTTGTTGGCAATCAGAACCAATGGAATAGTAATCCCACTACAAGAAATTTGATTTCTAGCAACGGATAAAACCGTTGTGAGATGTCCTTAAAACCATTGCTAGAGACCTATAGCAACGGACTAGCGACGGATACCAAACCAATGCCTCTTCCACCATGGTAATAGGTTCTGGCAACAAATAAATAAAACTGTTGCTAGAGACATCATTTAGCAACGGATATAACCATTGCTACAGTCTTAATCTCTTGCAACAGACATTAGGTCAACCGTTGCTAAAATGGTTATAGCAATGGACAAAACCGTAGATAAAAGAGTGCAAAAGAGAAAATTGGTGGATATGCTGCTATGGTTATTCTCTAAAACCGTTGCACCTTTCCATGAACTAAAACTCCAGCTTCAAGTTATAGAGCCTAACTTCCACTTACAACATATGCAAACCAAGGGTCTGGGAGACATAGGCATAGAAATCTGAAATCTCCATACTCATACTTTTGTCCCTGGTATTGTTGATCCCTATGGCCCACAAGGTGTGTACAAACACAAAATTAATAGGGTTTTCTACATCCATCAACATCTTTCTTTCTTTGTACCCGTTGACGAGCCCTATCACATACACGTTAGACAGTGTATGACCTTAACCCCAATTAGATTGATGTACTTTTGACATTTTTTGTAAATAAATAATAGTACATAAATGATTCATGTTATATCTGGTGTGTTTTTGTGTAATACCCTTAAACTGGACACTTATGAGACTCGTGTTAGTTTATAATCTTCATAACCATTGGATAGACCTAGGGAGGTATATCTTGCCAAGACAGGCACTAATGTGCTGTCAAGTTGGTTGAGGTGGTTTGTCTCAGATGCCAGGGTGAGATCTGAAGCACATATAGTGTGGATTTGTTTGAAACTCTAAATCGGACCATTTTCTGGTTATGCCCTAGACCTTAGAGACAAATGGGCAAAATTGAAAAGTTATCCCTAACCCTTAGACTCGATTATGGTATTGAACTAGGTGTTGAAGGGTTGAGAGATCCATCACATGGACGCCCAAAGAATGCGGAATAAGGGGCGAACTTCAAAAATTTTTCTCTCCCTTCAACTAGGAATCACATTCCCTATTTAGAAAATCACATTTTCAAGGATAAATCTTGAACCTTAAACTGAACCAGATCTGAACCAAAAGGAATGGGAGAGAATGATACCTGATACAGAGAAGCAATATCTCCCAACGAAGGTGTTCACGCCCAAGGAAGGATCCAAAGACTGCTCCCACTGAAGATGGCGCAGTGCAGGATGGAGCAGAATTAGCAGTGTTCTTCCCCAAGAACTCTGTCATTCTCAAGAAACAGCAGGATGGAACGTGAGCACAACTTCCTTTTCAATCATTTCTCAAAGAATTGACGTCAAGATCCAATCCTGACTTCTCCCACAGCTGGAGATCGAACTGGGAAACAGGGCGGCAAGATCAGGGAGGCGGCAAGAGAGTATTCGCAGGGTGCAGAATTCTCTCTTCTTGATTTCAGCACTAAAGAGGATCTGATGTATTTCTTGTTCTCTCTCAAGGCTGCCGCCCCCTCCTTCCTTTTGTTAACTTGAAAAGATCAGCTCCTAATCCCATTAGGAGGTGCTTATCCAAATCATATTTGGATCAGCCTTCTCTTCCAGTGATAAGGATATACCCTTATCTTATCTGCAGATTAGATTAGCTTTATCCTAATCTTATTAGGAGGTTTCTAGATCTGAATCACATTCAGATCTGGACTCTCTGAGTGGATAGGATGAAGACCCTATCCTAACTGGTAATCCATCTCAGAATTCGCCCCTTTAATTAACTAAATTAATAGCCCAGTTCGAAATGGGCTTTAGGCCCATTAAGCTTATGTGCTCACTTAACCTTCCTAACTGCTGCCCAGTTGGGCTTCCTTGTATGGCATGGGACCCAAGCATTGATCTACACATCAGCCACATGGGTTCGGCCCAGCCTTTGTTACAAGGCCTGGTCGAATACACTGTTAAGACAGTGCACCCCCTAAAACCCATCGAATGGGCTCTATGGGCCCAACACTTACGCTAAGTGGTCCCTGGGCCAAGCCACCTTGTAACACCCAGGGACTGTGGGCAGATGCAAGATTAGCCCATCAGGTATTATCCTCAATGGTCTTACACTTAACCTCTCTTTCCATAATGATCATACACTGCCCGACAAGAGAGGACCTCTCCCTCGGCTGCAAGGAACAGTGTTGCACTCTCCACTTATATGGATCCCGGGAATTAAAACCCTTTTGCAAACATTTTAGAAACCATAATATATATACTTTTATATCTCATATAAAATATACTTTGCCAAACAAATCTCAACGGTTGAAATCGGCTGCCGGCAGTCTTGGTTTCCATCAGTGAGAGTGCATCCCCGATCATTACCTTTGTCCGATAAAGGGGCTGATCCTGTCACTATGATCACCCACTCAGATGAATTCTCGGATTGTCCCAACATACCCAAGTTTTGACCCCCGCTAAGGATCTCACTGATTGGTACATCAAAGACAGCCCGATCCGACACCTAATGTAGTATCATAATCGAGTCTAGGGGTCGGGTGTAACTTTCCAGTTTTGCCCATCAATCTCCAAGGTCCAGGGCAATACTGGAAATCTAGTCCAGTTCAAAGATTCAATTAATCCGACACTGTATGTGCCTAGGGTCTCACCCCGGTAGCTGAGACAAGCCACCCCAACCGACTTGGTGGCACCACAGTGTCAGCCTTGTCAGGATAGGTCTCCCCAGACCGACCCACTGGCTGTGAACATTCTAAACTAACACGAGTCTCAATAAGTGTCCAGTTTAAGGGTATTACACAGAAACATACCAAGGGAACATGAATCAAATATGTACTTTTATTCATTTACAATAAACTCATAAAGTACATCAATTTTGATTGAAGCTAAGGGCATACAAAACTGTCTAACAGCTCCCACTTGCACTTAGGTCTAATCAGGTACTAGCCGGAGTCCCATGCTTTCCACGTGTTTCTCAAACACTTTCTGTGATAGTGGCTTTGTCAATGGGTCTGCTACATTATCCGCTGACGATACCTTCTGAATCAGGACGTCCCCTCTACCAACAATCTCCCACAGTACGTGGTACTTCCTCTCGATGTGCTTCGACTTCGAGTGGGCTCGTGGCTCCTTAGCCTGAGCAATGGCTCCATTGTTGTCACACAACAATGGGATGGGTGATGTGTCGGACGGAACTACTCCCAACTCATGAATGAACTTCTTCATCCATATGGCTTCTTTGGCAGCCTCACCTGCGGCTATGTACTCGGCCTCGGTCGTGGAGTCTGCAGTGAACCCCTGTTTGCTGCTTTTCTAGCAAACAGCACACGATCCTATCGTAAAAACATATCTAGATGTAGACTTTCTATCATCTGGGTCTATCTGGAAATCGGCATCTGTATACCCTTGGATCTGTAGTGAGCTACCGTCGAATACTAGACAAAACTCTTTTGTCCTTCGAAGGTACTTAAGTATGTTTTTCACAGCAGTCCAATGCTCCTGCCCTGGGTTGGCCTGAAATCTGCTTACTACACTCACTGCCTGAGCAATGTCAGGACGAGTGCACAGCATGGCATACATGATGCTCCCTACGACAGAGGCATAGGGAACGTCTTTCATGCCATCAATCTCCTCAGAATTCTTGGGAGACATCTTCTTGGAGAGAGTGACTCCGTGCCTGAACGGAACATTTCCTTTCTTGGAGTTTTCCATGCTGTATCTCTTGACTATTTTGTCAATGTAGGCAGATTGGGATAATCCTATTATCCGCTTCGATCTATCTCTATAGAGTCGAAGACCTAGTATATAGGAGGCTTCTCCAAGATCTTTCATGGAGAATTGCTGTAGTAACCATACTTTCACCGTAGTTAACATACCTACATCATTCCCAATGAGTAGAATGTCATCTACATATAGAATCAAGAAGGTAACCTTATCTCCACTGTACTTCCTGTAGACACAGGGTTCATCCGGATTCTGCTCGAAGTCAAACGATTTGACGGCAGAGTCAAAATGGATGTTCCAACTTCTAGAAGCTTGCTTAAGTCCATAAATGGATCTATTAAGTTTACATACCATGTTTTCCTGACCTGCAGCAATGAAGCCTTGCGGCTGCTGCATATAGATATCTTCAGTAAGATCTCCATTCAGGAATGCAGTTTTGACATCCATTTGCCAAATCTCATAATTATGGTATGATGCTACAGCTAGCAGGATCCTAATGGATTTAAGCATGGCCACAAGCGAAAAGGTTTCCTCATAATCGATGCCCTCTTTCTGAGTGTACCCTTTCGCCACCAGACGAGCCTTGAAGGTCTCAACCTTACCATCGGGGCCCTTCTTCCTCTTGTAAATCCATTTGCAACCGATTGCTTTTACCCCGGAGGGCTGATCTACTAGAGTCCAGACTCCATTGGTCTCCATTGAGTCCATCTCTGCTCTCATGGCCTCCACCCACTTCTGGGAATCTATGTCCAACATAGCTTCCATGTAAGTCACGGGATCCTCCTCACTAGTCAAGGTTTCCACCAGGTAACTGTCCTGGTCATAACCATAACGGACTGGTGGCCTGGATACCCGAGTGGATCTTCTAGGTTGGTCACTACCTGGAACTTGTGGGACATCTCCCACTGCTCCTGAGTTCTCCTCATCAAGAATAACTTCCTGACGATGGGTGTCTAGGATATAGTCGGTTTCCAAGAATTGCACATTACGACTGCAGAACACTTTCTGCTCACTTGGGTCATAGAATAGGTAACCTACAGAGCCTTTTGGGTAGCATACAAATAGGCAACGACTGGTCTTGGATTCCAACTTGTCTGCACTTGTTCTCTTAACGTGTGTTGGACAACCCCAAATCTTCAAGTGTCTGATACTTGGTTTCTTTCCGGTCCAAAGTTCATATGGAGTATTCGAAACCGATTTGGTTGGAACCCGATTCAGCACATAAATCACAGTCTCTAATGCGTAACCCCAAAAGGATGTGGGTAACTCTGAGTGTATGAGAAGTGACCGGACCATATCCAATAAGGTCCTATTCCTCCTCTCCGAAACACCGTTAAGTTGTGGTGTAGCAGGAGGAGCTAATTGTGATACCATCCCATTGTCCTTTAAGTAGTCCCTGAATTCGTCAGAGAGATACTCGCCACCTCGATCTGATCGAAGGGTTGAGAGATCCATCACATGGACGCCCAAAGAATGCAGAATAAGGGGCGAACTTCAAAAATTTTTCTCTCCCTTCAACTGGGAATCACATTCCCTATTTAGAAAATCACATTTTCAAGGATAAATCTTGAACCTTAAACTGAACCAGATCTGAACCAAAAGGAATGAGAGAGAATGATACCTGATACGGAGAAGCAATATCTCCCAACGAAGGTGTTCACACCCAAGGAAGGATCCAAAGACTGCTCCCACTGAAGATGGCGCAGTGCAGGATGGAACTGAATCAACAGTGTTCTTCCCCAAGAACTCTGTCCTTCTCAAGAAACAGCAGGATGGAACGTGAGCACAGCTTCCTTTTCAATCATTTCTCAAAGAATTGATGTCAAGATCCAATCTTGACTTCTCCCACAGCTGGAGATCGAACTGGGAAATAGGACGGCAAGATCAGGGAGGCGGCAAGAGAGTATTCGCAGGGTGCAGAATTCTCTCTTCTTGATTTCAGCACTAAAGAGGATCTGATGTATTTCTTGTTCTCTCTCAAGGCTGCCGCCCCCTCCTTCCTTTTGTTAACTTGAAAAGATCAGCTCCTAATCCCATTAGGAGGTGCTTATCCAAATCATATTTGGATCAGCCTTCTCTTCCAGTTATAAGGATAAACCCTTATCTTATCTGCAGATTAGATTAGCTTTATCCTAATCTTATTAGGAGGTTTCTAGATCTGAATCACATTCAGATCTGGACTCTCTGAGTGGATAGGATGAAGACCCTATCCTAACTGCTAATCCATCTCAGAATTCGCCCATTTAATTAACTAAATTAATAGCCCAGTTCGAAATGGGCTTTAGGCCCATTAAGCTTATGTGCTCACTTAACCTTCCTAACTGCTGCCCAGTTGGGCTTCCTTGTATGGCGTGGGACCCAAGCATTGATCTACACATCAGCCACATGGGTTTGGCCCAGCCTTTGTTACAAGGCCTGGTCGAATACACTGTTAAGACAGTGCACCCCCTGAAACCCATCGAATGGGCTCTATGGGCCCAACACTTACGCTAAGTGGTCCCTGGGCCAAGCCACCTTGTAACACCCAGGGACTATGGGCAGATGCAAGATTAGCCCATCAGGTATTATCCTCAATGGTCTTACACTTAACCTCTCAGCCCATAATGATCATACACTGCCCAACAAGAGAGGACCTCTCCCTCAACTGCAAGGAACAGTGTTGCACTCTCCACTTATATGGATCCTGGGAATTAAAACCCTTTTGCAAACATTTTAGAAACCATAATATATATACTTTTATATCTCATATAAAATATACTTTGCCAAACAAATCTTAACGGTTGAAATCGGCTGCCGGCAGTCTTGGTTTCCAACAGTGAGAGTGCATCCCCGATCATTATCTTTGTCCGACAAAGGGGCTGATCCTGTCACTATGATCACCCACTCAGATGAATTCTCGGATTGTCGCAACATACCCAGGTTTTGACCCCCGCTAAGGATCTCACTGATTGGTACATCAAAGACAGCCCGATCCGACACCTAGTGCAGTATCATAATCGAGTCTAGGGGTCGGGTGTAACTTTCCAATTTTGCCCATCAATCTCCAAGGTCCAGGGCAATACTGGAAATCTGGTCCAGTTCAAAGATTCAATTAATCCCACACTGTATGTGCCTAGGGTCTCACCCCGGTAGCTGAGACAAGCCACCCCAACCGACTTGGAGGCACCACAGTGTCAGCCTTGTCAGGATAGGTCTCCCCAGTCCGACCCACTAGCTGTGAACATTCTAAACTAACACGAGTCTCAATAAGTGTCCAGTTTAAGGGTATTACACAGAAACATACCAAGGGAACATGAATCAAATATGTACTTTTATTCATTTACAATAAACTCATAAAGTACATCAATTTTGATTGAAGCTAAGGGCATACAAAACTGTCTAACAGGTGTTGGATTGGGTTGTCATTGATATGCCAATCAATGAGATCCTTAGTGGGGGTCAAAACCTTGGTATGTTGGGGCAGTCTAAGAATTCACCTAAGTGGGTGATCATTGTGACAGAATCAACCCCTTTGTCGGACAAAGTGAATGATCGGGGAATGCACTCTCTAATGTAAACCCAAACTGCCGGTAGTTGATTTCAAACTTGTTGAGATTTGTTTTGCAAAATATATTTATATAGAGATATACATATATATAATATGGTTTCACAAAATGTTTGCAAAAGGTTTTAATTTCCGGGACCCATGTGAGTAGAGAGTGCAACATGGTACCTTGTTACCGAAGGAGAGGTCCTTTCTTGTCAAGTAGTGCTTGATCATTATGGGCTGGGAGGTTAAGTGTAAGACCATTTAGGGCTTATAGACCTGATGGGCTAATCTCACTTAAGTCCATAGTCCTTGGACCTTCATAAGGTGGCTGGACCTAGGGACCATTTAGTAAAAATGTTGGGCCTGCTAAGAACCTATACTAATGGGCTTAGGGGTTTACTGTCTTTAGTAGTGAATTCGATCAGGCCTTGTAATAGAGGCTAGGCTGAACCCATATGCCTTTTGTGCAGATCAATGTTAGGGTCTCACACTATACAAAGAGAGCCAAACTAACTAGCAAATTAAAAGGAAAGTGTGCCTAATGCTTTAATGGGCCTAAAGCCCATTTCGAACTAGGCTAATGAGATTAATTGAAAGAGGGCAAATTTTAGTTTAAATCTGCTACTGCATCGGCAAGAGGATAAGATATGTCTTATCCACTTAAGAGTTTAGATCCAAATAAAGATTTGGGTCAAAGAACCCTTTCTTGATAGGATTAGGAAGCTGATCCAGAGAGGTTATAAAGAGAGGGAGAAATCCTTTTGTTAAATACTTTTGCATATCCAAATCTTCTCTCTATTCTTGTCACCCTACCTAGTTCAATCTCCATTCTTGGACTTATCAAGAATTGTTCTTGATTCTGATTCTTGCTTAAAGAATCAGATCTAAAGTTGTGCTCGTATCCCCTACATGATCCTTGTTGAAGGATTGCAATTCTTGCTGAAGAATTGTTTTGTTGATCCTGCCTCATCCTAAGCTGTGTCATCTTCAGTGGAGGTGGGATTTGATGACCTCTTTGGGTGTGAACACCTATGTAGGGAGTTACTTGCGTAGATTTCATATCAAGTATAACCCTTCCTTAATATTGGTTTTAGATTTGGTTTAGTTTGTTTCAAGAATGAACCTTGAAAAATGCAGTTTTTTCTAAATTAGGGAATAAGATTCGCAAAAGGGAGAAATAATTTTTTTTGAAATTTCACCCAGCCACCCTGCATGGTTCGGCCATCCATATGATGGATCTCCCTTCCCTTTAGTGGTATTAGAGCTAGGTTCAAGTTTTGAACCAAATTTAGACCAGATCTGAACCTGCACAAATGGGTAGAAACTGTTATACCTGATTTGTGCAAGTGTATTGTTTTCTGAGAATTTGGTTCTCAATTTGGGGCGTATGATCTAAAATTTAATTCTTTATTATTCTGATATGATTATGGAATTATTCTGTGATTGTTTCTTGAATATTTGGGCTGTATGTGTGATGGAGATCGAAATCTTTTATGGCGCCATGATTTGTGCACCCTACATTCTTTGTTCTTCTATTGTGGTCTATAAATATATATAAATGTTTAGGATTTGATCTGATGTAATTAATAGAAAATAAAGTTTTTCTATTTTTTTTTACATTGAAGACCTTTCGCAGATACAAGATCTGCAATTTGCGATTTGCAAAAATCAAATCTGCTATCTGCAATTAATTTGTCTTTGTAGGTTTGCAGATTGTCCAAGATCACCACACTATAGCCCCCTGATTTATTTTCTTGCTGATCTTGATTGTCATTTTCAACTGTAATTATTTTTCAGATCATATTCTTGAAATTACAAATTGTTTTGGACACCAAACCCTAGGCTAAATTTGATCTAGTTTGGTCCAAAAAATTTGGACCAAACCTATGGTTCAATGGGGTCTGTTCTCAGCCCCATGGGTCATGTTTCAGTTGACCGAAATTCTGTTATGGGCCAGGGGTTTGATGGCCCAACACATGATACAATTTGGCCCACCCTTGTGAAACCCTATTTTGGTAAGTTAAAGAAAAATCAACCCGATTTCAGCAATATAGCTATATGGGCTGAACTGCCTTTTGCAGTTTAGCCCATATACATTGATAATATTATTTGATAATATTATGGGCCTCAATGGGCTGATGATGTGTTAACTTTAATTAATTAGGGTTTTACAATTTATGTGATTGATTGGATCAATTTCTTGCATGTGGATGTATGTGATGTGTGGTGTGCTTCGTACATGGGCCATAAGTACTTGGCCCATGTATAATCGTTAGTGGCTCTCTATGCACACCATGGCTGAATGCACATCATGGCGGTGGTGCCCTAAAGATCATTGAATGATCTCCCTTTTCAATGGGCCCTAGATCAGCTTCCTCCCCAAGAGGAACTGTACGGTAGGGGTGTTCATGGGTCGGGTTGGGTCTGTTTATTAGGGTTTTCCCAACCGACCCGACTTGATCGGGTTACCTGAGGTGGAATCTAAAACCGACCCACTGATAGGCCAAACTGACCTGGTCAGTTTGAGTCGGGTTGGGTCGGTTTCGGTTTTGCTTCTGTACAAAAGGACACCTAATTGAATTCTAATTGTAATTGCCTAATGGGTTGCCTATTTGGTGTAAAAGATTATAGAAAGTTAGAAACTAGGATAGGTTGCCTATTCTAGTTGTAATTGCCTAATGGGCCTTCTAGTTCTAGTAGAAGACTAGTTATAGTTAAGTAGGAAACTACTCAAACTAGGAACTACCAAACTAGTAGAAGACTAGTTCGGTTCGGGTCGGGTTGGTTTTAGTTTTCACACAAGAAAACCGAAACCGACCCGATATATCGGTTTATATATTTTCCCAACCCGAAACCAACCGATATTGATGAAAACCCAGCCGACTTGGGTTGGGTCGGTCCAGGTTGGTCGGTTTGGTTGGATTGGGCATTCTTATGAACAACCCTACCGTACGGAACCCTAGCCGTTTTGGGCCCATTTGAATCTAACTTTAAGAAAGTCAGTGGAAGCCACTTTGGTTTAACCTAAATCAGATATAGGGACATTTCAACTTGTTCCCTACAGATATATAAGTGTATGTGATAGGGAGATTCATATGATGAACTCTCTAAAGGCCTTCCGTCATTAGCATGAGATGGATTGTGTTAGTAATAAGGAGATGCACCATAAAATTGGGCTATCCATTTGCTGATCCAGTCTGTTTGATTGCTTCATAAGATGATAGGGACGTCATAGACCGATGTAGGAGGGGCCTATCTTAAAATGGAAGACTTTCTCACGGTACCTTGGGGTCTACGAATATGACAGGTCAACACTTATTGGACAGAAAGGTTTAACCTCAAATGACAATGAACCTTGTTTGATAGAGGCCAAAGGGAAATCTCATAAGATGAGTGGATATGATCCTTCACAGAAAGTGGTGGGGGCTTTGCAGCTGAAACAGTTGGCTCCATGCACCATATGTGATTTCCAACATTTCCAAAGACATAACTGTGTCTCTGTCACTGAGATATGAGAGAAATCTCAGAGATGAAGAAATGGAAATGAAACATAGATTAAAAGCCTTTTCTATGTAAATAACATTAAACAATTTAGGTTGTGGATTAATAATTTGCATTGCCTTTTATCAGAAATGGCAAATGGATAGTTCACCAAATCGTTGGACGACAACAAACTTAAGGGCCTAAATTATGTTGACTGGTTTCATAACCTTATGTTGGTGCTGACGTCTGAGAAATTGGACAAGGTAGCCAAGATCCCTGCATCGGAATGTCTAAGTGATAGGGCTTTCGAGATCCGTAAGGAAGAGTATCAAGAATGGGAGGAGAAGAACTCTCTTGCTCGGTGTTAAATTATAACCTCCTTAGACAATCCAATACAGAGGCAGTTCGATAAGATCAAAGGGTCCAAGGATATCATGGATAATCTAAGGACCATGTATGAAGAGCAGAATCGTTCTACTTGATAGAAAGTTAAGGAGGTGTTGAACAATTTGAAGGCTGGCCAGGAAGGGTGCAAGCCAAGACAAGGTAAGGTTCATTATAATATGTTGTTGATTTCTAATAAGAGACTGTTACCCTCTGTTTTGCAGGCCCCTGTTCAATATTTAAACCCACCCATGATGGATGGAAGGGGAGCACACCGAAAGCTGAAACCATGAGAGTTAGAGGATCTGATTCATGATAGGGAAGTTTGTTTTTCTTTTCATTTTTCTTTTTGTTTTTTACATTTCTTGTTTAGTTTTTCTACCCTTTCTTTGCATTTAACCTCACATTGGGGACAATGTAAGTTTTAAGTGTGGGGGAGGGGATTTAGGATTTAGGATAGAATTTAGGTTGTGTTTTAAAATTTGATTTGGATCGTATTTTTTTTGCATAAAAAAAAAAAAGAAAAGGGCTCAACTCTTTTGGAATCAATTGAAACAATATTCTAGGAAAATTCTTGTTGACCTAGTAATGAGATACAATTAAGAAGTACACAACCTATCTGAAGCCATTTCCAGTTAAACTAGTCCTAAATTCAGGTTTAAGTAAATAGGGTGAATATTTTTGCTAGGATGGAGCATAAAATGCACCTACTAGCCAAGTAATTCAATAGTAGGATGGAGCATAAAATGCACTTACTAGCCAGCAATTCAAACAGTAGGATGGAGCATAAAATGCACCTATTGACCAAGTAATCTTAAAAGTGAGATGAAACATAAAATGCACTCACTTTCCCCAAGGAGAGAAAGAAAAAAAAGAAAAAGAGAGAGAGAGAGAGAGAGAGAGAGAGGAGATAAAAATGTTTTCCCTAGTTTACTACCTGGTTTGTAGTAGCAAAAATTGGATTGACTAATGAATGAGTCATGTATGACTTGGTTGTGTTGATTTAATGGTTTGTAATAGTTAAACTAGAATATTTGTGGAGAAAGATGAAGGAGAGTCGAGTTTAAAAATCAGTACGATAGTTAGTTTGTTCTTGTTTTATTTTTGCTTGAATTCAGTCTTGCCCGAGGATGGGCATGGTTTAAGTGTGGGGGGGTTTGATCAGAGTAGAATTTATCACAACTTTATCCCCATATATTCTCTTTCATACTTAATTAGCATTTAATTGGACTCATATTCCTTGTATTTCGATTCAGGGCATGAAAAAAGGCATTAGGAGCAAAGAAAGGCAAATCGGATGATTTTTCACAGTTTCGGAAGTGTTCAGTAATCTGGGCCTAACTCACGTATCCTAACTCTGATTCGGCTGATTCAAGACCCAATGGAAAGATAAGAGAATAAGCCACAACTTTCATGATTTGGGCTTTCATAGATTTAGCCTGCATCGAAGTCACATCCGGGCACGAAGTCAGGGCAAATTTGTAGGAACGCCCAATCCGCAGCTGAAGCCCAACTTGCAGAAAAGCTTGGCTGAAGCCCAATTCGCAAAGGAGGTCTAATACGAATCCAAGAATAAGAAACTGAGAAGAGTTCTTCCAGATCTAAATTCTTGATGTAATCTTAGAATGATAAAGGGATTGAGTTCAATAGATAAAGAGATAAGAATAGGATTAGAATATGACTTTCTATTCTTGTAAGATAAACTTCAAGAGGAAGTAGGAGACCACCACCTCTCCTTTAAGCTATATAAAGGAGGGGGTAGACTAGCCTTGGGGCACTCAATCTCTGGAGGGGATCACGAATTGCATTAAGCTATCAGTCAAGAGAGGAGAAAAGAAGTCAAGAAACAGAGGAAGGAGATCAAGAATTCAAGAAATCACCAAGAAGAAAGTGGCGGCAAGAAGAGAAGATCTCAACACCATGGGCGAATTCAAGAGTTCTTTCTTTCCCTTTGTTTGCTTTAATTCTCTTATCATGAAGTGATTTATTTTTCTTCTAGGGTTGTGGAAAGCCTAACCATGTTAATGAATAATTTTTTTCTTTATGATTTATCCAAGATTGTGATTTCCATATAGTCTATGAATTATTGCGCTTAATGCAATTAAGAGCTTGGCCACCTCTTAATTGATTTTTGTTATGTGAATGAATTGAGAGAGGAACTCACATAATCGACTGAATAATTCATAGCGTGAATTGAATGGTATATAGAGATATATATACATGATTCATCTGAATTTAATGGTTTTTCTTGGACTTAATGCATTTCCATCTTGAGAATTTTACTCGAGAAATCGAAGGGTTAACTGATGGACGTAGTTTTAATATATCTCGAGAATATTAAATAAATTTGGAAAGACCTCAGCTTATGGGAATGACAAATAATCTTGGTAAATTGAATCCATTAATACATTGGTTAGGTGGACCTAAAGTCCTAGCGATTTCATCCATTGCATATTCGATCAGTGATCCTTGCTTCTATTTTCCTTTTCTAGTTTTTAATTTCAGTAGTTCTTGCTCAAATATGAATTTTGTTTGTCCAGATAATTAGGGAAGACTGTGGTTTTAATACTTATTTTGTTAAATCCCCGTGGGAACGATATTTTATACTACTTGATAGCTAGTGCACTTGCTAGGGTTATAATTATAGCTATCACCTGTCTTTTGACAATCTACTATATGTTGGTAGGAAACTCTATGCCCAATTTGTTAGCGAAGTTCTCAGCCCCCTTGCCTATCGGAAAGAAGTACATTGTCAAAAGATAACTATTAAACCAAAGAGTCCAAGTGTCTATCCCCCATCTGGTTAGGTGGAAATCATCCCCTTTGGCATTGAGCTCTTTGTTCCATGACCATCTAATGCTTCACCAAAGACATGTGAAGTGGTGGTATTGATTTTCAATCCCCTGTCTTTGGTGAAGTGCTGCCCATTGCGAATACTCAGTGCAAGGTAGGAGTGTTTTGTTTGGGTGGCTTTTTGCATTCAATCATCGTTGGAGTGATGGGAAAGATGTTGTGCTCCAATAATGTGGTAGTCATCATTAGGGCTTTTCATAACTGTTGTCTATACATAAATGCATTGTGTTTGTGTGTGTGGCTAGGAGAGTGGATGTAATATTTAAAGTGATGGTTGCCAACATGGACCCACTTTTAAATTAATGCGTCAGTTTGTCCCACCCGACTAGGGGTATAGTTATAAATTTATCTAGTTTACTTTTCCATTAAGCGATGATGAGGGAGTTGTAATCATATCGTTTCATCTTCCCTGATGCCAATCAGAATTCCGGATGTGTTCGAGGCTTCTATAAAAGAGCAGTATGCCTTCTCTATTGTTTTCAGTTAGTTTGCTCTCTTTGTTTCTATCTTTATCTCTCTAACAACCATTCTTAGTCCATTTCCTTCTTTCTTCCATTATCCTTTAGCAATGGCTCCCCACCAAAAGAAATCCGAATGCCCATTCATTGGTTTCATTTGGGAAGTAGATACTAGGGAGATGTAATCTGAACATGAGGCATCTAGGATGGTTAATAGTGGGAAAGGTTTTTGGTCTCCCATGCCAGTGGCAAGGGGCAAGGACAACCAATTTGACATGGTCGAGGGGAGGGAGTTGCTATGTTTGTATGGTCATCAGGATGATACCATGTCTTTTCGATGCCATGAGCCCAGGACTAATAGGTCTAAGTCCCTTGTCAATTATTTTGACTAGTCTCGGTTTTTGTTGGATAACCCCATGTTTTGCTGCCTACTTCATGAGTGTGGTCTGCTTCGATTCATGGACTATTTTATGTATCTTCCAAGGAAGGAGGGCGTGAAGTACATGAAACCCCTTTTGGACCACTAGTGTTGTTGGACCCACATCTTTGTGGGGGCTTTTGGCGAGTTTAGCATCATTGTTGAGGATGCCGCTTCCCTCTTAGACATTCCAATAGATGGTGCTCTGTCTACTTGTCATTTACAGTTTATAGAATCCATACTAGCAAACTCGTGTACATTGTATATCAAGCTGATGAGGAGATTAGTAGTTTCAAAGCACAGATGGATGAATCCACTGCTCCTAGGAAGATAACTCTAGAGGCTTGGGTAGCATCTTGGTTTGCAGGTACAGAATCCAATGATACTATGGTTTGGAAGGGGAATGACCAATGCCATCTTGTTGCATTCATTCTATATATCGTGTCCTGATTTTTGTTCCTTTAAGTTCCTAACTATGGACTTTGAGTCGTGTTGGCCCCTCTCACCTTCTTCTGTCCCTTCCTTTTTATGTTCATATGTGAGTGGTTCCTGATGGAGAGCGATTTGACCTGACCTCCTGAGAAGGTGACATGTGGACATGACTCAGCATAAGCAACAACTCAGCCTAACAACCTGGCTACGACTGAGTAGCGAGCTCGTTAAGGTCCTCGTAGGGCAGCTCGCCATAGAATGAGCTCACTACAATGCGAGCTCAAGAACCCTAGTATGCTAAAAGGGAATACTCCAAGACAAGTCTATCCCAGCTCGCAAGTTGGGAGAATCAACTCGCTCCAATACTTAGACAAGAAGACTGCCCCAAGGGTAGCCTCGGGCGGAATCACCTCAGGGCACATCAAGGAGCTCCCTACAAGGCAGCTCGCTAAGGGATAGCTCGCTACAAAGTAGCTCGTTGTTAAGCGACACAGAGTTTTCAGGAAGCTTCTTACCTGACAAGACCATACCCGTCAGACTGGATCACATCTCGTCACTGACGGTGCAGTCCCTACCAACCCAGCAAACTGCACCCAGGTCCCTCGACAGGTGGTGGCGTGCCTGTACCTTCTGGGTATGTGTCTCTCATCCAATTGGGTAGTACCCTGTAGTAGTTACCTGGGCAGCCCTGGCAAATAACGACTGTGATAGAGAGCCAGTGGCAGTTATGCCCATTTTGACAAGAACACCTGCATTTAAAGGCTCTAGGGTTAAAGGGGCAAAGGTATCTTGCATCTTGCATCTTGTACCTTGAGTTAATCTCGAGCTTTCATTGATCTAGTGCTACCCGCACTCTTAGCTCTTTTTTGCATTCCTTAACTCTTCCTCAGGTGTTCTAACTTAAGCATCAAAGTATTCCCACCGGGCAAGTCCTCGGGGAATCCTTCACCGTTTTCTTCTCAGGTACCATCCGTTGCCAGCTAGGAGCTAGTCAACTGCCAGCTAGGACTGCCCGGATTGCACGACATCATTTGGCGCCATTTGTGGGAATGCTTCAAAAAACCTTCCTCTAATCTCCACAACTCCCTCTCAAAAAACTCAGCATTCATGGCTTCCTCCAGAATGCTCCTGGGGAACAACCTCAGCTCTCCACTGTCTGCATCGGATAGTTCACTGTCCCCCTCTCCGCGGATGGAATTCCCAACTTGAACGTGCCTTACACAGTGGCACCTGTGAGCACTCCACTCCCTTCCGTGGTCGGAGCAACCTTTACTGAACCTTCCGTTGTTCCCCCAGTGAGCAACCAAAACCAGCTTGAAGACTTGGTGTAGTGCATGCGAGCCATGCAGGCTTAAATGCAACAGTTCTAGCAGTTTCAACTCTACCAGCAGCAAGTGTTGCATCAGGTTTCTCAGTACTAGTACCAACAACAATTCCCTTCACTGCCTCAAGCCCATCAACCGCTTCCCCCTTGGCATCCGGCCTCGAAGTAGGCCAAGCCCTCCCGCTGGAGTGAATGTCCTCGCCTGGGAGAGGGGTCTCAAACCCAGAATCCTTCCAAAAGCCAAACCTCGTCCCGTGGCAGGAAGAAGAGACCAGTCACCCCCACATCGCAACCCATGGGCAGGTCGGGGGCCTCCCAGCCGGTCAGGCCTGCATCACCTCAGCACTCAAAGTACGAGCTCCTGCTCATGGAAAACCAGTTCGAGGTCCTAGCTATTAGACTATTTTATATGCCCTTAGCTTCAATCAAAATGATGTACTTTATGAGTTTATTGTAAATGAATAAAAGTGCATATTTGATTCATGTTCCCTTGGTATGTTTCTATGTAATACCCTTAAACTAGACACTTAATGAGACTCGTTTTAGTTTAGAATGTTCATAGCCAGTGGGTCGGTCTGGGGAGACCTGTCCTGACAACGCTGACACTGTGGTGCCACCAAGTCGGTTGGGGTGGCTTGTCTCAGCTATCGGGGTGAGACCCTAGGCACATACAGTGTAGGATTATTTGAATCTTTGAACTAGACCAGATTTCCAGTATTGCCCTGTACCTTGGAGATTGATGGGCAAAACTGAAAAGATAAACCCGACCCCTAGACTCGATTATGATACTACACTAGGCGTTGGATTGGGCTGTCTCTGATGTACCAATTAGTGAGATCCTTAGCAGGGGTCAAAACCTGGGTATGTTGGGACAGTCTAAGAATTCATCTGAGTGGGTAATCATAGTGACAGGATCAGCCCCTTTGTCGGACAAAGGTAATGATCGGGGATGCACTCTCACTGATGGAAACCAAGACTGCCGGCAACCGATTTCAATCGTTGACATTTGTTTTGCAAAATATATTTTATATGAGATATAAAAGTATATAAATTATGGTTTCGAAATGATTTGTAAAAGGTTTTAATTACCGGGATCCATACAAAAGAAAGTGCAACACTGTTCCTTGCAACCGAGGGAGAGGTCCTCTCTTGTTGTGCAGTGTATGATCATTATGGGCTGAGAGGTTAAGTGTAAGACCATTGAGGATAATACCTGATGGGCTAATCTTGCATCTGCCCATAGTCCCTGGGTGTTACAAGGTGGCTTGGCCCAGGGACCACTTAGGGTAAGTGTTGGGCCCATAGATCCCATCTGATGGGTTTCAAGGGGTGCACTGTCCATAACAGTGTATTCGGCCAGGCCTTGTAACAAAGGCTGGGCTGAACCCATGTGGCTGATGTGTAGATCAATGTTTGGGTCCCACGCCATACAAGGAAGCCCAACTATGCGGCAGTTTGGAAGGCTAAATGAATACATAACCTCAAATGGGCCTTAAGCCCATTTCGAACTGGGCAAATTTGATTAGTCATTAAGGGACGAAATCTGAGATAAGATCAGCTGATAGGATTGGGCCCACACCCTATCCACTCAGAGAGTCCAAGATCTAAATGAGATTTAGATCTGGAAACTTCCTAATTAGATTAGGAGATGGTTGATCTAATATGCAGATAAGATAAGGGTTATCCCTTATCTTAAAGGGACTTCTAATCCAGATATGATTTGGGTTAGCAACTCCTAATGGGATTAGGAGCTGATCCCTTTAGGTCTATAAAAGGAAGAGGGGGCGGCAGCCTTTAGAAACACAATCATCAGGAACAAATAGTCTTGTCTTCAGAGCTGAAATCACAGAAGAGAGAATTCTGCTCCCGGCAAATACTCTCTAGCCGCCTCCTTCCTACAGCCGTAGCCTATAGCAGTTCGATCTCCATTGCTTGGGGAGAAATCAAGATTGGATCTTGATTCCAATCTTTTGGAGAAAAAATTGGTGGGAGTTGTATTCACAAGCCGTCTAGGTGATTCTTGAGATGGATCAAGTTCTTTTGGAAGAACACTACTGATTCTACTCCACCCTGCACTGCGCCATTTTCAGTGGGAGCAGTTTTTAAATCCTTCCTTGGGCGTGAACACCTCCGATGAGAGATATTATTTCTCTGTATCAGGTATTATCTCTCCCTACTCCTTTTGGTTCAGATCTGGTTCAGTTTATGGTTCAAGAATGATACTTGAAAATATGATTTTCTAAATAGGGAATTCGATTCCTAGTTGAAGGGAGAGAAATTTTTTAAATTTGCCCCCTTTATTCCGCAATCTTTAGGCATCCATGTGATGGATTTCTTATCCCTTCAGTGGTATCAGAGCCAGGTTCAAATCATGAACCATTCTGTTTCAGATCTAAACCTACGCATGTAGGGAGAAGACGTTCTACCCAATTTGCGCAGATATGGGTTTTGGGAAATTTGTGTTAGATAGTTTTGTATGCCCTTAGCTTCAATCAAAATTGATGTACTTTATGAGTTTATTGTAAATGAGTAAAAGTGCATATTTGATTCATGTTCCTTTGGTATGTTTCTGTGTAATACCCTTAAACTGGACACTTATTGAGACTCGTGTTAGTTTAGAATGTTCACAGCCAGTGGGTCGGTCTGGGGAGACCTATCCTGACAAGGCTGACATTGTGGTGCCATCAAATCAGTTTAGGTGGCTTGTCTCAGCTACCGGGGTGAGACCCCAGGGACATATAGTGTGGGATTAATTGAATCTTTGAACTGGACCAGATTTCCAGTATTGCCCTGGACCTTGGAGATTGATGGGAAAAACTGGAAAGTTACACCCGACCCCTAGACTCGATTATGATACTACACTAGGTGTCGGATCGGGGTGTCTTTGATGTACCAATCAGTGAGATCCTAAGCGGGGGTCAAAACCTGGGTATGTTGGGACAATCTGAGAATTCATCTGAGTGGGTGATCATAGTGACAGGATCAGCCCCTTTGTCGGACAAAGGTAATGATTGGGAGTGCGCTCTCACTGTTAGAAACCAAGACTGCCGACAGCCGATTTCAACCGCTGAGATTTGTTTTGCAAAGTATATTTTATATGAGATATAAAAGTATATATATTATGGTTTCTAAAATGTTTGCAAAAGGTTTTAATTCCCGGGATCCATATAAGTGGAGAGTGCAACACTGTTCCTTGCAGCCGAGGGAGAGGTCCTCTCTTGTCGGGTAGTGTATGATCATTATGGGCTGAGAGGTTAAGTGTAAGACCATTGAGGATAATACCTGATGGGCTAATCTTGCATCTGCCCACAGTCCCTGGGTGTTACAAGGTTGCTTGGCCCAGGGACCACTTAGGGTAAGTGTTGGGCCCATAGAGCCCATTCGATGGGTTTTAGGGGGTGCACTGTCTTTAACAGTGTATTCGACTAGGCCTTGTAACAAAGATTGGGCCGAACCCATGTGGCTGATGTGTAGATCAATGCTTGGGTCCCACACCATATAAGGAAGCCCAATTGGGCAGTAGTTAGGAAGGTTAAGTGAGCACATAAGCTTGATGGGCCTGAAGCCCATTTCGATCTGGGCTATTAATTTATGGGGCGAATTTTGAGATGGATTAGCAGATAGGATAGGGTCTTAATCCTATCCACTCAGAGAGTCCAGATCTGAATGTGATTCAGATCTAGAAACCTCCTAATGGGATTAGGATAAAGCTAATCTAATCTACAGATAAGATAAGGATTTAACCTTATCACTAGAAGAGAAGGCTGATCCAAATATGATTTGGATAAGCACCTCCTAATGGGATTAGGAGCTGATCTTTTCAAGTTAACAAAAGGAAGGAGGGGGCGGCAGCCTTGAGAGGTACCAAGAAACACATTAGATCCTCTTTAGTGCTGAAATCAAGAAGAGAGAATTCTGCACCCTGCGAATACTCTCTTGCCGCCTCCCTGCCCTTGCCGCCCTGTTTGCCAGTTCGATCTCCAGCTGTGGGAGAAGTCAAGATTGGATCTTGACATCAGTATTTGAGAAAGGATTGAAAAAGAAGCTGTGCTCATGTTCCATCCTGCTGTTTCTTGCGAAGGACAGAGTTCTTGGGGAAGAACACTACTGATTCTACTCCATCCTGCACTGTGCCATCTTCAATGGGAGCAGTCTTTGGATCCTTCCTTGGGCGTGAACACCTTCGTTGGGAGATATTACTTCTCCGTATCAGGTATTATTCTCTCCCATTCCTTTTGGTTCAGATCTGGTTCAGTTTAAGGTTCAAGATTGATCATTGAAAATATGATTTTTTAAATAGGGAATGTGATTCCCAGTTGAAGGGAGATAAAAATTTTTGAAATTCGCCTCTTATTCCACAATCTTTGGGCGTCCATGGGATGGATCTCTCATCCTTTCAATTTGTTCCCAAAACAAATGAGCAAATAATCTGAAATTAATTTTATATAAATCTGATTATTATTTAGAATAGTTCTTTATAATTTTCTTGATTTATAGGCTGTTCGTACAAGAGGAGATTGAATTCTTGGTTTGCGCAGGGAGAAATGCAAGATTTGCACTTTATTGAATTTATTTATTACATTTGGTCTGTAAACAATTTTTTTATTTATTTTTAGACTCAATGTATAGGCATTCGATCTGATGTAATTATTAATAGAAATAGGATTTCTATTTAATTTTAATTTTGGATCGAAGATGGCGGCGCAGAGAAGGAGATTTCGTAGATGGGAGATTCGATATCTGCGATTTGCAGTTTGTGAAACTGCAATCTGTGATCTAACCTCTATTTTGTAGAATGGAGTGTGCGGACGTGTCTGATTAACTGATTCTTGTTTCTCTTTTATTAGTTATTTAATTTTATATTATTTTCTTGAATTAAGGATTTAATTAAAAATCAAACCCCAAACCCATTCGAACCAAGATTGGTAAAACTGTTTGGACCAAATCTTGGGTTTAGTCAAGGCTGAAAATCAGCCTTGATTTTCCCACTAATGGGCCTGAGGATTGATATTTAATTGAATGGTTAATTCGGCCCAACCTGTAAAGGCCCAGTTTTAAATAGTTAAAACTGCTAAAAGCCCACTTTAAAGAATAAAGCTATATGGGCCGAACTGGGTAACCCTAATTCAGCCCATATACCTAGATAATATTAATGGTTAATATTATGGATTTTTAATTGGCTTCCAATGGGCCTTACAGATAATTAATTGATTGGATCAATTTATTCCTGCATGAGATGTATGGATGTGTGATGTGCTGCGTACACGGGCCATAGGTACTTGGCCCATGCTCATTCGACAGTGGCTCTTGCGCACACCATGGCTGAATGCACATCATTGTTAGACAGTTTTGTATGCCCTTAGCTTCAATCTGATTTGATGTACTTTTGTTATTTAGTGGAAATAAATAAAGTGCATGTTTGATTCATATTGTTTGGTTTAATTCTGTGTAAAACCCTAAAACTGGACATTTATAGAGACTCGTGTTAGTTTTAAATGTTCACAGCCGTTGGATAAGTCAAGGCTGATGCTGGTGTGCCACCAAGTGTTGGGATGGCCTGTCTCAGCCATCATGGTAAGACCCGAGGCACATGCAGTATGAGATTACTTGAATCCT
The DNA here is from genome assembly GCF_056320005.1 of Nelumbo lutea. Classification (NCBI taxonomy): domain Eukaryota; kingdom Viridiplantae; phylum Streptophyta; class Magnoliopsida; order Proteales; family Nelumbonaceae; genus Nelumbo; species Nelumbo lutea. The sequence continues at coordinate 64,245,765 of NC_142688.1, read as the reverse complement.
TGAACCGGACCAGATTTCCAGTATTGCCCTGGACCTTGGAGATAGATGGGCAAAACTGGAAAGTTACACCTGACCCCTAAACTCGATTATGACATTTCACTAGGTGTTGGATCAGGCTGCCTTTGATATGCCAATCAGTGAGATCCTTAGCGGGGATCAAAACCTGGGTATGTTGGGGCAGTTTGAGAATTCATCTGAGTGGGTGATCATAGTGACAGAATCAGCCACTTTGTCGGACAAAGGGTAATGATCGGGAATGCATTCTCTCTGATGGAAACCAAACTGCCGACAGTTGATTTCAATCGTTGGAATTTTGTTTTGCAAAATTAATATATTTATATATTTGTACGGTTTCGATTTGTTTGCAAATGGTTTTAATTCCCGGGATCCATGTGAGAGGAGGGTGCGGCACTGTTCCTTGCAGCCGAGGGAGAGGTCCTCTCTTGTCGGGCACTGCTTGATCATTAAGGGCTGAGAGGTTAAGTGTAAGACCATTGAGGATAATACCTGATGGGCTAATCTTGCACCTGCCCACAGTCCCTGGGTTTTTATAAGATGGCTTGGCCCAGGGACCACTTAATGTAAGTGTTGGGCCCATAGGGTCCATATGATGGACTCAAGGGGTTCATTGAGTTTTTCAGTGAATTCGGCTGGGCCTTGTTTTAGAGGCTGATCCAAACCCATGTGGCTGGTGTGTAGATCAATGCTTGGGTCCCACGCCATACAAAGAAGCCCAACTGGGCAACAGATTGGAAAGTAATTAGACACTGAACACTTAATGGGCCAGAAGCCCATTTTGAGGTGGGCTGATATGATCACCCATCCTTGGGGCGAATCTGAGATTAATATTAGTAAAAGGATTGGGCCTTTAGCCTTATCCACTCTTGGAGACCAAATTCAAATTAGATTTGAATCTGGTAACCTCCTGATAAGATCAGGAGTAAGCTAACTTTATCTGCAGACAGGATTAAGATTATCCCCTATCCAAATACTGATTTGGATTGGGATAACTCCTAATTAGGAGGATTCTTAATCAAGAAGAAAGGAGGAAAAACCCTAACCAAGAAAGAGAAAATATCAGATTTCGAACCACCTTGAAGAGATAGGATATCTCCTGCGAATTGAGATAGGATCTCATTCATACTCCAAAAAAAAAAGAAAAAAAATAGGGCAGTTCAGCCCTTTCGCCTTTAGAGTTCTCCTCCTGCCGCCGCCATATTTTTTGCAAGATTAGATCTTTGCAGAAAAGGAAAGTCAAGAAATCTGTTCTTGACATTAGTCTTGCAACAAAGACTAAAAGGATTCAGTGTTTAGTGTTTCCAGAGGATTCTTGTGAAGGATCCAGTGTGTAGGACGCACCCTGCTGGTTCTGTTCCATCCACAGCTGTGTCATCTTCAGCAGGAACGGATCTTGGAGCATTCTTTGGGCGTGAACACCAACTTTGGGAGATACTGCTTCTCCGGATCAGGTATATTCCTCCCATTTATCTTTTGGTACAGATCTGGTTTGATTATGGTTCAAGTAGGATCCTTGAATATTGTATTCTAAACTTAGGGAATATGATTCCCATTTGGGAGAAGGTAGGAAATTTTTGAAATTCACCCACCCATTCCGCAACCTTTATGGCGTCCATTAGATGGATCCTACCCTTCTTTCAGTGGTATCAGAGCCACAGGTTCAAATCTTGAACCAAAAGAAAATCAGATATGACCCTACGCAGATGGATAGAAGGTGTTCTTTCAAGATTTGCGCAGATTGTTTTCTTTTTTCAAGAAACTGTTTCTTGTTAAGGGCGATTGATCTGAAATTAATTTTTATTAAATCCAAAATTTATTTAGAATTGTTTTTTATTTATTTTGATTTAATGGATTGTTCGAACCTGAAGATCACAGTGCAGATTTGGCGCAGATAGTCTGCGCACCCTTTTTCTTTCTATTTATTTATATTCGGTTTGTAAATAATTTTTTTTTTATTTTTAGACTGAATGTATAGGATTTGATCAAGAATGTAATTAATAGAAATAGGATTTCTGTTATTTTTCTTGATTAAAGAAGAAGGAAGAAGAAGGCGGCGCTGGAGATTTGCAGTTGGAGAAATCGCTTTCTACGATTTGCAGTTTGTGAAACTGCAACCCTTGTGATTAACCTCTGTTTTGCAGGTGGTGTGAACAGTCCATAGTTTGATTTGTGATTGTTTGAAATCAAAATTATTAATTTCAGATCTTTCATGAATTAATTCTTGAATTGAAAATCAGTTTTGGATCCTCTCGGACTAGATTGGACCGAAACTGTTTGGACCGAATCTGGGGTTCGATAGGGACTGTTTTTCAGTCTGTATTTCTCACACTTGCTGTTCCAAATCTGATGTTCAATTACAGGGATTAATTCGGCCCACCTGTAAAGCCCAGTTTTAAAGGGTTAAAACTGCAAAAGGCCCATTACTGTGAGATAAGCTGTATGGGCTGAACTGCTATCTGCGATTCAGCCCATACACCTAGTAGACATTAAATGTTAATGACTTGGATTTCAATGGGCTATTCGATGGGCTTTACAGCAGTTAATTGATTGGATCAATTCCTCCTTTACATGTGATGTTTGGATGTTTGATGTGCTGCGACCATGGGCCATAAGTACTTGGCCCATGAAGACTCGTTAGTGGCTCTTGCGCACACCATGGCTAAATGCACATCATTGCCATGGTGTCCTTCAAGGTCATTGGATGACCCCTCTTTGCTTGGTGGGCCCCACAACCCTGAAAAGGGATGCGTACGGAACCCCTAGCCGATTAAGGCCCACCAGAAATCTGACTTTATGAAAGTCAGTGGGAGCCACTCTGGTTTGACCTAAATTAAAACTAGGGCGTTTTTGTTCCCTCTAGCAAATATGAATGCATGTGATAGGGACACCCATATGATGGACTCTCTAAAGGCCTTCCGTCATTAGCACAATGATGGGTCCTTCAGTAATGAGGAAACGCACCATAAAATTGGGCTATCCATTTGCTGTTGGATCTATTAGAGTGTTTCATAAGATGATAGGGGCATCATAGACCGATGTGGGAGGGGCTTCACCAGAAAATGGGAACTCTCTCACGGTACCTTGGCGTAACCTGAATATGATGGGTAAGCACTCACTGGACAGAAAGGTTTACCTGAAAATGGCTCTGAACCTTATCTGACAGAGGCCAAAGGGAAACTCATTTAATGAGTGGATATGATTCGTCAAAGAAAGGTGGTGGGGTTATGCAGCTGAAACAGTTGGCTTCACGCACCCCATGTGATTTCCCACATTTCCAGAGACATTTCGTCGTCTCCGTCACAGAGAAAGGAGGGAAATCTCAGAGATGAACAAATGGGAATGGAACATAGATTAAAAACCATATCTATGTAGGTAACATGAATCAAACTAAGGTTGTGGACTAATGATTTTGCTATTTTATCAGAAAATTGCAAACGGTCAATTTGCAAAGCTTCTAGACGATAACAAGCTAAAGGGCCCAAACTATGCCGATTGGTACAGAAATCTTATGCTGGTCCTAACTTCTGAAAAGTTAGACAAGGTGGTGAAAAATCCTGCACCGGAACGTCCGGGTGATAGGGCTTCTGAGGCCCGTAGGAGGGACTACCAAGAGTGGGAGGATAAGAACTCCCTAGCCCGCTGCTTTGTCATTGCCTCATTAGACAACTCAATACAGAGGCAGTTCGATCAGATCGAACTAGCCAATGATATATTGGACAGTCTAAGAACAATGTATGAAGAGCAGAACCGTTCTACTCAACAGAAGGTCCTGAAATTGTTCATGACCGCGCAGATGACCAAAGGGCAGAAAGTTCATGACCATTGTCTTCGGATGATGGGTTACATTAACGAACTTGAAGCTCTTGGATCCGGGCTAGATCTTGGCACGCAAGTGGATGCCATCCTCAATTCTTTGCCCTCTTCCTTCAATGCGTTCACAATGAACTACAATATGAATAAGCTGAATGTCAGCGTCCAGGAACTCAGCAATATGTTGCAGAGAGCCGAGGATCTACTCAAGAAGGATGAACCTGTAGTTATGCTTGCTGAAGCTAACAAATCGGGCAAGAAAAAGAGAAAGGCAAAGAAGCCTCAGAAGAAGGCTGCCAATCCTAAGAAGCAGAAGAAGAACAAGGCATCTGATGTTTGTCACTTCTGCAAGCAGACCGGCCACTGGAAGAGGAATTGTCCAGCCTACCTGGAATCTAAGAAAGGTAACATCGAAACTTGTGTCATAGAAACTAACATGTTAGTTACTTCTGTGTCCTAGTGTGTTGACTCCTGGGCTTCAACTCATGCGTGTAACTCACTGCAGGGGTTCAAAGTTAGCAGAAGGTTGAGTGAAGGTGAAGTGACATTATTCTTGGGAACAACTGCAAGTATTGCAGCAGCGGCAATAGGAATCGTAGAATTAGTTTTTAAAGAAAGAATGCTTGTACTTAAAGATTGTCTTTATGTACAGAACTTGAGAAGAAATTTAATTTCTGTTTCAAAACTGTGTGCGGATGGATATACTGTTTATTTTAGTAATATGATTACTGTTAAACGGAATAATAAATTCATCGCATGCGGGGAACTAGAGAATGGTCTCTATGTTCTACATCCTTCTCTGGAAACTAACTTAACAGAAACTACGTCGGTCAAAAATCCCAAGAAAAGGAATCGTGATACAGTAAGTCCCACGTGCCTCTGGCATTACTGACTTGGCCATATCGGTATTGACCGAATCACAAGGCTGGTAAAGGATGGTCCTTTGGATTTTCTAACCGTAGAAAATCTTCCCACTTGTGAACCTTGCCTTCAAGGTAAGATGTCTAAGCGGCCATTTGACGGTAAGCCTGAAAGATCTGAAGGCACACTTGACCTAATACATATTGATGTATGTGGTCCCCTGAGTGTTAGGACACGGAACCAACACATGTACTTCATCACCTTTTCAGATGATTTTTCACGATATGGTTACGTGTACCTAATGAGACATAAGTCTGAATCATTTGAAAAGTTCAAAGAGTTCAGACAGGAAGTCGAGAAACAGTTAGGGAGAGAAATTAAGGTCCTTCGATCAGATCGAGGTGGCGAGTATCTCTCTGACGAATTCAGGGACTACTTAAAGGCCAATGGGATAGTGTCACAATTAGCTCCTCCTGCTACACCTCAACTCAACGGTGTTTCAGAGAGGAGGAATAGGACCTTGTTAGACATGGTCCGGTCACTTCTCGTACGCTCACAATTACCCACATCCTTTTGGGGATACGCATTAGAGACTGCTATCTACGTGCTGAATCGGGTTCCAACCAAATCAGTTCCGAAAACTTCATATGAACTTTGGACCGGAAGGAAGCCAAGTGTAAGACACTTGAAGATTTGGGGTTGTCCTGCACACGTTAAAAGAACAAGTGCGGACAAGTTGGAATCTAAAACCAGTCGTTGCCTGTTTATAGGCTACCCAAAGGATTCGGTGGGTTATCTATTCTATGACCCGAGTGAGCAGAAAGTGTTCTGCAGTCGAAACACCCAGTTCTTAGAATCCGATTACATCCTGGACACCCATCGTCAGGAAATAGTTCTTGATGAGGAGAGCTCAGGAGCAGTGGGAGATGTCCCACAAATTCCAGGTAATTACCAACCTAGAAGAACCACCCGGGTATCCAGACCACCAGTCCGATATGGTTATGACCAAGATAGTTACCTGGTGGAAACTTTGACTAGTGAAGAGGATCCCGTGACTTACACGAAAGCTATGTTAGACATAGACTCCCAAAAGTGGGTGGAGGCCATGAGAGCTGAAATGGAATCAATGGAGACCAATGGAGTCTGGACTCTAGTGGATCCGCCCCCCGGGGTAAAAGCAATTGGTTGCAAATGGATCTACAAGAGGAAGAAGGGCCCCGATGGCAGGATTGAGACCTTTAAAGCTCGCTTGGTGGCGAAAGGGTATACTCAGAAAGAAGGCATCGACTATGAGGAAACTTTTTCGCCCGTGGCCATGCTTAAATTCATTAGGATCCTGCTAGCTGTAGCAGCGTACCATGACTATGAGATTTGGCAAATGGATGTCAAAACCGCGTTCCTGAATGGAGATCTTAGTGAAGATATCTACATGCAGCAGCCGCAAGGCTTCATTGCTGCTGGTCAGGAACACATGGTATGTAAACTTAATAGATCCATATATGGACTTAAGCAGGCTTCTAGGAGTTGGAACATCCGTTTTGATTCTGTAGTCAAAACGTTTGACTTTGAGCAGAATCCGGATGAGCCCTGTGTTTACAGGAAGTCCAGTGGGGATAAGATCACCTTTTTGGTGTTGTACGTGGACGATATCCAACTCATTGGGAATGATGTAGGAATGTTGACTTCGGTCAAGGTATGGCTATCACAGCAGTTCTCCATGAAAGATCTTGGAGAAGCTTCATACATACTGGGTCTTTGACTCTATAGAGATAGATCGAAGCGGATAACTGGATTATCCCAGGCTGCTTATATTGACAAAATTGTCAAGAGGTACAGCATGGAGAACTCCAAGAAAGGAAACGTTCCTTTCAGGCACGGAGTCACTCTCTCCAAGAAGATGTCTCCCAAGACTTCTGAGGAGATTGAGAGCATGAGAGACGTTCCCTATGCCTCAGCCGTAGGGAGCATCATGTATGCCATGCTGTGCACTCGCCCTGACATTGCTCAGGCGGTGAGTGTGGTAAGCAGATTCCAGGCAAACCCAGGGCAGGAGCATTGGACTGCTATAAAGAACATACTCAAATACCTTCGAAGGACAAAAGAGTTTTGTCTGGTATTCGATGGTAGTTCACTGCAAGTTCTAGGGTATACCGATGCCGATTTCCAGTCGGATCCAGATGATGGAAAGTCTACATCTGGGTATGTTTTCACGATAGGATCGTGTGCTGTTTGCTGGAAAAGCAGCAAACAGGGGTCCACTGCAAACTCCACAACCGAGGCCGAGTACATTGCCGCAAGTGAAGCTGCCAAGGAAGCCGTGTGGATGAAGAAGTTCATACACGAATTGGGAGTGATTCCATCCAGCACATCTCCCATCCCGTTGTTGTGTGACAACAATGGAGCGATCGCCCAGGCTAAAGAGCCTCGGGCACACTCGAAGTCGAAGGACATCGAGAGAAAGTACCATGTACTGCGGGAGATCGTTGGTAGAGGGGACGTCTTGATTCAAAAGGTAGCATCAGCGGATAATGTGGCAGACCCATTGGCTAAGCCACTGACACAGAAGGTGTTTGAGAAACATGTGGAAAGTATGGGACTCCGGCTTGTACCAGATTGGACCTAAGTGCAAATGGGAGCTGTTAGACAGTTTTGTATGCCCTTAGCTTCAATCTGATTTGATGTACTTTTGTTATTTAGTGGAAATAAATAAAGTGCATGTTTGATTCATATTGTTTGGTTTAATTCTGTGTAAAACCCTAAAACTGGACATTTATAGAGACTCGTGTTAGTTTTAAATGTTCACAGCCGTTGGATAAGTCTGGGGAGATTTATCCTGCCAAGGCTGATGCTGGTGTGCCACCAAGTGTTGGGATGGCCTGTCTCAGCCATTAGGGTAAGACCCGAGGCACATGCAGTATGAGATTACTTGAATCCTTGAACCGGACCAGATTTCCAGTATTGCCCTGGACCTTGGAGATAGATGGGCAAAACTGGAAAGTTACACCTGACCCCTAGACTCGATTATGACATTTCACTAGGTGTTGGATCAGGCTACCTTTGATATGCCAATCAATGAGATCCTTAGCGGGGATCAAAACCTGGGTATGTTGGGGCAGTTTGAGAATTCATCTGAGTGGGTGATCATAGTGACTGAATCAGCCACTTTGTCAGACAAAGGGTAATGATCGGGAATGCACTCTCTCTGATGGAAACCAAACTGTCGACAGTTGATTTCAATCGTTGGAATTTTGTTTTGCAAAATTAATATATTTATATATATATGTACGATTTCGAATTGTTTGCAAATGGTTTTAATTCCCGTGATCCATGTGAGAGGAGAGTGCGGCACTGTTCCTTGCAGCCGAGGGAGAGGTCCTCTCTTGTCGGGCAGTGCTTGATCATTAAGGGCTGAGAGGTTAAGTGTAAGACCATTGAGGATAATACCTGATGGGCTAATCTTGCACCTGCCCCACAGTCCCTGGGTTTTTATAAGATGGCTTGGCCCAGGGACCACTTAATGTAAGTGTTGGGCCCATAGGGTCCATATGATGGACTCAAGGGGTTCATTGAGTTTTTCAGTGAATTCGGCTGGGCCTTGTTTTAGAGGCTGGGCCAAACCCATGTGGCTGGTGTGTAGATCAATGCTTGGGTCCCACGCCATACAAAGAAGCCCAACTGGGTAGCAGATTGGAAAGTAATTAGACACTGAACACTTAATGGGCCAGAAGCCCATTTTGAGGTGGGCTGATATGATCACCTATCCTTGGGGCGAATCTGAGATTAATGTTAGTAAAAGGATTGGGCCTTTAGCCTTATCCACTCTTGGAGACCATGATTTGAATTTGGTAACATCCTAATAAGATCAGGAGTAAGCTAACTTTATCTGTAGATAGGATTAAGATTATCCCCTATCCAAATACTGATTTGGATTGGGATAACTCCTAATTAGGAGGATTCTTAATCAAGAAGAAAGGAGGAAAAACCCTAACCAAGAAAGAGAAAATATCAGATTTCGAACCACCTTGAAGAGATAAGATATCTCCTGCGAATTGAGATAGGATCTCATTCATACTCCAAAAAAAAAAAAAAAAAAAAAAAAAAAAGGCAGTTCAGCCCTTTCACCATTAGAGTTCTCCTCCTGCCGCCGCCATATTTTTTGCAAGATTAGATCTTTGCAGAAAAGGAAAGTCAAGAAATCTGTTCTTGACATTAGTCTTGCAACAAAGACTAAAAGGATTCAGTGTTTAGTGTTTCCAGAGGATTCTTGTGAAGGATCCAGTGTGTAGGATGCACCCTGCTGGTTCTGTTCCATCCACAGCTGTGTCATCTTCAGCAGGAACGGATCTTGGAGCATTCTTTGGGCGTGAACACCAACTTTGGGAGATACTGCTTCTCCGGATCAGGTATATTCCTCCCATTTATCTTTTGGTACAAATCTGGTTTGATTATGGTTCAAGTAGGATCCTTGAATATTGTATTCTAAACTTAGGGAATATGATTCCCAGTTGGGAGAAGGTAGGAAATTTATGAAATTCGCCCACCCATTCCGCAACCTTTATGGCGTCCATTAGATGGATCCTACCCTTCTTTCAATCATTGCCATGGTGTCCCTTTTGGTCATTGGATGACCTCCTTCAGTGGTGGGCCCCACACCTCATCAAAAGGTTACGTGCGGAACTTAGCCGATTAAAGGCCCACTGAAATCTGGCTTTATGAAAGTCTGTGGGAGCCACTTTGGTTTGACCTAAATCAAACTAGGGCATAATTATTTGTTCCCTCTAGCTAATATGAGTGCAAGTGATAGGGAGATTCATGTGATGAACTCTCTAAAGGCCTTCCATCATTAGCATGAGGATGGGTCCTTTAGTAATGAGGAAACGCACCAGAACATGGGCTATCCATTTGCTATTGGGCGTGTCTAAGTGTTTCATAAGATGATAGGGGTGTCATAGACCGATGTGGGAGGGGCTTCACCAGAAAATGGGAACTCTCTCATGGTACCTTGGCATTCACGAATATGATGGGTAATCCCTCACGAATATGATGGGGAAGCCTCAGAAGAAAGCCACTAAGGGCAAGAAGTAGAAGAAAGACAAAGCATCGGATGCCTGTCACTTCTGCAAGAAGACCGGCCACTGGAAAGGGAATTGTCCTGCCTACTTGGAATTCAAGAAAGGTAATTTTGAAATTTGTGTTATAGAAACCAATTTATTGGTAGCTTCTGCGTCTTGGTGTATTTACTCCGGGGCTTCAACTCATGCGTGTAACTCACTATAGGGGTTCAAGGTAAGAAAAAGGCTGAGTGAAGAAGAAGTCACTCTCTACTTGGGGACTACTACAACTGTTGCAGCCGTGGCAATAGGAACCGTGGAGTTATTTTTTAGAGAAGGAAAAGTTGTACTGAAAGAGTGTCTTTATGTACAAAACTTAATAAGAAATTTGATTTCTATTTCAAAACTGTGTGCAGATGGCTATTCTGTCTTCTTTAGTAATACGATTACTATTAAAAGAAATAACAGATTCAATGCATATGGGGAACTGGAGAACGGTCTCTATGTTCTACATCCTTCTCTAGAAACTAACATAACCGAAACTATGTCGGCTGCAATCCCCAAGAAGAGAGCCCATGATACAGTAAATCCCACGTGTCTGTGGCATTACCGACTTGGCCACATCTGTGTCGACCGAATCACATGGTTGGTAAATGATGGTCCTTTGGATTTTCTAACTGTAGAAGATCTTCCCACCTTTGAGCCTTGCCTACAAGGCAAGATGACGAAACAGCCACTTAACGGTAAGCCTGAAAGATGTATAGGCACACTTGACCTAATACATACTGATGTATGTGGTCCCTTGAGTGTTAGGACACGGAATCAACATGTGTATTTCATCACCTTCATAGATGATTTCTCACGATATGGTTACGTGTACCTAATGAGACACAAGTCTGAATCCTTTGAAAAGTTCAAAGAGTTTAGACAAGAGGTTGAGAAACAGTTGAGGAGATAAATTAAAGCCCTTTAATCTAATCGAGGTGGCGAGTATCTCTCTGACGAATTCAGGGACTACTTAAAGGACATTGGGATAGTATCACAATTACCTCCTCCTACTACACCACAACTTAACGGTGTTTCAAAGAGGAGGAATAGGACTTTATTGGATATGGTCTGGTCACTTCTCATACACTCAGAGTTACCCACTGATGAACTTACAATTTATCTATAATTTTTGAGGACTTTAGCATGGATTTTTATGCCGGTTTTATTAATTTTTGCCTTAATTTAGCTTAATGCTAAGAATAAGTTCAGGGATAATTAATCCAAAAAAAGGAAGGAAAAAGGCAAGAAAAGAAGGTTCAAAAAGACCAATTTCAGTCCAGCCCGGTCGTGGAAGCAAGAGAGAGCACTTCGGCCCAGGAAGAGCAAGTGAATTTCTTGAGAAAACCCAAGAAAATAAAGCCTAGCTATGAGTAGAATTCGGCCCAGCAAGGAAGGCCCATTCTTAGCCCAAAAGAGCAGCTCAATGTATAGCTATCATGTGCTAAGAGAGAGCCTAAGTGCAGCCCAAATAGCAACCCTTAGGAGGCTTTCAAGAGAGCTCTAGAAAGTTCAAGAAAGGGGTGTAATACACCCCATTCTAGAGGCTTCAAGAAGGGGCAAGAGCCCCCTTGAAAAACTATATAAGGAGGCCTCTAGGAGGGGAGAGAGTTGTTCAATTGCTTGAGAGGAAGGCTCTCCCACTCTTAGAGGTTCGGCCACCTTGAGAGATGAGAAGAGAAGAAGGCTAGGCGCAAGGAAGAAGAAGAAGAAGGGCTGAAGGAAGTTCAAGACAAGCAAGCTAGAAGAAGAAGGTGAGTTCGAATTGAGGGTTTGTGATTCAAAGATCTTTTGTAATAAATCATTTGTAGTTTCATTCTCTTTTGATTTGAATTCAGTTTCTTTGTTATATTTTCTTTCTTCTTTCTCCTTGTTTCCATTCTTCCTTGATGTATTTCAGCTTGTAAAATTTCAGTTCAGCAATCTAATTCTTTTTGATTCATTCAAATGGTCATGAATTATACTTGAAGTTTCTTGAATAAGGGTGTTATTGTAGAGTAATTCGGCCAACTAACCTTCAAAACTCAGATCTGAATTCTCAGATCTGAGATTGCAAGATCTGAATTGCTTGAAAGAGAATTCAGATCTGCAATTTTCAGATTGGGCGAATTAATCTACAGCTTGGAATTCCTAGAGTGCTTGAGAGAGACTCTAGGAATTCAGATCTACTATTCAAGAACTGAATTGAGTGCAAGGTTAGAGATAACTTGCACAATTCAGTTAGTGATCAATTCAGATTTGAATTGATGCCTTAGAAGTGTTTGAAGAAATGCATGCATGGGGATTAGATTCTTGCTAGAGATAGAAGAACCGTCACTCATGCATAGGATGAACATGCGCTTGAGAGAGGCTGTTCATGACCTTGGGGTTTCACCAAACCAAGGCTCAATCATGATTTATTCGAATGATCCAAATTGATAGATAGCTGAATTCTGAGATTGACATTTACTGCTTACTCTTCTAACCTGATTTGAAGGCAATTGGGCCAATGATTTAGATAGATTTTAATTTAGGATTTCTTAGCTTTCATTAGAGTTTTGATTTATTTGTTGATCAGATAAGAAGTGCTCAATTTAGTATTGGTAATTGTTTCCTAAATCCTCATGGGAACGGTACTTCACTCACTACTTTATTACTTGAACGGCTAGTGCACTTGCTAGTGTCACAATGAGCCACACATCACCCACATCCTTTTGGGGTTATACTTTAGAGACTGCGATTTACGTGCTGAATTGGGTTCCAATCAAATCGGTTCTGAACACTCCATATGAACTTTGGACGAGAAAGAAACCAAGTGTCAGACACTTGAAGATTTGGGGTTGTCCGACACACGTTAAAAGAACAAGTGCAGACAAGTTGGAATCCAAGACTAGCCGTTGCCTATTTGTAGGCTACCCAAAAGGCTCTGTAGGTTACCTATTCTATAACCCAAGTGAGCAGAAAGTGTTCTGCAGTCGAAATGCCCAATTCTTAGAGACAGATTACATCCTGGACACCCATCGTCAGGAAATTGTTCTTGATGAGGAGAGCTCAGGAGCAGTGGGAGATGTCCCACAAGTTCCAGGTAGTGACCAACCTAGAAGATCTACTCGGGTATCCAGGCCACCAGTCTGTTATGGTTATGACCAGGATAGCTACCTGGTGGAAACCTTGACTAATGAGGAGGATCCCGTGACTTACGCGGAAGCTATGTTGGACATAGATTCCCAGATGTGGGTGGAGGCCATGAGAGCAGAGATGGACTCAATGGAGGCCAATGGAGTCTAGAGTCTAGTAGATCCGCCCTCCGGGGTAAAAGCAATCGGTTGCAAATTGGTTTACAAGAGGAAGAAGGGCCCGAATGGTAGAGTTGAGACTTTCAAAGCTCGTCTGGTGGGGAAAGGGTACACTCAGAAAGAGGGCATCGATTATGAGGAAACCTTTTTGCATGTTGCCATGCTTAAATCCATTAGGATCCTGCTAGCTGTAGTAGCATACCATGACTTGGCAGATGGATGTCAAAACTGCATTCTTGACTGGAGATCTTACTGAAGATATCTATTTGCAGCAGCCGCAAGGTTTCGTAGCTGCGGGTCAGGAAAACATGGTATGTAAACTCAATAGATCCATTTATGGACTTAAGCAAGCTTCTAGAAGTTGGAACATCTGTTTTGACTCTACTGTCAAATCGTTTGACTTCGAGCAGAATCCGGATGAACCCTGTGTTTACAGGAAGTACAGTGGTGATAAGGTTACCTTCTTGGTTTTATATGTAGATTCTACTCATTGTGAATGATGTAGGAATGTTGACTAGGGTAAAAGTATGGCTTTCACAACAATTCCCCATGAAAGATCTTGGAAAAGCCTCCTATATATTGGGTCTTCGACTCTATAGAGATAGATCGAAGCAGATAATAGGACTATACCAATCTCCCTACATTGATAAAATAGTCAAAAGATACAGCATGGAAAACTCAAAGAAAGGAAATGTTCCTTTCAGGCACGGAGTCACTCTCTCCAAGAAGACATCTCCCACGACTTTTGAGGAGATTGATGGCATGAAAGACGTTCCCTATGCCTCTGTCGTAGGGAGCATCATGTATGCCATGCTGTGCACTCATCTTGACATTGCTCAGGCAGTGAGTGTAGTAAGTAGATTTCAGGCCAACCCAGGGCAGGAGCACTGGACTGATGTGAAAAACATACTAAAGTGCCTTCGAAGGATAAAAGAGTTTTGTCTAGTATTCGATGGTAATTCACTATAGATCCAAGGGTATACAGATGCCGATGTCTAGTCGGATCCAGATAATAGAAAGTCTACATTTGGGATATGTTTTCACGATAGGATCGTGTGCTGTTTCTTGAATGTCAGCAAACAGGGGTCCTGAGTAGCAAATTAATAGTCCACAACCCAAGTCGAGCGCATTGCCGTAAGTGAGGCTGCCTTATGAATGAAGGTGTTCATTCCTCAATTTGGAATTCAGCACATCACCCATTCCACTTTGTATGACAACACTGGACCTACGAGAGGATGATGTTAAGAGGTAGCATCAGTGGAGAATGTGGTAGACCCATTGACTAAGCCACTATCACAGAAAGTGTTTGAGAAACACGTGGAAAGCATGGGACTCTGGCTAGTACCTGATTGGACCTAAGTGCAAGTGGGAGCTGTTATACAGTTTTATATGCCCTTAGCTTCAATCAAAATGATGTACTTTATGAGTTTATTGTAAATGAATAAAAGTGCATATTTGATTCATGTTCCCTTGGTATGTTTCTGTGTAATACCCTTAAACTAGACACTTAATGAGACTCGTGTTAGTTTAGAATATTCATAGCCAGTGGGTCGGTCTGGGGAGACCTATCCTGACAAGGCTGACACTGTGGTGCTACCAAGTCGGTTCGGGTGGCTTGTCTCAGCTACCAAGGTGAGACCCTAGGCACATACAGTGTAAGATTATTTGAATCTTTGAACTGGACCAGATTTCCAGTATTGCCCTGGACCTTGGAGATTGATGGGCAAAACTGGAAAGTTACACCCGAACCCTAGACTCGATTATGATACTGCACTAGGTGTCAGATTGGACTATCTTTGATATACCAATCAGTGAGATCCCTAGCGGCAGTCAAAATCTGGGTATGTTGGGATAGTCTGAGAATTCATCTGAGTGGGTGATCATAGTGACAGGATCAGCCCCTTTGTCAGACAAAGGTAATGATCGGTGATGCACTCTCACTGATGGAAACCAAGACTGCCGGAAGCCGATTTGAATCGTTGAGATTTGTTTTGCAAAATATATTTTATATGAGATATAAAAGTATATAAATTATGGTTTCGAAATGATTTGTAAAAGGTTTTAATTCCCGGGACCCATACAAGAGAGAGTGCAACACTATTCCTTGCAACCGAGGGAGATGTCCTCTCTTGTCGGGCAGTGTATGACCATTATGAGTTGAGAGGTTAAGTGTAAAACCATTGAGGATAATACCTGATGGGCTAATCTTGCATCTACCCACAGTCCCTGGGTGTTACAAGGTGGCTTGGCCCAGGGACCACTTAGGGTAAGTGTTGGGCCCATAGAGCCCATCTGATGGGTTTCAGGGGGTGCTCTGTCCATAATAGTGTATTTGGCCAGGCCTTGTAACAAAGGCTGGGCTGAACCCATGTGGCTAATGTGTAGATCAATGTTTGGGTCCCATGCCTTACAAGGAAGCCCAACTGGGCAGTAGTTTGGATGGCTAAATGAATACATAACCTCAAATGGGCCTTAAGCCCATTTCGAACTGGGCTAATTTGATTAGTCATTAAGGGGCGAAATTTGGGATAAGATCAGTTGATAGGATTGGGCCCACATCCTATCCACTCAGAGAGTCCAAGATCTAAATGAAATTTAGATCTGGAAACTTCCTAATTAGATTAGGAGATGGCTAATCTAATCTGCATATAAGATAAGGGTTATCCCTTATCTTAAAGGGACTTCTAATCCAGATATGATTTGGGTTAGCAACTCCTAATGGGATTAGGAGCTGATCCCTTTAAGTCTATAAAAGGAAGAGGGGGTGACAGCCTTTAGAAACACAATCATCAGCAACAGATAGTCTTGTCTTCAAAGCTGAAATCACAAAAGAGAGAATTCTGCTCCCTGCAAATACTCTCTAGCCGCGTCCTTCCTGCAGCCGCCGCCTATAGCAGTTTGATCTCCATTGCTTGGGGAGAAATCAAGATTGGATCTTCTTTCCAATCTTTTGGAGAAAAGATTGGTGGGAGTTGTATTCACAAGCCGTCCAGGTGATTCTTGAGAAGGATCAAGTTCTTTTGGAAGAACACAGCTGATTCTACTCCACCCTACACTGCGCCATCTTCAGTGGGAGCAGTTTTTGGATCTTTCCTTGGGCGTGAACACCTCCATTGAGAGATATTATTTCTCTGTATCAGGTATTATCTCTCCCTACTTCTTTTGGTTCAGATCTAGTTCAGTTTATGGTTCAAGAATGATCATTGAAAATATGATTTTCTAAATAGGGAATTCGATTCCCAATTGAAGGGAGAGAAAAATTTTTGAAATTCACCCCCTTTATTCCGCAATCTTTGGGCGTCCATGTGATGGATTTCCTATCCCTTCACTAGCCGCCGATTATAGGCATGGCCCTTCAGTTCACAGCTATCATCAGCAGTCTGAGCCCATCGAGCTCGGTAATACTGAAGCTAGCAGCACCAACGTCGAGTCGACGAAGCAACAGCGGAGGCACCGACGAACTCACCGAACTGCCACTCGCATCCTTTCCAAGCTCAAGGGTAAGGAAGGGGTAAACTCAGTTGAAGTGAAAGCTACTCCTCTCATGTCGGTCCCTTCCCCTCTGTCATCAGAACTTCTTATGGTCCCTATGCCAAAGGATTTCAAGCTCCCTCCCCTGGATAAGTATGACGGGTTCTTCGATTCAAACGACCATGTGGACGCCTTCCAGTTCTAGATGCACCTAGCAAGGGCCAATGAATCCTGTATGTGCGTGGCTTTCTCCACCACCTTCAAAAGGGTGGCCCGCACATGGTACCGAAACCTTGTGCCCGGATTGATAAGAATCTGGGCGCAGTTCGTGCAAATCTTCACCTCCCACTTTGCTACCAGCAAGAGGTGCCCAAGAACTCAAGAGAGCCTCCTTGGCATAGTTTAGAAGGAAGGGGAGTCCATTCGGAGTTATATCAAGCGATTCAATGACGGTTGTTTGCAAATACCCGATCTGGACCCCGCAGTTTGTCTCACCGCGGCCAAGCGAGGCATTACTCATAAGGAATTCAAGTGGCATGTTGTAGTTAACCAGCCCAAGACTATGACCAAGTTCCTCAATCTCGTGGATCAGTTTATAGGGACCGAGGTGGAAATCAACTAGAAGAGCGCAAGCACACTTGAAAAGAGAAAGAGGGAAGGCGAGTCCTCAATTCAAGGGGATGGTAAAAAGAAAAAAGACCCAGCTCAGAGGGCAAGGCCAAGTCAGTCCTTCTGAGCTCCAGTAGTAGAAAGAACGGACTATATGCCTCTGAACGCAAAGCGGGCTGAGATCCTTATGGCAATTAAGGATGCCCCGTATGTGGCCACCTCGGCTGAAGGCCGATCCTAGTTTAAGGAATAAAAATTTGTACTGTAGTTTCCATAAAGATCACGGTCATAGCACCGAAAATTGTAAAAACCTCCGTGACGAGATAGAGGAGCTCATCCGTCGCAGATACTTGAAAAATTTTGTACATAATAACAATAATAAAGCAGATGGGCAGGGGGAGTAGAATAGAGAGGCTCCCGATGTTAGACAGTTTTGTATGCCCTTAGCTCCAATCAGTTTGATGCACTTATGACATTTATTGTAAATGAATAAAGTAAATATTTGATTCATGTTCCTGTGGTGTGTTTCTGTGTAATACCCTTAAACCGGACACTTAAGAGACTTGTGTTGGTTTAGAATGTTCACAACCATTGGATAAGTTTGGGGAGATTTATCCTGCTAAGCCTAACAATGATGTGCCGCCAAGTCGGTTGGGGTGGCCTGTCTTTGCCACCATGGTGAGACCCGAGGTACATGCAGTGTAGGATTAATTGAATCTTTGAACCAGACCAGATTTCCAGTATTGCCCTGGACCTTGGAGATTGATGGGCAAAACTGGAAACTTACACTTGACCCCTAGACTCGATTATGATACTACACTAGGTTTCGGATTGGGCTGTCTTTGATATGCCAATCAGTGAGATCCTTAGAGGGGGTCAAAACCTGGGTATGTTGGGACAGTTTGAGAATTCATCTGAGTGGGTGATCATAATGATAAGATCAGCCCCTTTGTTAGACAAAGGTAGTTATCGGGGATGCACTCTCTCTGATGGAAACCAAGACTGCCAGCAGCCGATTTCAATCGTTGAGATTTGTTTTGCAAAATATATTTTATATGAGATGTAAATATATATTATGGTTTCCAAACGTTTGCAAAAGGTTTTAATTCTCGGGATCCATGTGAGCAGAGAGTGCAGCACTATTCCTTGCAGCTGAGGGAGAGGTCCTCTCTTGTCGGGCAATGCTTGATCATTATGGGCTGAGAGGTTAAGTGTAATGGACGATTAATCTGAAATCACATTTTATAAATCTTATTATTATTTAGAACTGTTCTTTATAATTTTCTTGATTTATGGGTTGTTCATACACTTGGAGATCGAAATCTTGATTGGTGCAAGGAACTTGTGATTTTGCAGTTTCTTAGTTATTTTATTACATTTGGTCTGTAAAATAATTTTTTTTTTTATTTTTAGACAGAATGTATAGGCATTTGATCTGATGTAATTATAATAAAAATTAGGTTTCCTATTTATTTTTATTTTGGATCGAAGATGGCGGTGCAAGGAAGGAGATTTCGCAGATGGGAGAATCACTATCTGTGATTTGCAGTTTATGAAACTGCAAACTGTAATCTAACCTCAATTTTGCTGGATGGATTATGCGAACAGATCTATCTAACTGATTCTTGATTTTCTTTTATCAGTATTTAATTTTAGATTAATTTCTTGAATTAAATCTTTAATTAATGATCAAACCCTAGACCCATTCGAACTAGATTGGTCCAAACTGGTTGGACCGAATCTAGGATTCGATCAAGGCTGAATATCAGCTATAATTCTCCCACTAATGGGCCTAAGGTTGATAATTAATTAAATGTTTAATTCGGCCCAACCTGTAAAGGCCCATTTTTAAATTGTTAAAACTGCAAAAGCCCACTTCGCAGATAAAGCTATATGGACCAAATTGATCAACCCTAATTTCGGCCCATATACCTAGATAATTTTACTGGTTAATATTATGGGCTTTAAGATGGACTTTACAGATATTAATTGATTGGATCAATTCTTCCTTGCATGTGATGTGCTACGTTCATGGGCCATAAGTGCTTGGCCCATGCTGATTCGATAGTGGCTCTTGTGCACACCATGGCTGAATGCACATCATTGCCATGGTGTCCCTGCTAGTCATCAGATGACCTCCGTCAATGGTGGGCCCCACTTTGGTTTGACCTAAATCAAACTAGGGCGTAATCTTTTGTTCCCTCCAGCAAATATGAGTGCATGTGATAGGGAGATTCATGTGATGAACTCTCTAAAGGCCTTCCATCATTAGCATGAGGATGGGTCCTTCAGTAATGAAGAAACGCACCAGAAAATGGGCTATCCATTTGCTATTGGGCTTGCCCGAGTGTTTCATAAGATGATAGGGGCATCATAGACTGATGTGGGAGGGGCTTCACCAAAAAATGGGAACTCTCTCACGGTATCTTGGCGTTCACGAATATGATGGGTGAGTACTCAATGGACATAAAGGTTTACCTGAAAATGGCTTTGAACCTTGTCTGACATAGGCCAAAGGGAAAGCTCATATGATGTGTGGATATGATCCTTCACAGAAAGGTGGTGGGGTTTTGCAGCTGAAACAGTTGGCTCCATGCATCCTATGTGATTTCCTACATTTCCAGAGACAAGTCGTTATCTCCATCACTGAGATAGGAGGGAAATCTCAGAGATGAACAAATGAGAATGGAATATAGATTAAAAGCCATATCTATGTAATGAACATGAATCAAATTAGGTTGTGGACTGATGTTTGCTCTTTTATCAGAAAATGGCCAGCGGACAATTCACCAAGCTTCTTGATGACAACAAACTTAAGGACCCTAATTATGCTGACTGGTACCGTAACCTCATGCTGGTACTGACTTCTGAAAAACTAGACAAAATTGCCAAAAACCCCACCCCGAAGCGTCTAGGTGATCAGGCTTCTGAGGCCCGCAGAAGGGACTACCTGGAGTGGGAGGAAAAGAACTCCCTAACCCGCTGCTATATCATAGCTTCTCTAGACAATCTAATATAGAGACAGTTCGATCAGATCGAACTGGCCAAGGACATATAGGATAGTTTGAAAACTATGTACAAAGAGTAGAATCGTTCTACTCGGTAGAAGGTCTTGAAGCAGTTCATGACCGCTCAAATGACCAAGGGACAACAAGTGCATGACCATTGTCTTTGGATGATGGGATACATAAATGAGTTGGAGGCCCTAGGGTCCGGGCTTGACCACGTCACCAAGGTAGATGCCGTTCTGAATTCTTTACCTCCGTCCTACAATCAATTTGTCATGAATTATAACATGAATAAGCTGGCTGAATGTCAACTTACAAGAGCTCAGCAATATGTTGCAACAAGCTGAGGAACTGATTCATAAGGATGAGCCCGTCGCCATGCATATGGAAGCAGGCAAGCATGGAAAGAAGAGGAGGTCTAAGAAGAGACCCCAGAAAAAGGGCAACAAATCCAAGAAATAGAAGAAGGACAAGGCATCCGATGCCTATCACTATTGTCACTAGACCTACCACTGGAGAAGAAATTGTCCTGCCTACCTAGAACCCAAGAAAGGTAATCCCAAATCCTGTGTCATAGAAACCAATTTGTTGGTTACTTCTGCTTCTTGGTGTATTGACTCCGGGGCTTCGACTCATGCATGTAACACATTGTAGGGTTTCAGAATAAGCAGAAGACTAAGTGAGGGAGAGGTGACACTCTTCTTAGGAACATCTGCAAGCATTGCAGCTATGGCCATCGGTAGCATAGAATTATTTTTTAGAGAATGATCACTTGTACTTAAAGATTGTCTTTATGTACAGAATTTAAGAAAAATTTTGATTTTTGTCTCAAAATTGTGTGCTGATGGATATTCTGTTTTCTTTAGTAATACGATTACTATTAAAAGAAACAACAAATTCATCATATGCGGGGAACTAGAGAACAATCTCTATGTTCTGCATCCTTCTCTAGAATCCAACATAGCTGAAATTACGTCGGTTAATGATCCCAAGAGAACACGCGATATCGTTAGTCTCACATGCCTGTAGCTTTACCGTCTTGGCCATATCGGTGTTGACCGAATCATAAGGTTGGTAAAGGATGGTCCTTTGGATTTTCTAACTGTAGAAGATATTCCCACCTGTGAGCCTTGCCTTCATGGTAAAATGACAAAACGGCCATTCAACGGCAAGCTTGAAAGATGTATGGGCACGCTTGACCTTGTACATAGTGATGTATGCAGGCCCCTGAATGTTAGGAGTCGTAACCAACAAATATACTTCATCACCTTCACTGATGATTATTCACGGTATGGTTACGTGTACCTAATGAGATACAAGTCTGAATCCTTTGAAAAGTTCAAGGAGTTTAGACAAGAGGTCAAGAAATAGTTGGGGAGAGAAATCAAGACCCTTCGATCTGATCGAGGTGGCGAATATCTCTCTGACGAATTCAGGGACTACCTAAAGGTCAACGGGATAGTATCACAGTTAGCTCCTCCTGCCACACCACAATTTAACAATGTTTCAGAGATGAGGAATAAGACCTTACTTGATATGGTCCAATCACTTCTCGCACACTCGGAGTTACCCACATCCTTTTGGGGATACACATTAGAGACTACGATTTACATGCTGAATAGAGTTCCAACCAAATCGGTTCCGAGCTTGGACAAATTGGAATCCCGAACTAGTCATTTCTATGGGCTATCTATTCTATGACCCAGGAGAACAGAAGGTTCTCTGTAGTCGGAATGCCCATTTCTTGGAAGAGAATTACATCCTAAGCAATCATCATCAGGAAATTGTTCTTGATGTGGAGAGCTCAGGAGTAGTGGGATGTGTCCCACATGTTCCAGGTAGTGACCAACCTAGAAGATCTACCCAGGTATCTAAGCCACCAGTCCATTTTGGTTATGACCAGGATAATTACTTAGTAGAAGCCTTGACTAGTGATGAGGATTCTATGACTTATGCGGAAGGTATGTTGGACATAGACTCCCTTAAGTGGGTAGATGCCATGAGAGCTAAGATGGACTCAATGGAGACCAATGGAGTCTAGACTCTAGTAGATCCGCCCCCTGGGGTAAAAGCAATTGGTTGCAATTGGATCTACAAGAGGAAGAAGGGCCCCGATGGCAAGGTTGAGACCTACAAAGCTCGTCTGGTGGCGAAATGGTACCCTTAGAAAAAGGGCATCAATTATGAGGAAACCTTTTCACCTATGGTCATGCTTAAATCCATTAGGATCCTGTTAGCGATAGTAGCATACCATGACTATGAGATTTGGAAAATGGATGTCAAAACTGCATTTCTAAATGGAGATCTTACTGAAGATATCTATACGCAGCAGACGCAAGGCTTCATAGTTGCAGGTCAAGAACACATGGTATGTAAACTAAATAGATCTATATATGGACTTAAGCAAGCTTCTAGGAGTTGGAACATCCGATTTGACTCTATTGTCAAAACGTTTGACTTTAAGTAGAATCCGTATGAGCTCTGTGTTTACAGGAAGACTAGTGGGGATAAGGTTACGTTCTTGGTTCTGTATGTGGATGATATGCTATTCATTCGGAATGATGTGGGAATGTTGACTAACGGGTTTGTTGAAGCCCTCAAAATTAGTACTAGTCCCACAATAAAATTTTTGTAGTAAAAGTGGTACTAGGTCGAATACCACAGGGAGCAATTCAGTAATCTCTTAGCCGAATGGATAAAGTAATTGTGTGGGAAAATTTAATAACTAAAGTTAAAAGAATAACAAACTAAGCAAATAAGAGAAAAATCAGTCTTACCGAATTCTGGTTCAAGGGTTCGGGTTGAATCGATTGGCCATCGACCCTAGGTACAATTCACATTCTTTCAATTCAAGCATTTAACATTAGATTTACTAGGATAGCCATAATAAACCTTGTGTTTTCTGAATTCAGTTGACCAAACCCAGCATTCGATCAACACTTATCACCACTCAACTGGGTACGATAGCGTTCCATGTTAAACAATGATAGCATTAAGATTTGTGAAAACAGTTAAACCAAAATAACAATAATTGAGATAGCTGCAATTATTGAATTTTGTTCCATCAATTCCTTTAGGTTGAACCATGATAAAACGTTGGTCAAAGGCTGCCACAAACAATTGACCCAAAAAGATATCAACCTAATTGCTACTTGTACCATTATTCGTGATAATTATGGATCACCGAAATCATGGATAGCAATAGGAAAATCAACATTAGTTCAGTTTGTCAAACTAATTAACATCAACATCCAATATAAATATGCACAAGGATCAATGAATACTTGAATTAGAAATCAAGAAAATAAATTAACTATAGAACCTCACAATGACACAACCGAACCTCCCCCCTTGAACTACAAAAAGAAGCTTAGCTACTCATGATCTGCGCAATCTCCATGCCTTTCTTCTCCATAGCCGAACTGCTTCCTTGATCTTCTTGGCCTCTAAATGATCTCTTGGATCTTGGAATGAGTGATGGTAGAGCTGGTTCGCCCCCCTCTTTATATAGCCAAAGGAGAGGGCTGTTTTCCAACTCCTTCTAGGAGATCATCTTATCTTTAGGGAGTCTTGATCTTCTTTGAACTAATCCTATCCTATCTCTTATCTAATCCCCAACCTTCTTATCATTATAGGATTACATTCAAAGTTTAGATCTAATAAGACTCTCTCCCTCTTGGGAGATTACATTCGAATTAGGACTCTAGACTCTTGCATCCGAGTTGGGCTTCTCTGCTACTTGGGCTGCTTCCAGGTTCTTCTGCGAGTTGGGCTTCAGCTGTTAAATGGGCCTAGCTACGAACTTGCTCCAACTTCGGGCCCGGTTTCGTACTCGATTCGGACTGAATCAGTCAAAACTCAAAACAAAAAAGTTGTGGGCCTTTCATTCTTATTTCCAATGCTTCTTGAATTTCACAATTCGGATTCCGGAATTGTGAGTTAGGCCTAGATCACTGACTATCACCGAAACTGTGCAAAATCACCCGAATTGGCCTGTTTCCTTCCAATTGCCTTCTTTATTGCCCTGAATCGAAATACAAGAGTAATGAGTGCATTTAAGTGCTAAAGTAGTGTAAAAGGATGAAAATTAAGGGATAAAAATAGGGTTTTTTTCAGTCTCATCATTGACCTCGGTCAAAGTATGGCTCTCACAGCAATTCTCCATGAAAGATCTTGAAGAAGCGTCTTATATAATGGGTCTTCGACTCTATAGAGATAGATCAAAGCGGATAATAGAATTATCCCAATCTACTTACATTGACAAAATCATCAAAAAGTACAACATGGAAAACTCTAAGAAGGAAACGTTCCTTTCAGGCACAGAGTTGCTCTCTCCACGAAGATGTCTCCCAAGACATCTAAAGAGATCGAGGACATGAAGAATGTTCCCTATGCCTCTGCCATGGGGAGCATCATGTATGCCATGCTATGCACTCGCCCCGGTATTGCTCACGCAGTGAGTATAGTAATAGATTTCAGGCCAACCCAGGGCAGGAGCATTGGACCGCTATGAAATGCATACTTAAGTACCTTAGAAGGACGAAAGAGTTTTGTCTAGTATTTGATGGTGCATCACTACAGAACCAAGGGTATGCTGATGCCGATTTTTAGTCAGATCCAGATGATAGAAAGTCTACATCTGGTTACGTATTCGCGATATGATCGTGTGCTATTTTTTGGAAAAGCAGCAAACAGGGGTCCACGGTGGATTCCACAACCGAAGCCGAATACATTTTCACAAGTGAGGCTGCCAAAGAAGCCATGTGGATGAAGAAGTTCATCCAAGTGTTGGGATTTGTTCCATCCAGCACATCACCCATCCCGTTGCTATGCGACAACAATGGGGTCATTGCTTAGGCAAAGGAGCCACGAATCCAGTCGAAGTCCAAGCACATTGATGTTAGACAGTCTTGTATGCCCTTAGCTTCAATCGGATTTGATGTACTTTTATTATTTAGTGGAAATAAATTAAAGTGCATGTTTGATTCATGTTGATTGGTATAATTCTGTGTAAGACCCTAAAACTGGACACTTATAGAAACTTGTGTTAGTTTTAAATGTTCACAGCCATTGGATAAGTCTGGGGAGATTTATCCTGCCAAGGCTGATACTGATGTGCCACCAAGTGCTGGGATGGCTTGTTTCGGCCATCAGGGTAACACCCAAGGCACATGCAGTATGGGATTACTTGAACCCTTGAACCAGACCAGATTTCCAGTATTGCCCTAGACCTTGGAGACAGATGGGCAAAACTAAAAAGTTACACCTGACCCCTAGACTCGATTATGACACATCACTAGGTGTCGGATTGGGCTGTCTTTGATGTGTCAATCAGTGAGATCCTTAGTGGGGGTCAAAACTTGGACATGTTGGGGCAGTCTGAGAATTCATCTGAGTGAGTGGTCATAGTGACAGGATTAGCCCCTTTGTCGGACAATGGTAATGATCGGGAATGCACTCTGTCTGATGGAAACCAAACTGCCGGCAGTTGATTTCAATCGTTGGAATTTTGTTTTGCAAGATTAATATATTTTTGTATATCTACAGTTTCAAAAGATTTGCAAAAGGCTTTAATTCCTGGGATCCATGTGAGTAGAGTGTGCGGCACTGTTCCTTGCAGCCGAGAGAGAGGTCTTCTCTTGTCGGGCAGTACTTGATCATTAAGGGCTGAGAGGTTAAGTTTAAGACCATTTAGGATAATACCTGATGGGCTAATCTTGCACCTGCCCACAGTCCCTGGGTTTTGATAAGATGGTTTGGCCTAGGGACCACTTAATGTAAGTGTTGGGCCCATAGGGTCCATGTGATAGGCTCAAGGGGGTCACTGAGTCTTTCAGTGAATTCGGCTGGGCCTTGTAATAAAGGCTGGGCCAAACCCATGTGGCTGGTGTGTAGATCAATGCTTGGGTCCGACGCCATACAAAGAAGCCCAACTGGGCAGCAGATTGGAAATTGGTTAAACAATGAACACTTAATGGGCCAAAAGCCCATTTCGAACTGGGCTGATATGATCACCTATTCATGGGGCAAATTTGAGATTAATGTTAGTAAAAGGATTGGGACTTTAACCTTATCCACTCTAAGAGACCAAATTCAAATTAGATTTGAATCTGGTAACCTCCTGATAAGATCAAGAGTTAACTAACTTAATCTGCAGATAGGATTAAGATTATCCCCTATCCAAATACAGATTTGGATTGGGGTAACTCCCAAAATATTGGGAGGTTTCTTAATCAAGAATAAAGAGGAGAAAACCCTAAGAAAAGATATCAGATTTCGAACTAGGGTTTAGAGTAAGCAAGAAACACATCCTCCGAATTGAGATCAGATCTCTCACAGACTCCAAAGAGAAGAGACAGTTCTACCCTCTTCATCGCTGGATTTCTCCTCCTCTAGCCGCCGCCACTCCCTGTTGGAAGATTGGATCTTTGCAGCAACAGGAAGTCAAGAAATTAGTTCTTGACAACAGTCTTGCAAGAAAGACTAAAGGATTCGGTGTTCAAGATTTTCAGAGGGTTCTTGTGAAGAATCTAGTGTGTAGGATGCACCCTGCTAGTTCCGTTCCATCCATAGCTGTGTCATCTTCAGCAGGAGTGGATCTTGGTTTCTTCTTTGGGCGTGAAAACCAACTTTGGGAGATATTGTTTCTCTGGATCAGGTATAATCCTTCCTGTTTCCTTTTGGTTCAGATTTGGTTTGATTATGGTTCAAGTAGAATCCTTGAATAATGTATTCTAAATTTAGGGAATATAATTCCCAGTTGGAAGAAGGTAGGAAATTTTTTTTGAAATTCACCCACCCATTCCACACCATTCTTGGCGTCCATTAGATGGATCCTACCAGTCTTTCAATGGTATCAGAGCCACAGATTCGAATCTTGAACCAAAAGAAAATCAGATCTGACCCTGTGCAGATGGACATAAGTTGTTCTGCCAAGATCTGCGCAGATTGCTTTCTTTTTTTTTTCAAGAAATGGTTTCTTGTTAAGGGCGATTGATCTGAAATTAATTTTGTTAAATCCAAAATTTATTTAGAATTGTTCTTTATTTATTTTGATTTAATGGACTATTCGAACCTGGAGATCGCAGTGCAGTTTTGGCGCAGATGGTCTGTGCACCATTTTTTCATTTATTTTATTCAATTCGGTCTGTAAATAATTTTTTTTTTATTTTTCTAGACTGAATGTATAGGATTTGATCAAGAATGTAATTAATTAATAGAAATAGGATTTCTGTTTTTATTTAATTTCTTGATTAAAGAAGAAGGAACAAGATGGCGATGTTGGAGATTTGTAGATGGAGAAATCGTCACCTGCAATTTACAGTTTATGAAACTATAACATTTGTGATTAACCTTTGTTTTGCAGGTGGTACAAACAGTCCATATTTGATTTGTGATTGTCTACGTTCAAAATTATTAATTTCAGATCTCTCATGAATTAATTCTTGAATTAAAAATCAGTTTTGGACCATTTCGGACTAGATTGGACCAAAACTGTTTGGACCGAATCTGAGATTCGAAGGGGGCAGTTTTTTAGTCCATATTTCTCACACTGGTTATTCTAAATCTGATGTTCAACTATAGGGATTAATTCGGCCCACCTGTAAAGCCCAGTTTTAAAGGGTTAAACTGCAAAAGCCCATTATTATGAGAAAAGTTGTATGGGCTGAACTGCTAATTGTTGTTCAGCCCATACACCTAGTAGACATTAATTGTTAATGCTTTAGGTTTTTAAATGGGCTATTCGATGGGCTTTACAGTAGTTAATTGATTGGATCAATTCCTCCTTTACATGTGATGTTTGGATGTTTGATGTGCTATGACCATGGGCCATAAGCACTTGGCCCATGTTGACTCGTTAGTGGCTCTTGCGCACACCATGGCTGAATGCACATCATTGCCATGGTGTCCCTTAAGGTCATTGGATGACCCCCTCTCCACTTGGTGGGCCCCACAACCCTGAAAAGGGATGCATACAGAACCCCTAGCCGATTGAGGCCCACTAGAAATCTGACTTTATGAAAGTCAGTGGGAGCCACTTTGGTTTGACCTAAATTAGAACTAGGACGTAATTTTGTTTCCTCCAGCAAGTATAAATGCATGTGATAGGGAGATCCATATGATGGACTCTCTAAAGGCCTTCCGTCATTAGTACAATGATGGGTCCATCAGGAATGAGGAAACACACCATAAAATTGGGCTCTCTCACGGTACCTTGGCGTAACCTGAATATGATGGGTGTGCACTCACTGGATAGAAAGGTTTACTTGAAAACGGCTCTGAACCTTGTCTGATAGAGGCCAAAGGGAAACTCATCTGATGAGGGGATATGATCCGTCACAGAAAGGAGGTGGGGTTATGCAGCTGAAACAGTTGACTTCACACACCCTATGTGATTTCCCACATTTCTAGAGACATTCTATCGTCTCCATCATTGAGAAGGGAGGGAAAATCTCAGAGATGAATAAATGGGAATGGAACATAGATTAAAAGCCATATATCTATGTAGGTAACATGAATCAAAGTAAGGTTGTGGACTAACGTTTTTGTTATTTTATCAGAAAATGGAAAATGGTCAATTTGCAAAGCTTCTAGATGATAAGGTGGTGAAAAATCCTGCACCGGAATGTCCGGGTGATAGGGCTTCTGAGGCCCGTAGGAGGGACTACCAAGATTGGGAGGATAAGAACTCCCTAGCCCGCGGCTTTGTTATTGCCTCATTAGACAACTCAATACAGAGGCAGTTCGATCAGATCGAACTAGCCAAGGACATATTGGACAGTCTAAGAACAATGTATGAAGAGCAGAACCATTCTACTCGACAGTGTTAGACAGTTTTGTATGCCCTTAGCTTCAATCAAAATGATGTACTTTAGAGTTTATTGTAAATGAATAAAAGTGCATATTTGATTCATGTTCCCTTGGTATGTTTCTGTGTAATACCCTTAAACTGGACACTTAATGAGACTCATGTTAGTTTAGAATGTTCACATCTAGTGGGTTGGTCTGGGGAGACCTATCCTGACAAGGCTGACACTGCGGTGCCACCAAGTAGGTTGGGGTTGCTTGTCTCAGCTACCGGGGTGAGACCCTAGGCACATACAGTGTGGGATTAATTGAATCTTTGAACTGGACTAGATTTCCAGTATTGCCCTAGACCTTGGAGATTGATGGGCAAAACTGGAAAGCTACACCCGACCCCTAGACTCGATTATGATAATGCATTAGGTGTTGGATTGGGCTGTTTTTGATGTACCATTTAGTATGATCCTTAGCGAGGGTCAAAACCTGGGTATGTTGGGACAGTTTGAGAATTCATCTGAGTGGGTGATCATAGTGACAGGATCAGCCCCTTTGTCAGACTAAGGTAATGATCGGGGATGCACTCTCACTGATGGAAACCAAGACTGCCGGCAGCCGATTTCAATCATTGAGATTTGTTTTGCAAAATATATTTTATATGAGATATAAAAGTATATAAACTATGGTTTTGAAATGATTTGCAAAAGGTTTTAATTCCCTGGATCCATATTTGAGAGAGTGCAACATTGTTCCTTGCAGCCGAAGGAGAGGTCCTCTCTTGTCGGGCAGTGTATGATCATTATGGGCTGAGAGGTTAAGTGTAAGGCCATTGAGGATAATGCCTGATGGGCTAATCTTGCATCTGCCCACAGTCCCTGGGTGTTATAAGGTGGTTTGGCCCAATGACCACTTAGGGTAAGTGTTGGGCCCATAGAGCCCATCTGATGGGTTTTAGGGTGTGCATTGTCCATAATAGTGTATTCGGCCAGGCCTTGTGACATAGGCTGGGCTGAACCCATGTGGCTGATGTGTGGATCAATGTTTGGGTCCCATTCCATACAAGGAAGCCCAACTGGGCGGTAGTTTGGAAGGCTAAATGAATACATAACCCTAAATGGGCCTTAAGCCCATTTCAATCTGGGCTAATTTGATTAGTCTTTAAGGGGTGAATTCTGAGATAAGATCAGCTGATAGGATTGGACCACACCCTATCCACTCAGACAGTCCAAGATCTAAATGAGATTTAGATTTGGAAACTTCCTAATTAGATTAGGAGCTGGCTGATCTAATATACAGATAAGATAAGGATTATCCCTTATCTTAAAGGGACTTCTAATCCAGATATGATTTGGGTTAGCAACTCCTAATGGGATTAGGAGCTAATCCCTTTAAATCTATAAAAGGAAGAGGGGGTCGTAGCCTTTAGACATCCAACACAATCACCAGCAACAGTCTTGTCTTCAGAGCTAAGATCACAGAAGAGAGAATTCTGCACCCTGCAAATACTCTCTAGCCGCCTCCTTCCTGTAGCCGCCGCTTATAGCAGTTTGATCTCCATTGCTTGGGAGAAATCAAGATCGGATCTTGATTCCAATCTTTTGGAGAAAAGATTGGTAGGAGTTGTATTCACAAGCTGTTCAAGTAATCCTTGGGAAGGATCAAGTCCTTGGGAAGAACACTGCTGATTCTGCTCCACCCTGCACTGCGCCATCTTCAGTGGGAGTAGATTTTGGATCCTACCTTGGGCGTGAACACCTTACATTGAGAGATATTGTTTTCTCTGTATCAGGTATTATCTCTCCCTACTCCTTTTGGTTCAGATCTGGTTCAGCTTATGGTTCAAGAATGATCCTTGAAAATATGATTTTCTAAATAGGGAATTCGGTTCCCAGTTGAAGGGAGAGAAAAAATTTTTGAAATTCACCCCCTTTATTCCACAATCTTGGGCATTATGGATTTACTATCCCTTCAGACAGAAGGTCTTGAAATTGTTCATGACTGCGCAAATGTCCAAGGGACAGAAAGTTCATGACCATTGTCTTCGAATGATGGGATACATTAACGAACTCAAAGCTCTTGGATCTGGGCTAGATCTTGGCATGTAAGTGGATGCCATCCTAAATTCTTTGCCCTCTTCCTTCAATGCATTCACTATGAACTACAATATGAATAAGCTGAATGTCAGCGTCCAGGAACTTAGCAATATGTTACAGAGGGCCAAGGATCTTTTAAAGAAGGATGAGCCAGTGGTTATGCTTGCTGAAGCTAACAAATCGGGCAAGAGAAAGAGAAAGGCAAAGAAGCCCCAGAAAAAAGCTGCCAAACCCAAGAAGCAGAAGAAGAACAAAGTATCTGATGTCTGTCACTTCTGCAAACAGACCGACCACTGGAAGAGGAATTGTCCTGCCTACCTAGAATCTAAGAAAGGTAACATCAAAACTGTTAAACGGAATAACAAATTCATCGCATGCGGGGAACTAGAGAATGGTCTCTATGTTCTACATCCTTCTCTGGAAACTAACCTAACCGAAACTTCGTCGGTCAAAAATCCCAAGAAAAGAAATCGTGATACAATTAATCCCACGTGCCTCTGGCATTACCGACTTGGCCATATCGGTGTTGACCGAATCACAAGACTAGTAAGGATGGTCCTTTGGATTTTCTAACCGTAGAAAATCTTCCCACTTGTGAGCCTTGCCTTCAAGGTAAAATGACTAAGCGGCCATTTGACGGTAAGCCTGAAAGATCTGGAGGCACACTTGACCTAATACATACTAATGTATGTGGTCTCTTGAGTGTTAGGACATGGAATCAACACGTGTACTTCATCACCTTTACAGATGATTTTTCACGATATGGTTACATGTACCTAATGAGACACAAGTTTGAATCCTTAGAAAAGTTCAAAGAGTTCAGACAAGAAGTTGAGAAACAGTTAGGGAGAGAAGTTAAGGCCCTTCGATCGGATCGAGGTGGCAAGTATCTCTCTGATGAATTTAGGGACTACTTAAAGGACAATGGGATTGTGTCACAACTAGCTCCTCCTGCTACCCCTCAACTCAATGGTGTCTCAGAGAGGAGGAATAGGACCTTGTTGGACATGGTCCGGTCACTTCTCGTACGCTCAGAATTACCCACATCCTTTTGGGGATATGCATTAGAGACTGCTATCAACATGCTGAATCGGTTTCCAAGTGCGGACAAGTTGGAATCCAAAACCAGTCGTTGCCTATTTATAGGCTACCCAAATGATTCAATGGCTTATCTATTCTATGACCCAAGTGAGCAGAAAGTGTTCTGCAGTCGAAACGCCCAATTCTTAGAATCCGAATACATCATGGACACTCACTGTCAGGAAATAGTTCTTGATGAGGAGAGCTCAGGAGCAGGTGGAGATGTCCCACAAGTTCTACGTAGTGACCAACCTAGAAGGTCCACCCAGGTATCCAGACCACCCGTCCGATATGGTTATGACCAGGATACCTACCTGGTGGAAGCCTTGACTAGTGAAGAGGATCCCATGACTTACGCGGAAGATATGTTAGACATAGATTCCTAGAAGTGTGTGGAGGCCATGAGAGCTGAGATGGACTCGATGGAGACCATTGGCGTCTGGATTTTAGTACATCCACCCTCTAGGGTAAAAGCGATTGGTTGCAAATGGATCTACAAGAGGAAGAAGGGCCCAGATGGCAGGATTGAGACCTACAAAGCTCACTTGGTGGCGAAAGGGTATACTCAGAAAGAAGGAATCGATTATGAGGAAACCTTTTCGCCCGTGGCCATGCTTAAATCCATTAGGATCCTGTCAGTTGTAGCAGCATACCATAACTACGAGATTTGGCAAATGGATGTCAAAACTGCATTCCTGAATGGAGATTTTAGTGAAGATATCTACATGCAGCAGCCGCAAGGCTTCATTGCTACTTGTCAGGAACACATGGTATGTAAACTCAATAGATCCATATATGGACTTAAGCAGGCTTCTAGGAGTTGGAACATCTGTTTTGATTCTTCCGTCAAAACGTTTGACTTTGAGCAGAATCTGGATGAGCCCTGTGTTTACAGGAAGTCCAATGGGGATAAGATTACCTTTTTGGTATTGTACGTGAATGATATCCTACTCATTAGGAATGATGTAGGAATGTTGACTTCGGTCAAGGTATGGCTATCACAGCAGTTCTCCATGAAAGATCTTGGAGAAGCTTCATATATACTGGGTCTTCGACTCTATAGAGATAGATCGAAGTGGATATTTGGATTATCCCAGGCTACTTACATCAACAAAATTGTCAAAAGGTACAGCATGGAAAACCCCAAGAAAGGAAATGTTCCTTTCAGACATGGAGTAACTCTCTCCAAGAAGATGTCTCCCAAGACTTCTGAGGAGATTGAAGGCATGAGAGACGTTCCCTATGCCTCAGCCGTAGGGAGCATCATGTATGCCATGCTGTGCACTCGCCCAGACATAGCTCAGGTGGTGAGTGTGGTAAGTATATTCCAGGCTAACCCAGGGCAGGAGCATTGGACTACTGTGAAGAACATACTCAAATACCTTTGAAGGACAAAAGAGTTTTGTCTGATATTCGATGGTAGTTCACTACAAGTTCTGGGGTATACCTGAAAGAATGGTAGGATCCATCTAATGGATGCCATAAAGGTTGCAGAATGGGTGGGCGAATTTCAAAAATTTTCCTACCTTCTCCCAACTGGGAATCATATTCCCTGAATTTAGAATACAATATTCAAGGATCCTACTTGAACCATACTCAAACCAGATCTGTACCAAAAGACAAATGGGAGGAATATACCTGATCCGGAGAAGCAGTATCTCCCAAAGTTGGTGTTCACGCCCAAAGAATGCTCCAAGATCCGTTCTTGCTGAAGATGACATAGCTGTGGATGGAACAGAACCAGCAGGGTGCGTTCTACACACTGGATCCTTCGCAAGTATCCTCTAGAAGCACTAAACACTGAATCTATTTCAGTCTTTCTTGCAAGACTGATGTCAAGAACAGATTTCTTGACTTTCTTTTCTGCAAAGATCTAATCTTGCAAAGGAGATGGCGGCGGTAGGAGGAGAACTCTAAAGGCGAAAAGGCTGAACTGCCTTTTTTTTTTCTTTTTCTGGAGTATGAGATCTGATCTCAATTCGCAAGAACCTTTCTTGCGATTTTTCTCTTGA
The DNA here is from genome assembly GCF_056320005.1 of Nelumbo lutea. Taxonomy (NCBI): domain Eukaryota; kingdom Viridiplantae; phylum Streptophyta; class Magnoliopsida; order Proteales; family Nelumbonaceae; genus Nelumbo; species Nelumbo lutea. The sequence goes on along the minus strand of NC_142688.1, from coordinate 64,211,630 downwards.
TTCAAAATCTGTTGTATTTCTCTCCTTCTTGGTTAGGGTTTCTCCTCCTTTCTTCTTGATTAAGAAACCTCCTAATTAGGAGTTATCGCAATCCAAATCAGTATTTTGATAGGGGATAATCTTAATCCTATCTGCAAATAAAATTAGCTTACTCCTGATCTTATCAGGAGGTTACCAGATTCAAATCTAATTTGAATTTGGTCTCCAAGAGTGGATAAGGCTAAAGGCCCAATCCTTTTACTAACATTAATCTCAGATTCGCCCCAAGGATGGGTGATCACATCAACCCACCTCGAAATGGGCTTCTGGCCCATTAAGTGTTCAGTGTCTAATTACTTTCCAATCTGCTACCTAGTTGGGCTTTTTTGTATGGCGTGGGACCCAAGCAGTGATCTACACACCAGCCACATGGGTTCGGCCCATCCTTTAATATAAGGCCCAGCCGAATTCACTAAAAAACTCAATGAACCCCTTGAGTCCATCATGTGGACCCTATGGGCCCAACACTTACATTAAGTGGTCCCTGGGCCAAGCCATCTTATAAAATCCCAGGGACTGTGGGCAGGTGCAAGATTAGCCCATCAGGTATTATCCTCAATGGTCTTCCACTTAACCTCTCAACCCTTAATGATCAAGCACTGCCCGACAAGAGAGGACCTCTCCCTCGGCTGCAAGGAACAGTGCCGCACTCTCCTCTCACATGGATCCCGGGAATTAAAACCATTTGCAAACAATTTGAAACCGTACATATATATATAAATATATTAATTTTGCAAAACAAAATTCCAACGATTGAAATCAACTGCCGGCAGTTTGGTCTCCATCAGAGAGAGTGCATTCCCGATCATTACCCTTTGTCCGACAAAGTGGCTGATTCTGTCACTATGATCACCCACTCAGATGAATTCTCAAACTGCCCCAACATACCCATGTTTTGATCCCCGCTAAGGATTTTACTGATTGGCATATCAAAGGCAGCCTGATCCAACACCTAGTGAAGTGTCATAATCGAGTCTAGGGGTCAGGTGTAACTTCCAGTTTTGCCCATCTATCTCCAAGGTCCAAGGCAAGACTGGAAATCTGGTCCGGTTCAAGGATTCAAGTAATCCCATACTACATGTGCCTCGGGTCTTACCCTGGTGGCTGAGACAGGCCATCCCAACACTTGGTGGCACAGCAGTATCAGCCTTGGTAGGATAAATCTCCCCAGACTTATCCAACGGCTGTGAACATTTAAAACTAACACGAGTCTCTATAAATGTCCAGTTTTAGGGTTTTACACAGAATTAAACCAAACAACATGAATCAAACATGCACTTTATTTATTTCCACTAAATAACAAAAGTACATCAAATCAGATTGAAGCTAAGGGCATACAAAAACTGTCTAACAATACCGATGCCGATTTCCAGTTAGATCCAGATGATAGAAAGTCTACATCTGGGTATGTTTTCACGATAGGATCGTGTGTTGTTTGCTGGAAAAGTAGCAAACAGGGGTCCACTGCAGACTCCGCAACCGAGGCCGAGTACATGGCCGCAAGTGAAGCTGCCAAGGAAGCCATGTGGATGAAGAAATTCATACACGAATTTGGAGTGATTCCGTCCAGCACATCACCCATCACGTTGTTGTGTGACAACAATGGAGTGATCGCCCAGGCTAAAGAGCCTCGGGCCCACTCGAAGTCAAAGCACATTGAGAGAAGTACCATGTACTGCGGGAGATCGTTGGTAGAGGGGATGGTCTAATTCAGAAGGTAGCATCAGCGGATAATGTGGCAGACCCATTGACTAAGCCACTGACACAGAAGGTGTTTGAGAAACACGTGGAAAGCATGGGACTCTAGCTTGTACCGGATTGGACCTAAGTGCAAGTGGGAGCTGTTAGACAGTCCTGTATGCCCTTAACTTCAATCGGATTTGATGTACTTTTATTATTTAGTGGAAATAAATTAAAGTGCATGTTTGATTCATGTTGATTGGTATAATTCTGTGTAAGACCCTAAAACTGGACACTTATAGAAACTTGTTTTAGTTTTAAATGTTCACAGCCATGGGATAAGTCTGGGGAGATTTATCCTGCCAAGGCTGATACTGATGTGCCACCAAGTGCTGGGATGGCTTGTTTCGGCCATCAGGGTAACACCCAAGGCACATGTAGTATGGGATTGCTTGAACCCTTGAACCGGACCAGATTTCCAGTATTGCCTCAGACCTTAGAGACAGATGGGTAAAATTGGAAAGTTACACTTGACCCCTAGACTCGATTATGACACATCCTAGGTGTCAGATCGGGCTGTCTTTGATGTGTCAATCAGTGAGATCCTTAGTGGGGGTCAAAACCTGGACATGTTGGGGTAGTCTGAGAATTAATCTGAGTGAGTGGTCATAGTGATAGGATCAGCCCCTTTGTCGGACAACGGTAATGATCAGGAATGCACTTTCTCAGATGGAAACCAAACTGCCGACAGTTGATTTCAATCGTTGGAATTTTGTTTTGCAAAATTAATATATATATATATATATATATATATATATATGTACGGTTTCAAAAGATTTGCAAAAGGTTTTAATTCTCGGGGTCCATGTGAGTAGAGAGTGCGTTACTGTTCCTTGCAGCCGAGAGAGAGGTCTTCTCTTGTCGGGCAGTACTTGATCATTAAGGGCTGAGAGATTAAGTGTAAGACCATTTAGGATAATACCTGATGAGCTAATCTTGCACCTGCCCACAATCCCTAGGTTTTTGATAAGATGGCTTGGCCTAGGGACCACTTAATGTAAGTGTTGGTCCCATTGGGTCCATGTGATGGGCTCAAGGGGGTCACTGAGCCTTTCAGTGAATTCGGCTGGGCCTTGTAATAAAGGCTGGGCCGAACCCATGTGTTTGGTGTGTAGATCAATGCTTGGGTCCCATGCCATACAAAGAAGCCCAACTGGGTAGCAAATTGGAAACTGGTTAAACACTGAACACTTAATGGGCCAAAAGCCCATTTCGAACTGGGCTGATATGATTACCTGTTCATGGGGCGAATCTGAGATTAATGTTAGTAAAAGGATTGGGTCTTTAACCTTATCTACTCTAAGAGACCAAATTCAAATTAGATTTGAATGTGGTAACCTCTTGATAAGATCAGGAGTTAACTAACTTAATCTACAGATAGGATTAAGATTATCCCCTATCCAAATACAGATTTGGATTGGGATAACTCCCAAAATATTGGGAGGTTTCTTAATCAAGAAGAAAGAGGAGAAAACCCTAACAAAAGATATCAGATTTCGATCTAGGGTTTGGAGTAAGCAAGAAACACATCCTGCGAATTGAGATCAGATCTCTCACAGACTCCAGAGAGAAGAGATAGTTTTGCCCTCTTCGTCCTTGGATTTCTCCTCCTCCAACCATCGCCACTCCCTGTTGGAAGATTGGATCTTTGCAGCCACAGGAAGTCAAGAAATTAGTTCTTGACAACAGTCTTGCAAGAAAGACTAAAAGATTCGGTGTTCAAGATTTTCAGAGGGTTCTTGTGAAGAATCCAGTGTGTAGGACGCACCCTGCTGGTTCCGTTCCATCCACAACTGTGTCATCTTCAGCAGGAGCGGATCTTAGTTTCTTCTTTGGGCGTGAACACCAATTTTGGGAGATATTGTTTCTCCGGATCAGGTATAATCCTTCCTGTTTCCTTTTGGTTCTGATCTGGTTTGATTTTGGTTCAAGTTGAATCTTTGAATAATGTATTCTAAATTTAGGGAATATGATTCCCAGTTGGAAGAATGTAGGAAATTTTTTTTGAAATTCGCCCACCCATTCCGCATCTTTCTTGGCGTCGATTAGATGGATCCTACCATTCTTTCAATTGAGAGGAAGTACCACATACTGTGGTAGATTATTGGTAGAGGGGATGTCCTGATTAAGAAGGTAGCTTCAGTAGAGAATGTTGCAGACCCATTGACTAAACCACTCACACAGAAAGTGTTTGAGAAACACGTGGAAAGTATGGGACTCCAGCTTATTCCAGATTGGACCTAAGTGCAAGTGGGAGCTGTTAGACAGTTTTGTATGCCCTTAGCTCCATTTAGTTTGTTGTACTTATGACATTTATTGTAAATGAATAAAGTACATAATTGATTCATGTTCCTGTGGTGTGTTTCTGTGTAATACCCTTAAATCGGACACTTAAGAGACTTGTGCTGGTTTAGAATATTAACAGCCGTTGGATAAGTTTGGGGAGATTTATCCTGTTAAGGCTGACACTGATGTGCCGCCAAGTCGGTTGGGGTGGCCTGTCTCTGCCACCAGGGTGAGACCCGAGGTACATGCCGTGTAGGATTAATTGAATTTTTGAACCAGACCAGATTTCCAGTATTGCCCTGGACCTTGGAGATTGATGGGCAAAACTAGAAAGTTACACCTGACCCCTAGACTCGATTATGATACTACACTAGGTGTCGGATTGGGCTGTCTTTGATATACCAATTAGTGAGATCCTTAGTGGGGGTCAAAACCTGGGTATGTTGGGACAGTCTGAGAATTCATTTGAGTGGGTGATCATAGTGATAGGATCAGCCCCTTTGTTAGATTGGGGATGCACTCTCTCTGATGGAAACCAAGACTGCCGGAAACCGATTTCAATCGCTGAGATTTATTTTGCAAAATATATTTTATATGAGATATAAATATATATTATGGTTTCCAAACATTTGCAAAAGGTTTTAATTCCCTGGATCCATGTGAGCAGAGAGTGCAACACTATTCTTTGCAGCCGAGGGAGAGGTCCTCTCTTGTCGGGCAGTGTTTGATCATTATGGGCTGAGAGGTTAAGTGTAAGACCATTGAGGGTAATACCTGATGGGCTAATCTTGCTTCTACCCACAATCCCTGGGTGTTGCAAGGTGGCTTGGCCCAGGGACCACTTAGAGTAAGTGTTGGGCCCATAGAGCCCATGTGATGGGTTTTAGGGGGTGCACTGTCCATAACAGTGTATTCGGCCAGGCCTTGTAACAAAGGTTGGGCTGAACCCATGTGGCTGATGTGTAGATCAATGTTTGGGTCCCACGCCATACAACGAAGTCCAACCGGGCACCAGTTTGGAAGGCTAAGTGAGCACATAACCTTATTGGGCCTAAAGCCCATTTCAAACTGGGCTGATTTGATCAGTTAATTAAGGGGCGAATTTCTGGGATTGGATTGGCAGATAGGATTGGGTCTTATCCCTATCCACTCAGAGAGTCCAAATCTAAAAGTGATTCAGATCTAGGAACTTCCTAATGGGATTAAGAGAAGGCTGATCTAATCTACAGATACGATAAGGATTTACCCTTATCACTTAAAGGGAATTCTGATCCAAATATGATTTGGATCAGCAACTCCTAATGGGATTAGGAGCTGATCCCTTTAAGGTTATAAAAGGAGGAAGGGGCGGCAGCCTTTTGACACACTTCACATCCTGTCTTCAGTGCTGAAATCACAAGAGAGAGAATTCAACTTTATTGTGCTAAATCTCTCTTGTCGCCTCCTTCTTGCCGCCGCCATATCTGCTAGTTCGATCTCCTGTTCTCGTTGGGAGTGTCAAGATCAAATCTTGATATCAGTTCTTTGTGGAAGGACTAATTGGAAGTAGTGCTCACGTGTCATCCAACTGATTCTTGCGAAGGATCTGGTTCTTTTGAAGAATGTTGCTGATTCTGCTCCATCCTACATTGTGCCATCTTCAGTGGTAGCAGTTTTTGTTACCTTCCTTGGGCTGAACACCTTCATTGGGAGATACTATTTCTCTGTATCAGGTATATCCCTCTCATACTATTTTTGTTCAGATCTGGTTTGGTTCTTTGTTCAAGATTGATCCTTGAAAAATATGATTTTTCTAAAATAGGGAATACGATTCCCAGTAGGATGGAGAGAAATTTTTGAAATTTTCCCATTCTATTCCCTAAGATTTGGGCATCCATACGATGGATATCTCATCCCTTCACCCGAATCCAGCAGGCAGGCAGAGCAACTGTAGAGGCTGCCCCTGGAAGAGAGACCATTTCGGGGGACTATCCACGTAATCGTTGGAGGTTTGATTGTTGTGGGCTGTACCATAGTTGCAGCTCGGACATCAGCTCGCAAGGCCTCTAGGGAAGAACAAAACCCACTGAAGCGGCCAAGGATGGAAGATCCAAACTTCTTCATGGAGGACGACATGCATGGGGTCCACTACCCCCATGATGACGCACTCATCATAAAGATAAAGATCAATGACTTTGAAGTCAGACGTGTCCTTGTCGACTCCGGCAGCTCAACGGATATCCTCTTTAAAACAACATTCGACCAGCTCAAACTCCAAGAAAGCAACCTGAGGCATATGAACACTCCCCTAGTAGGCTTCAACGGAGAGGAAGTCAGGCCCCTAGGAAGGATTACAGTACTTGTGGAAGTCGGCACTTGGCCTAGCATTGTGAGACTCAACCACTGATGTGTTGCTCATTGTGACACTAGCAAGTGCACTAGCCGTTCAAGTAATAAAGTAGAGAGTGAAGTATCGTTCCCACGAGGATTTAGGAAACAATTACCAATACTAAATTGAGCACTTCTTATCTGATCAACAAATAAATCAAAACTCTAATGAAAGCTAAGAAATCCTAAATTAAAATCTATCTAAATCATTGGCCCAATTGCCTTCAATTCAGGTTAGAAGAGTAAGTAGTAAATGTCAATCTCAGAATTCAGCAATCTATCAATTTGGATCATTGGAATGAATCATGATTGAGCCTTGGTTTGGTGAAACCCCAATGTCATGAACAGCCTCTCTCAAGCGCATGTTCATCCTATGCATGAGTGACGGTTCTTCTATCTCTAGCAAGAATCTAATCCCCATGCATGCATTTCTTCAAACACTTCTAAGGCATCAATTCAAATCTGAATTGATCACCAACTGAATTGTGCAAGTTATCTCTAACCTTGCACTCAATTCAGTTCTTGAATAGTAGATCTGAATTCCTAGAGTCTCTCTCAAGCACTCTAGGAATTCCAAGCTATAGATTAATTCGGCAAATCTGAAAATTGCAGATCTGAATTCTTTTTCATGCAATTCAGATCTTGCAATCTCAGATCTGAGAATTCAGATCTGAGTTTTGAAGGTTAGTTGGCCGAATTACTCTACAATAACACCCTTATTCAAGAAACTTCAAGTATAATTCATGACCATTTGAATGAATCAAAAAGAATTAGATTGCTGAACTGAAATTTTACAAGCTGAAATACATCAAGGAAGAATGGAACAAGGAGAAAGAAGAAAGAAAATATAACAAAGAAACTGAATTCAAATCAAAAGAGAATGAAACTACAAATGATTTATTACAAAAGATCT